>NW_020954590.1:53619639-53635009 GCF_900497805.2 Vombatus ursinus | reverse complement strand
AGATAGATAGATAGATAGATAGATAGATAGATAGATAGATAGATAGACAGACACACATATATGCATGTGTATGTATTTAATACACAGAGAAGATGGATAGCAATCTGAAAGGGGAAGACATTAGCAGCTGGGGGGATTGCCAAAAGCCTCCTGAAGAAGGTAGGATTTGACCTGAGTTTTGAAGGAAGCCAGCTATCTCATTTGACAATTGTTTGTTTTTTTTTCAGTACCCAATGGTGTAGTTCATCTGGGACAGGTGATTTGGATCCATCAAAGGCACCTAGGTACACTCTTACTATTCCCTTACTTATCATGAGTATTAATTCCCTGTTAGTCGTTTTTGTCTAGCATTTCCAGGACAAAGGTCATTTTCCTTGGCACATTCTCTTTTGCTTAAATAAGCAAAATGATAATTCAACAGCTCTGTTCATTTACCATTACACCATCTACCCAATGAAAAGTTTGGTACCTTCTTTTGATCCTTCTCCCAAATAACTTTTTTAAAAAAAGCCTTGTCCTTTACATCCCTCCACCAACCTTAGCTCATCCTGAGATTTAGCATAGCAACCATGCCAGACTCTTTTTTACCCTCCATTGCTTCCATCTTCTTTACATTTATTTCTTAAAGCTAATTTGGTTGCTAAGTTCTTTATGCATCCATATTGGTCTCATTAGACAAATCCTAACTTTCCTTCTTACTAGCATTGTTTTCCTGGGTGTCTGCAAGATTTCATTCTTAAGCATCTCTTACTCATCCTGGCCTGACTTCCCTTGTAGCATTTTCCTCTGTGGAATTCTACTGATATTCACTTTGAATGTTTTGAAATCTGCTTTTCCTAAAATCTGGGGTACATGTCAGACTATGCCCAGATTTCTTATCTTTCCCTATCAAAAACTCCAGGAGGGAGTAATCCTTTGCCCTTTGCTCTAAGGTTCCCATCATTTCCCTCCATAGCAGTCAAATCCTTCCTTTTAGTGAGAATCACGTCCAGAATGGAATTTTCCCTTGCTGGTGCCTCTACCTTTTGAAGCATTAAATTATCACCAAAGCAAATTAAGAAGTTATTATCTGCTTGGTTTATGGCAGAGAGAAAGCTCTGCCAGCAGATGTCTAGAAAATGTAAATCCCCTATCACTACTACATCATGCCTGTGCCAGGCTTGTGATTTGTTTCCCATATTCCTCATCTATCTCTTCTTGTAGCTTTAGATCTGAGATTCCATGATCCACATGGTTTGTAGTATTCTCCGATAGTAAAATCCTTCTATTTCTCCTTCTCTTGATGTTCACCCAAATCTCTATCATGTTTTGGTTCCCAGATTACCGCATTTGAGAATACCTTCTTCATATGCAATGCTATGCCATCCCACTCCCTTTGGCCTACACATTTTTCTTTTAAATAAGGTATATTAAAGCAATCTCGAGCCATCATCCAGGAATGAGTTCCATTAGACCGATTTCCAGCGATACCCAGGTCAAATTTACTTCCTTGACTTAGGACCTTAATCTCCTTGTATATTTTGCCTAAAATTTGGGCATTTGTCTTTCAACATTTAAGGTCATGGGTTTCACTACTAACTCTTTCCTTGGATTTTATCTCCTATGGACTTCTGAGCATCCTAACTGCTCTGTTCTTCTTTCTTTGTAGTTATTCTCTATGGCATATACCTTGGAAAATATAAGCAGTCTTCTCTCTCCCTCAAGGAAAGTGACTTGACCAGGGTAACATGGTAAATGTCAAAGCCAGGATTCAAAGCCAGGTCTTCTGACTCTGAAACCTTTCCCCTATGCCATAACACCATGAGTTCTTT
Organism: Vombatus ursinus; assembly: GCF_900497805.2. Classification (NCBI taxonomy): domain Eukaryota; kingdom Metazoa; phylum Chordata; class Mammalia; order Diprotodontia; family Vombatidae; genus Vombatus; species Vombatus ursinus. The sequence goes on along the minus strand of NW_020954590.1, from coordinate 53,633,198 downwards.
CTTCTATACCAAAAAACTAATTCTCATATATTTTCATTCTCTCTGGATTCAGCCAGACTCAATTCTGTCCAAGTTGGAGCCCATGTAAATTAGGACCAGCAAGCTCAATAGGTTTCTCAACCTCGGGTCATTATTTCCTAAGTGTTGTTGCTGCTCTTTCTTAGGGTACCCAGAAAAGGGTTAATTACTACCACCAAAAAAATCACCACAGCAGAGAGGTAGATGCTTTCTGTGGAAACAGCCTTAACTAGCAATTTTTGAACCCAAGTCAACCAACATAAAATGTGCCTTCAATTCAACTGAAGGAAGGTATTGGGGATGGCAGAACCCCTGGGGAATCCTATCTGAAGGGGAGTTAGCTTTCTATTTTAACTAATTATTCTTGCTAACTCAGTACTAAGCTCAATTGTTTTTATGTTGCAGAAGGAATCAAATGTATTGTGAGAGCCTTATCTAAGTTTCAGTTGCTTAGGGAAAGATCTGGTTCCCCCCCCATCCTAGCTTTGGTTCATCATGGAAACTATCTGAAAGTTTGCCTCACTCTTCTACTGGTCAGAACATGGCAGGAATACAGGAGAATGTAGGATTAGGGATAGGAATGAGCCTATGAATGTCTTATTTTCCTTCTGCCTCTACCTATGAAAACAAACAAGCATTTGTGAAAACATTAAAGGAACTTGGTGAGAAAACCCTGCTCCAGTGGCTCATAATGGTGCAGCAATGACCCTGAAAGCTTGAAGGTCAGATCAATAGAACATTAGGTAAGCCCTATCACACAACTAAATCCTCTGACTAAACAGGAGAAGTATTTAATGTGGACCTAGAGACAGGAACACCTAAGTAGATTGGCCACCAGGTCATGAATTTCTTGGCCAAAGCAATGTATGAAACCACCTCATGAAGCACAGTCGGTTACAATCTGCATCAGCAAAGATAGAGCTCCCAAAGATGAAATCACCCATCTTTTGAAATATTGAAGTAGAAAAGAGAGTAAAACTGGGTTTGTCAGCATCAGAAAATCTTTTGTATATTTCTCATAACTCTCTTTCCCAGTGCTGTGTTTCTATCCCAGTAGGTGCCAATCATCAGCTTAAACACAAATTGAGAACACCTGTGTCAGAAACCCCCAAAGTGACCTTTGACCTACAGATTTTCTGTACTGGTACATTGAGTTTTTCTTTTCAAACATAAAAAAAAACTGTTGTTTTGCTTGGGGCAAACTTTGAAGCACAGCAGAAAGAAAAATGAATTTCTAAACCAATTTTTAAGAAAGTGATCTTCATCAGTTTAGCTTTCCAACTGGATTCTTTTTTCCCCAACAAAATGCATGTTTTCTCCCCATCTGTATCTCCAAGGCTGACCCTTTCACTGAAGAAAAACAGAATTGAGTCTAACAGTCTCTTTCCATTGCCTCAGAAAACGGTCAGTTCAGGGCTTCATTGTTCCAGGAATGAGCCCTCAGAGAAATCTTTCAAGTCACCCTCAGAACTGAGAACTCAATCCAGCTTCCCTGGATGCTTCTCTTCAGGCCAATCTCACCCACAAGAGGAAATTCATCAAAGCTAGAGATTTAAGGGACTCTTTTCAAAGGGGAGGAGAGTGAGGAAGCTAGTATTTCCACTTTCCATGCCTGCACTAACTACAGTCAATTTGTTTTCCATTCTAACAGTAGATACTAGCTGCTAGAAGGCGCCTGACTAGAAATAGAACAGCCAGCCATAAACAACTTGCAATTTTCCCAACATTCATGGAATGTTTATTTTCTTTCCCAAAGTAAGAAAGTATTTCAATTAAAGCATTTTTTCCCAGTAGTCAGTGAATTAAAGAAATTACTCTTTAATTTTTTTTGGAGCTTTTAAAATTATCCCATTGAAGGGAAAGTGTAAACATTGGTCAATCCATTACCAGCTGTAAGCAACTAAGTTCAACTTTTCTTAGGTTATAATGTGAATAAGGAAAATGACATGGGGAGGGGTCAAACATTTTTGACAAATCTAATTATTTTGTTCTACTTGTGGATGCTATATTATTCATACAATAAACTGAAAATGACGTATTAGTGAAATTCTTTTGTAGGCCCAACAGTTTGGAATTTTATTGTTCCTTTGTGAGAATTAGTAGGATCACAGATTTGGAGTTTGAAGGGACCTTAGAGACCATCAAGTTCAACCCTCTTACTTTGCGGATGAAGAAACTGAAGTTGAAAGTAGTTAAGTGATTTGCTCAGGGTCATACCAACTATTAAGTGTCTAAGGTGAGATTTGAACTGAGTTTAACTCCATCTGTCACAAATGAACTCTATCAAATATCATAAGATTAAGCAGTGGGAGGGACCTCAGAAATAAAATGAGCCCAACTTTTTAACTTTGTTCGGCAAGAGCTCAATAACTTAACAAATATTTTTTGAACGACTATGTTCAAGGGACTTGCTTAGAAAATGAGTGATAGTTAATATTTGTTGTTGTTGTTCTGTGGTTTCAGTTGTGCCTAACTCTTCCTGACCCCATTTGGGATTTTCCTGGCAAAAATACTGGAGTGGTTTGCTATTTCCTTGTCCAGCTCATTTTACAAATGAGGAAACTGAGGCAAACAGGGTGAAGTGACTTGCCTAGGGTCACACAGCTAGCAAGTGTCTAAGGCCAGATTCAAACTCAGGTCCTCCTGACTCCAGGCACAGCACTCAAGCCACTAAACCACCTAGCTACAATAAATATACTCTCACATAACTATTCCAGACCCTTCTTTTTCCCCCTGTAGTTTTACCCAAAAGCATGTGGGGAAGAATAAAGGTAGAAGAGGAAGACTGTCAGCACCCTTAATTATTTCTTACTTCAATATTCTTAGAATCTGTCATTCCACTGTTGAAGGTACTGGACAAAAAATGAACAAAAAATGCAGCCCTCTTTCTCCCTGCCTTACTAAACATCTTCATTTGCTGCTGTATCCAAAATAAACAAATTCATTTCCTAGAGGCCAGCTCTTTGGTGATATGCCTTCCCTAATTTAGCTCTGCTACTCCTCAGACAATAGACATAGAATCCATTCCCTGTATCTTCATTAGCTTTTAATATTCTCGCAATAGTCTCATAACTCTACTATAGACCAATGATTCATCCAAAGTTACACAGCAGTCAGTGTCAAAACTGATTAGAATCTAGATATCCAGATTTTCATCTTTCCTTTGGCAATTCATCCCTACTGTGAGCAAAAGTCTGGTTTTCTGAAAGACAGAATGAAGAACATAGAAGATGATTTTCATATAATCAAAAGATGCTGTTTACATTTGGAATTTCTTTAATGCAAGTTTCAGATATGGGTCTTACACATCTTGGTCTAAGAGAAAGTACATCAGGCAAGCAGCAGCAACAGCCCCGACTTGTTACTTAGGTGTATAGAAACTCATTGGGGAATCCTGCATGCCTAAACCCTGAGTGCTAAGATGAGGATGGAAGGTGATGAAGTAAAAGGCATAGGTTGGCAGTGGGATGAGAGAGAAACAAGGAGGTACAGAGAAATAAGTGCCAACTGTTCTCTTCTCCCTCTCCAAATCATCAGTGACAAGAAGTAGGTCACAGCTTAACTAACTCTGTCTACAATGGCAAGAGTATTTGGGCTTTAAAAACCCACTACTGGGTAGGGAGGGAAGGTTAAGGAATACTGGCAGGAAAGACGATGATGCGGAGGATAATTCAAAGAAGTTTTTTTTATTATTATTATTGTCTTCTCAATGTATTAGGAAGAGTCTTAGGAAGGAAAACTCTTAAATGAGTAATGACCATTGAAAAGAAGAAGAAAAACTCAGCCAACTTGGGCACTTGAGACTATTAAATTGAGTAGTGGAGAAATTGTTCAATTGCCTGATGTTAATGATTTTATTCTTGCATAAAAAGTGGCAGTAACAGGACCTACTCCAAAACAATTTGCTATAAAATATGAAGTCAGATCTGCTTTTCTTATTTATAAAGTATATCAAGCAGTCTGGTCTAGCAGAGAGAGTTAGGAAACCTGTGACACAGGCTTTGCAACTTGTACTCTTAGACAATTGCCTGGGACACATAAAGGTTAAATGACTTGCCCAGTGTTACACAGTTGGTATGTGTCAGAAGTAGGACTTGAACTCTGTCCTTCCTGACTCAAAGGTCAGCTTTCTATCCATTATGTCATGATGAAGAAAGAAAGAAAGAAACAGAGAGAGAGAAAAAGAGGGAGGGAGGAAGAAAGAAAGAAAAAAGAGAGAGAGATGAAGAAAAAAGAAGGAAGGAAGAAAAAAGGAAGGGAGGAAAGGAAGGAAAAAGAAAAGAAACACATGAAAAAACTATTTTAATTACTCCAATTTTTCTGTGCATACCATAATTTTAGATAGTTATGGCCAATATGTACATACTATTTTGAGTTCCAATTTTTCATTTAACATTATTTCATATATACATTTCCATACAGCAACAATCTAGATATTTAACACTTATTATAGCTATTTTGCATTTGTAATTCTGTATGTGTAGCCTATTAGTATGTGTTGGACATTTAGGTTTTTTTTATTCCTTTTCTTTCTACTATTATACTTAGTGTTGCTATGACAAAATAGAACCAAAATATAATGAGCAACCTTGGAAGATAGATTCCCCACCAGCTAGAGGTCTTGAAACAAAGGAAGAAAACAAGCATTTATTAAGTGCCTACTATGTGCCAGGCACTATGTTAAATGTTTTACAAATGTTTTCTCATTTAATCCTTACAATAACAAAGCTGGGAGGCAAGTGCTATTATTATCCTGATATTACAGTTGAGGAAACTGAGGTGGAAAAAAACTAAGTTACTTGTCCAGAATCACACAGCTAGTAAGGTGTCTGAGGCCAATTTTGAAGTCAGGTCTTCCTGACTGAGCACAGTGCTCTACCTACGGTACCACTCAGCAGCATCCAAACGCTGTATGATTTTTTTTGTTGGGGGCTTTGTGAAAAAGCTTTCTCGGGCAGCTAGGTGGCGCAGTGGGTAGAGCACCAGCCCTGAAGTCAGGAGTACCTGAGTTCAAATCCGGCCTCAGACCAAACACTTGACGCTTACTAGCTGTGTGACCCTGGGCAAGTCACTTAACCTCAATTGCCTAAAAAAAAAAAAAAAAAGCATTCTCGTTTAAGCACATGTTGGATTAGGCCTCCTTTAGGTTCCTCCCGTTTCTGAGATTCATCTCTCTGCACTCTCTATGCTCACTGTGTGACACAAGCAATTCATTTAAACTTTTCTATCCTTAGTTTCTTTATCTATAAAATGGGGTGCTGATCCTTATGATACCTACCTTACCAGGGAATTTTGAGGAAAGTGCCTTGTAAGCTTTAAAGCACAATAGAAACGTGTTATTATTTTTAAAATTAATGCATCACAGAAATAAAAGTATGATGTAGAAATATGCAAAGAAAGATTTAGGGCATTTCTGACTGCCTCTGTTATTGTTCACTGTCTGTGCTGCTGCTCAGCTACAGTCTAACCAGCTCAAGGGATACCTGAAACTAAGCAAAGCAACAGAGGAAACAACAGATTGAACCTATAGCAGGTGTTAACTTATAAACAAGCATCCCCACATCCCTCTCACCTTGAGTTACCTGAAGTGACTCCCAGGCACAGTATTAATTTGTGTGATCTTTCAAAAGTTGCTCTTGGAAAGTAATTTCATCCAAGAAAGTTTTTTTTCATGCAATAAAGTGACATACTGCATAATGGTAGCTATCCTTCACTGCCCCAGGACCATTAAGACCTCCAGTTCTTTTGTCATGTTTTTGAATGCTCTTTCCATGTGTAAGGAGAGTGGACCTCACCTGTACCATGGGAGTGTCATTGGGTGCCCCAAAAGGAAGTAGAATAGATATCCCTGGCAGGAATTAAAATATATGTGTGTGTGTGTGTGTGTGTGTGTGTGTGTGTGTGTGTGTATGTGTGTAGTTATCCCTTCCACATCTCAGGGGTTAGAAGCATGTTTCCCCCCCTTGCCTGCAATCTGGAAAATCCATGTAAAATTTTTTGGATCTCCCTTCATACCAGAGAAGAAATCTAAATTTTTTTCTTTTTCTTTTGTGGTGTATTTACAGTACCTTGTTTTAAAATATGGGTTACTTATTTGGTCATAAGACTATTTTATGCATTTCTGAGTTTCTAAACTTTTTCTGTATTGTCTACTGGCCTTTGCATGTCACCTGCAGCTTCCACAAAACTCCCAAAAAATTTCCATTTACAGTAATTTCTTATGCTGACCTCCCATATATCAAAACAGTTATGGGGAAAGTTGCAATGTGGGAGGGTAACTACATGCATATATGTATGTATATGTGTGTGTCTGTGTAGACGTGTATAAATTATTAGTAATATTAGTCTAGGGGATACAATCAGGTTCAATCTAACTTCTGACTGCTTTGTAATTATTCAAGGAAAGGGGTACCCTAAGCTCTACATGCAAGGCTTGACCCCTTTTCCACCAAATACCATTTCCACAATGAACACATATAGTGAATAGCAAAGAAAACCCATTTATCCACATTGGTAGCAAAAATACTTGAAAATGGACCACAGTGTTCTGGAGCTTGTCCTGTCCTTCACACAGGGCAGGGCATCCATCTCAACCAATGAGGACAGAGTCCCATACCAGTGAGCAGTCTACACATGGATCATAACAAAGGACAAAGGTTACCCATGGATCATAACAGCTTCTTTACATGTATGTGGGCAGGAAGGTAACAAGCATTTATTAAGTGCTTGTGATATACCAATACTATACTAAACAGTTGAGGACATAAATATAAACAAAAAAGATGTATCCTGCCCTCAAGGAGTTTATTTTAATAAGAGGAAAAGGGAGGGGGAGAGAACCAAAGACAGACAGACAGACAGAGACAGACAACTGAGACAGACAACTGAGACAGACAGAGACATAGAGACAGATAGACAGAGTTAGAGAGACAGAGACAAAGACTTATACAGACAGACAGAAAGAGACACTGAGACACACACAGAAATAGACAGACAGGGACAGAGAGAGAACCCAAATACAGGAGTACTAGTAAAGTCTGTAGAGTCAGAAGCACAGCCAGAAAAGCAGTGAAGAATGGCCTGGGCCCCTCCCCAAAATGGAGAACTGGGAATGGAGAGATGTCCCAGGGTGAGAAGGCAGCTTTTAGTAGTTTTCCCTCAGGAGTTTTTTGTTCTCATACAGTTCTCCTGCTTTTAAAATGTGACTTTTACACAGGTGCTCAATGCAAGAAATCCCAGATTAAAGTAACACACACAACAAATTTCCTTTTATATCTTGGTTGTTAGGAAATGCATGGTAGAATATTTGAAAAACAGACCATGATTTTTAGACCATACCACAAACCATGGCACCATAATGAATAGCTCTATTTATGATACTCCTTTGTGCTATATCAAAAGAGCAAATGTTAAATACTTGGTACTGGCTAAGAAATATAGTGGTGGATCAGTGGAATAGGTTAGGTACACAAGACACAGTAGTCAATGTCTATAGTAATCTACTGTTTGATAAACCCAAAGACCCCAGCTTCTGGAATAAGAACTCATTATTTGACAAAAACTTCTGGGAAAACTGGAAAAGAGTATGGCAGAAACTAGGCATAGACCAACATCTTACACTACATACCAAAATAAAGTCAAAATGGGTACACAATTTAGACATAAAGGCTGATACTATAAGCAAACTGGGAGAGCAAGGAACAGTTTACCTGTCAGATTTATGGAGAATGGAAGAATTTACCACTAAATGAGAGATAAAGAACATTATGAAATGAAAAATTGATAATTTTGATTACATTCAAGGAAAATTTTTTGCACAAACAAAGCCAATGCAACCAAGATTGGGAGGGAAGCATTAAATTGGGAAAGAATTTTTACAACCAGTGTCTCTGATAAAGGGCTCATTTCTAAAATATATAGAGAACTAAGTCAAATTTATAAGAATACAAGTCATTCCCCAATTGATAAATGGTTAAAGAATATGAACAGGCAGTTTTCAGATAAAGAAATTAAAGCTATCTATATTCAGATGAAAAAATGCTCTAAATCATTATTGATTAGAGAAATGCAAATCAAAACAACTCTGATCTCCATTATCTGCCTTTTTCTGTGAAATATTTTTTATGTAGTTGTCTCTTTGAGCAACTGTCCCAACTTGCATCCACTCTCAAAAACTGGACTCCCATAATATGTATTCTATTAGGACTATTCTACTTGGGTTCTGGTTTTAATGATGTGGGTCTTTACACTTAACATTAGAGCTCACCAACTCATACTGATGTGCTTCCCATTAATAGTCAGCCAATAGACACAATTAACTATTAACAAAGGCATTTAAGATGGCACAATAAAAAAATTTAAAAAAACAGCTCTGAGGTACCACATCACACGTATCAGATTGATTAACATGACAAAATAAAAAATGATAAATGTTGATAAGATGTGGGAAAATTAGAACACTAATGCATTGTTGATAGAGTTGTGAACTGATCCAACCATTTTAGATAGCCATTTGGAACTATGCCCAAAGGGCTATAAAAATGTGCATACCATTTGACCCAGCAATAGCACTTCTAGGGCTGTATCCCAAAGAGATTATAAAAATGGAAAAAGGACCCACATATACAAAAATATTTATAGCATCTCTTTCTGTGGTAGCAAAGAATTGGAAATTGAGGGGATGCCCATCAATTGGGGAATGGCTGAATAAGTTGTGGTATACGAATGTAATGGAATCCTATTGTGCTATAAGAAATGATGAGCAGGAGGACTTCAGAAAAACCTGGAAAGACTGGGATGGACCGATGCTAAGTAAAGTGAGCACAACCAAGAGAACATTGTACACAGTAACAGCCACATTATTCGATGACTAACTTTGATAGACTTGGCTCTTCTCAGTAATGCAAGGATCTAAAGCATCTCCAAAAGATTCAGGATGGAAAATGCTATTCACATCCAGAGAAAGAACTTTGGGGTCTAAATGCAGATGGAAGCATACTATTTGCTCTCCTTTTCTTTTGTTGTTCTGTTTTGTTTCTTTTTTGTCGTGGTTCCTCCTGTTGGTTCTAACTCTTCTTTACAACATGACTAATGTGAAAATATGCTTAATAGGAATGTATATGTAGGGTCTATATCAGATTGCATACCATCTTGGGGAAGAAGGAGAGAAGGAATGGGAAGAAAATTTAAAACTCAAAAGTGTATGGAAGCGAATGTTGAAAACTAAAAATAAATAAATGAATAAATAATTTTAAAAATAAATTAATAAATTAATTCTAAAAAATGAAAGAAAAACTCTATTACAATATGCATCAAACAAAAGAAATTTCTGAGTTGGTCATGTCTCATTTTGTATAGTGCATTTAAGATGTGAGCCCACTGCCCTGAGGAGTCTTTGGCATTTGAGAGTGCAACTGACCTCTTTAATTAATAAAATTATTAATTTTATTATTATCTATTATTAATAGATTATTATATTATTAATAATAAAATTATTAATTACCCAGAAAAAATAAAGAGCAAATGTTCCACAAGAAACCTCTAAAACCATGTAGTTCATCCCCTTCTTTTACAGATTAGAAAACTGAAGCCCAAAGGCATGACAGAACTTGTCCAAAGTCACAGAATCAGTTGGTGGAAGAGCAAGATTTAGAATTGCAGGTGTTTAGAGCTGAAAGGGGCTCAAAGATCATAGCATCCAGAGGCATCACATATATACCATCCCAACACTCCAAAGTGCCTGGGAACCAGATTAAAATGCAATTAAAATTGGGAATTAACAAAATACATAAAACTACAACAGTATATAGATGATGTTAACATGTGGTTTTCTAAGTCAATATGCAGCCACATTTTAGTGACCTTGTTTTCTATTTGAGTTTGATTTTACCCACTGATCTAATCCAACTTCTTTATTTTCTGGAAGATGAGACTGAGCCCCAAAGAAGGAAGATGACTTATCCAAGGTTGCACAGCTAGTCAGTGACAGAACCAAGATTAGACTCAAAGAAAGTTAGAGCTGGAAGGTGTCTGAGAAATCCTCTAGCCCATTCCCCTCATTTGCCAGAGGAGAAAGGTGAAATTCATAAGGCAGCAGTGGCCAACACAAAGTCACACAATGAATCAGTGAAGGACCTAGCACTAGAACCCAGATCTCCTGAACCCCACCTTCTGCTACAATGCAATGATGTTCAAATTGACTCTAGAACACCATTACTGTTTTTTTTCTTTAACCCCAACTTCCATCTCTTGAACCCTATAACAACCCTAAGCAGTAATCTGGGTTCCACCATCCTCAATGCCCTGGTGGGCCAGAACCCCTTGTACATGGGATGAGGTAGGAACAGGCTCCAAGTTTTGTGCTCACAGAACTGTTTACCCACCCCAAGTTGCACTCAGACACCCAGGGCTATTGATACTGCAGATATTATTTTAACAATAGCTTTTAAGATAATTAAGCCAGTGAACATCTCTACCTGGGGAGCTATATGAAGGGTCTATAAGAGGGTGGGACAGGGGTGACTGAACACAGCAACACTATTAAAAGGGGTGAGAATTAGCAGAGGCACTTAGAGGGATTTCCAAGAGTTGTTAAAGGTGATCAAAGCCTTCTCTTCCTCAATAAGACCTTAATTGTGCAGAGAGTCACCACAATTAAGCAGTGGGTAGCAGATAAAATGCCCCAGCTCCCTCCAAAGTGAAGCAAGTAAATTGTAAAACTGGGTTTCTAGCTTGCTCTTCAGGCCACTACAGGAAAGTTCTAGGAATGCTAGAGACTGAGGCCAAGTGGCATAGGTAAACACACCGGATCATATTGCAGATGAGGAAACTGAGGACCAGAGAGGTTAAGTCGTTTGCCTGGAGTCACGTGGAGTAAGTGGCAGAGTCAGAATTCAAACTCAGGGAGTCCTCGAGCTCCAAAGACACTACTTTCTATTGCACTAACATTCTCCTACAGGCTGCTATATGACATGAGCAAGATAACCTCAGTTTCCTCATATGTGGGCTCAGATTTCTGATTCTATATTTCAGCTCCTCTGGAGGCAGCAGAGACAGCAGCAGCAGCAGCTTGGAGCTGTGAAGGGAGCTTGCTTTCCCTTCAGAAATACCAACTCTAACAACATCTGCCTGCTCTTCTGACTACTAGCCCTCCTGGGTCTTGAAACTCCCAGCAGTTTTCCTTCTCCATAGCCCTTCTAGTCCATCACTGAGTAGAGCAAATAGCATCAGACCTGTTAGGTCACCATGAGAAGGGCACCTGCCAAATAGTCTCCTCCTTTATTTGATCCAATTTTTTTTAAATCTCTATGTGCTTCCTCCTCCCAGACCCAAAAGATGCTCAATGACCAAAAGCATATTTACACACTCCAAAAAGGACCTCTCCCCCTACTATATATTTGCCATAAATCCAGCAGAATTCTGTGCTGGTCCATCACACTATGCTTTGTGTGCCATAGGTTGTTGTGGTTGTTGTTTGTCCTTCATTCTCAAAGAGGACCATGACATCAGGAAGGTGATGCCACACCTTGCAAATGAGTTGGACTTCAGTGAGGCAGGGCTGTGCAAAGTCACCAGTCTCACTTTCTGCTATGGAGCCATCTATGTCCAATGGCAAGATATAGATCAGGATGATGGGAGATGCCTTTCCCCCAGAATGTTAAAGCAGAAAAGTAGCACAGACGTCAGCAGATGTCCTTTTACACTTGAGAAAACTGAAGCTCAAATAGGTGACTTTTTCTAAGTCACTTAGCTACTGAATGACAGAGTAAGAACTAGAACTCCAATGTCCTCATTCTTGGATCAGTGAGGCTCTCACACTGATAATAATACTTGACATTCATAGAGCTCTTTCTATGCATGATCTCAATGGAGTCCCACAGTCACTCCACGAGGGAGGTATGATTATCTCCATTTCACAAAGGAAGAAACTGAGACTAAGAAAGGTTTCAGCTAGTAAGTGTATGAATCAGGATTTGAACCCAGGTCTAGTACACTTTACCCACAATGCTACCTACTATATTGCCACAAAGCAGTCAAAGTTTGTCTTTGGGGCCCCCCATTTCTTTAATTGCTCTGTTTACCTGTTAGATGGGTCATTTCTCCAACATCTCTGAAAGGAGATAGCATCTTTCTTCATACGTCCTTTATAGTTAATTTGGATATTTATAACAGTCAAAATGACTTATTCACTCAAAGTCATTCTTAAAACAATATTACTATTACTGTATACAATGTTCTCTTGGTTCTACTCATTTCATTCTTCATTATTTCTTGCAAGTCTATCCATGTTTTTCTAAGATCATCAAGTTCATTAAGCTTGGGGTAGGGGAAAGATTGCTGGACTTAGAGTCAAAAGGTATGGGTTTGAATCCAGCTACAATACTCATTGCCTACATGAATAAGTCACTTGTTTCTCTAGGCCTCAATTTCCTTAAATATAAAATGATTATAATAATAATAATAATAAGTTGCCAGGAGCAAAGTGCTCTATAAAGCATAAAGTTCTGAATAATGATGAACCATTATTATTCTCAGGGGGTAATATTATCCCCTGTTTTTCTAATCTGCTTTCTGGACCACGATCTGATAAACCAATCCTTCCTTTCTGAATTAGTAGAATGAGGCGGATTTTAATTGCCTTGTACAGGCAGCCTTTCACAATCTCCTTTAATTCTAGTGACTTCTTTCTGTAGATTATTTGCACAAAGTTTTTGCATGTTTTCTCCCCCAACATACACACACACACACACACACACACACACCATCGGCCACAAGAACCTTGAACTGAAACTGTCTTTTGCTCTTCTTTTTTATCTGCAGGGCTTAGCACTATGTAACTGGCTGGCACATAATAGGTGCTTACTAAATGTTTATTGATTGACTAATTATTGACCCTCTATTTTAACTAATTTTCCTCAGACACAATGTCTTAACTCTGTGGTTAATAATTTCAGGGATTATGAAAGGTCCACAGAGGAAGTGTTTCCAGAATGCAAAGGGTTTTTGGACACCTCTCACTCACATCATACCACGAAAATGACTACTCACTCTGCTTATGCATGGGGTTAATCTTATTAATAAATGTAGAAATGATAATATATAGAGTGCCTCAAAAGTTTAAGCTACTTAAACTGCACTAAGACTTTTGAGACATGCTGGTTATCTACAATCTGGGTGTACAATCTACAATGTGGGTGTGTTTGTGTGTGTGTGTGTGTGTGTGTGTGTGTGTGTAAGGGTGTGTCTCTAATATTGCATGTTGGTACAGACTGTGATTTTATAATGATCAATGCAGATCAGCCCCTGCTTGGCAATTTATAGCTTAAAGAGTTACCTGGGTTAAAAATATGTTAAGTGACTTGCCCTAATCGTGCAGAATTTCTCAGAGATTGAACTTGGACCTAGATCATCTGACTGAAGACAGCTCTCTATCCATTATACCACTGAGTGAGAAAGAGAGAGAGAAAAGGAAGGAAGGAAAGGAAAGGAAAGGAAAGGAAAGGAAAGGAAAGGAAAGGAAAGGAAAGGAAAGGAAAGGAAAG
>NW_020954590.1:53596556-53619539 GCF_900497805.2 Vombatus ursinus | reverse complement strand
AAAGGAAAGGAAAGGAAAGGAAAGGAAAGGAAAGGAAAGGAAAGGAAAGGAAAGGAAAGGAAAGGAGAGAAAGAGAGAGAAAGAAAGAAGGAAAGAAAAGAAAAAAAGATATGATTTATATATGAATGTGTATATATGTATATATATATAATGTATATATGTATATATATAATGCTTTCTATATGTGCATATATATACACACATATATACACATATATACATATTTATATATTCCAATAATCCTCCAGATCAGTGGGTTCCAAAATGCGGGCTGTGGCCCCTTGGAAATCTGTGACATGGCCCTAAAGGGGCCTATCAAAAGATAGGAAAATGGTTTACATCCCACCCTCCCAAATTGTGGGGCTTATCTCCAACACAACCACATCTACCTTTCACTAATTGTATTTTAACATTCGCTTCCTGTACCTCTCCCAATAATAGCCACACAGGGAATCACTGGGGAAATCCTCCTCCAAACTCTGATTCCACTGCTCCCATTCCCCCCAAATCACCTCCTGGATGGAACAGGCACCCTCAGAGGGCAGGCTCTGTGCTGGGCAGTGACTAAGGAATAAGAGCCCTGCTCTCCCTTTTTGGGTGGGTCAGAGTGAGTTTCACAGTATGAGCAACATGGATGCTGTGTGATCTCCATAGTGGAACTTATTACATTATCTTTTATCCCAAACTCTTCTTTTGTCCAAACTTCCCTGTTTCTGTCAAGGGCACTTTCAGTCATCCAGGTTGACAATCTCAGTGTCATGCTTGATTCTTCACTTTCCTGATTCCCGTATATCCAATCAAGTCCCAAATCCCATCATTTCTACCTCTACAACATCTCTCCTCATCTCTTCACTCATCATTTCTTTCCTACTCTATTGCTTGTTATTGTTCAGTCATGTCTAACTCTTTGTGACCCTATTTGGGGTTTTCTTGACAAAGATACTGGAGTAGTTTGCCATTTCCTTCTCCAGGGGATTAAGGCAAACAGAGGTTAAGTGACTTGCCCAGGGTCACACAGCTAATGAGTATCTGAGGCCAGATTTGTACTCAGGTCTTCCTGACTCCAGACCTAATGCTCTATTCACAGATTTGAACTCAGGTCTTCCAGAGTTCCGGGTCAGGCATTCTATACACTGTGCCACCTAGCTACCCCTAATCCTATGCTTAGCTAATTAAGAACTTGATTTTTCTTTTTCTTACTTTTTCTTCTTTTATTTTTTTTTACAACTTATAAAACTGTCTCCTAAGGCATGAAGGAGTTGCTACCTCAGCACTGAAATGGGCACATAGTAAGCTCTTAACAAATGCTCGTCCACTAACTGTTCACTTGCTTCACTGGAGACAACAAGCCCACTGATGGAATTGATAACTTTGAACATTAAAGTATATTTTTGGATGCTAAAGAGAAAAAAGAATCAACATTTAAATGAAAGAATTTATCCCTTAAAACGGCTATTCTTATCACACTGATTTCTGCCAGGAAAAATGAAATACTTCATCTCTGTCAGGTTTGTATTAAGGAGCCTCTGTCTTCTCTAACCACAATCGCAGCAATTTATCTTCTAGTCTCCAGATGGCCTCGCTCTTCCAAATGTAATACTTACCCCATAATACTCGGGAAAACAGCAGCACCTACTTTACTATTTGTCTTCTGAGAACACAAACCAACAATGAACAGAGAAACTTGGAATGAGCTTTAATATTATCTGATGATAGTCCTTGTGGGTTATATTACTTTTCATCATTAAGTCACCTATGCGTTTCCACTAGAAAGGAAAAATGGCAGTAAGGATCATTTCCAAAATCATTAATCTTGGGGAAATTGTGCACTTCTTTTGTTTTTTAGGACTTTTAAGTCAAGATTGTTACCTTCAGTGGGAAAGTACAATCATGGACTAGAAAACAGCTCCCTTATTCTTATTATTGCTGAAATAATTATCCTCTGCCCTATTTTTCAGCAAGCTGGATTTTATTATTTTTTTTATCTTTCCACCTCTCCTGTTAACATTGGAGACTAGAGAAGAAATGCATTACAAATGCAGCTGTTACCTTTTCTAAATGAAGACACAACCTGTGTTCTTTCTGAAAGACAAGGACAATTCGTAAAGCAATCAGATAGCACATCTCCCTAGGGGGCCGGAAGGACAATTAGCACGTTCTGTAAATGTGGCAGAAACAAACTTCAGTTGGTTGGCAGTACCTTGCATCCCAGACAGGCATGCAGGAATATTTGATCCCTGCAGTGCCTGGAGCTATCAACAAAACCATATTCCACCTGTCCTGCTAGTTAGATTGAGAACTTCACCCCAGTAGTTGGGTTATCTTAATTACATCTCTCTCCAGAGCAGAATATTTACTTCCTGAAGGGTGTTAAGCATATTATGGCCTTAAATCTATCACACTCAATCCTCCCCCACTATAGACTCAAAGCAAAGACTTAGGATCATAGAATTTTAGAGTTGGAAGGGGCCTACAAAGTCATCTAGTCCAATTGCTTCTCATTTTGCAGACGAGGAAACAACAGTTCAAAGGGATGACCTAGCAGTAAGTAGAGCTGGGATTGAAACTCAAGTGTGTAGACTTCGGATCGAATATTCTGTCTGAGGCTCCATATGCAGCATTGCCAACTCCATATGTAATGCTGTCATCATTTGATACCCACTAACCTCCCTCTAAGCAATAGGTGCTGTGTAGATGTTTGATAGGACTTAGTTCCTATTGTCTGAAAACCTATATATGTCAAAAGTAGATTGTGAATACTCTATATACAGGACAAGGACTTTGTTGTAACAATAGAAATTCAGGGCAATAGATAGCTTTTCTCCAACCCCTCCATTGTTGCCAAGTGCCTTTTGGAGGCTTATTGAAACTTCAAAGTAATTTTCATGACCTTAGCACTAACTGCTAAGGATTTGAAAGGAATTCATTCCCCTTACTCTAAATATTTGGTATGTAGAGAGGACCTCCTCTTTAGAGGTGATTGTAAGTGAGGTAGAAAAGGGAAAGATCTTTACCATTTCCAGATTCGCTCATGTGTATGAAGTTAGGTATGTCTATCAACCTATCAAAGAACTGAAAATAGTATGATAATCCCCACATACACACACACACACACACACACACACACACACACACACGCACACCCAAAGCAAATTGTAAAAGGTCATCTCACAGAAGAGCAGTAAATAATACTCCCTTTGAAGAAAAACCAGGAGCAGATGCGATC
This sequence comes from Vombatus ursinus, assembly GCF_900497805.2. Taxonomy (NCBI): domain Eukaryota; kingdom Metazoa; phylum Chordata; class Mammalia; order Diprotodontia; family Vombatidae; genus Vombatus; species Vombatus ursinus. Next base: position 53,616,313 of record NW_020954590.1, on the reverse strand, counting down.
TCAAGCAGATGGCAAAAGTAACTTGGAGGAAAGAAGCAGAAGGAAGCTTTGGAGGTAGAGAAAAGTGGCACCTGAAAGTCAGACTGAAACAGCAGAGAGGCACAGATGGTTGCTGGAGGGCACAGCCATGAAAGATGCCACAGCTACAACACAGGCCTAGAAGTGTGAGTTGGCCAGATAGCGTCCAGGAAGTATTCCCTCTCCCACTGGCATGGGAAGCAGAGAAGAAAGATCTGGAGCTGACAGAGGTAAGATGTTTTATGAAACAAAAGGCCCTCATCCTTTAGTATCTTCCTTGTTATTATTATTTCTGGTAACAGGATCAGAGGATCAGAGCTAGAAGAAAACTTAGGGATCATTTGATCCAATCCCTCATTTTACATTTGGGGAAAACCAGGCCCAGAGAAGTGATATGAATTGCTAGTTAGTAGCAGAGTCAAAACTACAACCTAGATTTCTCAATGTCTTGCCACTATCATACTGTCATCCCTTTCCCAACACATAGGTCATTCCTATGGCTTATTCAACAAGCTAAGATTACTTCTAGTTAGAAATCAACATTTCATCCAATTCACATAAAGTTCCAGACTTCTTCCTTGCTGATCCAGGATCGTGATAGGATGCCTATTTGGATATCAAACGGCTGAACACAACTCTCATGTGGAAATAAATAATAAAACAGCTCACTTTTATAGAACATCTACTGTAGTGCCTGGCACAGAGTTGGCACTTAATTAATGCTTAGTGACAGACTGATAGAGCACTTTATTAGCTTGTTTGATACTCAAAACAACTCTGTGAGAAAGGTAGTTCGAGGTCATCACCCTTCTTTTGCATGTGAGGAAACTAAGACAGAAAAGGAGGCTAAGTGACTTTCCCAAGGAAGTGGCAGTGCCAGGATTTGAACTCAAATCTTCTGATATCACCTCTGGTATTCTTTTCCAACATTTTGCACACTGCCTCAAACTAACCCATTGCTTCATCCAGGACTTTGGAAAAGCAAACTCTTTATGACAAAATCCCATTGGTGGAATGACTCCCCATGAGAAACTATCCCAAATGAGCTCAAAGATCCCACCAGTTGTATCATTTGCAATGAAGCTTGCCCATGTCATTTGCAGTTATGGGTTCACTGGTCAGAAGTGTTTTCTAGGGATGCACAAGATGAAAATCGTTAAAGAGCTACTCAGAGCTGCCCGCTAGCCCAAAACCTTAATCTGCTATTAGTTGTAATGACGGGAAGGCAACAACTAGAACCAAATACAACTCATCAGGTGGCTTTAACAAGAAAGATAGCTATTGCTGTACATTCATTGTGATCTTAGTGACAAATCTCTTTCAGATTACCAAAATTAGCCTCAAAATCCTTCAGATAATGAAAGGATTTGAAAAGCCTACTTGAGAACTCATATAGCTCTCTCTAAGTTACATGACATAAAGGCCCACTGCTGATTTTTATTGCCTTGGGGGGAAAGGAGGGGATGGTATTAATATCCTTGGGTTGACTCCTAAGATAATTTCTCAGTTCCATATATATCATCATACATAGTACACAAAGAGCAGGGTCAGGGAGTGGAATTCCTCTTTTGGAAACATTTCAGGAGTTTAGGACCACTCATTCTTGCAAGCTGGATCATCAAAAACAAATTAGAAGAAAAGGGAGAATTTTTCAGGGTCATTTATACCCTGAGCCAGATTCCCAGTTGTCCAGCTGATGAGTTATAGCATGTCATTTATGCTGGTAACCCTGCATTGTAAAGTGCCCGACACAATACCTGCGGTACAAATTACAGAGTTTGATCTCACTTGCCAGTTAAAGCTTGGAATTAAGTTTGCTCTTTCTATTTTATATCTTGAAATGTCTCAGGGTGTAGAGAGGGGAGAGTGTTGATTCCTTCTGTTTCCCTTTTATCAGTCACTAAATGGATCTTAGGAATTTCTCTGCTTACCTCGCCTTTTATCCAGTCTGCGGTGTGACTCATCTGCAAGCACAAATTACCTTGCTGAAGTATTCTTAGGAGAAATAATTAGCCACTAGCCCCTCCTCTGCAGGCTCTCACATATTCCTCAGGAGGCACTGAAGCCTGACATAAATCATTTAGTTCTGAGCCCTCGCACACACCTTTCCCACAGGATTCCATAATTGGCAAAGTAGTTGCCAACTGGGTTTAAAGTGATTTGAAATTGTTTTCCATCCAGTCTTGCTGATAGCAAAAGGTTTCCCCTTTACCTCAAGCATGAGTTACAGTAACATGATTGAATGTAACCAGTTATTCCGTTCAAGCTGTGATTCTGATACAGTATAGACAATATGAATTCCCCTGAGCTCAGTGAGACCATCTCAATGGTCCATTTAAGTCCAATTCAATTAGGCTCACTATAGTTCTTAGGATTTCTTTGGAATGTTTGCAGCAGCCCTCAGGGTTGAATGTGAGACTAGTATTCATCTAGGACTTTTAAATTAGGTCTCAGGTGTCATCATTCTAAATGAATTATTACAGTGGTGTGTTCACACCGCTAGAGTTGAGGTTATGTTAGCATCTCCTCTCAGCCATTTTAATCCACTGTGGGACGAAATTTGTCATGTAAGGTCTCTGCCTGAGAGTGACTCTTTTTCTTGAAACCTGGTTTTTTTTAAAATAATTGGTCCTACCAAGTAAACACTATGATATGCATTTTAAAATGGAGGTGGGAGGGAGCATCTTATTTACTTTCAAGTTTATTAGTTTTTTTTATCCTTTTGACAATAAGAACTGAGAAGCTCTATCAAACTATTGTATTTCCTCACACTAGATAGCATGCATCTTGAACTCAACCTTAGCCTTTTTTTCAAAAAAAAAAAACCAGATATCAACAAAGAAACAATGGGTTAAAGGACTCCCTTCTCTCTTTCCTTCCTTGCTATCTTTTTCTTTCTTCTTAATTTTTCCCATTAGCCTGTCTTTGTCATCTCTGCTTCTAAAGCCCCAACCAACACTTCTTCCTGTCGCTTAATATCCTTGGCTCTATATAAGCCTCAGCAATGACATCAGCAAGCGTTTGGGAACATTTGTCAGTTGTTGATGCCTCAGACACATTCAATGGCATCCACTCATTTTCCCAGGCTAAAGTTGCTTTTCACACTGCTTGGAGCAGGCTGGCAAAAAGCAGTAATAACATACCAGAGCTATCCATCGGCTCTGGGTGTGTCGTAAATAACAAAGCACATGCTGGCTAGAACATGAAATAATTACAAGACCTGATTTCCTGTATTCAGGCAGCACAGTCACTGTGACACTGTTTTGTCTTTCCCCCAAGCAGAAGGATGTGATAACCCTTCTCACACTAGAAACACCGATGAGAGAGTAAGACCCAACAGCAGTGCCATGGAGTTCAGAACAAAGCCAACTACAGGCAAGCAGATTAAGTGGGATGGTTAATTGAGTACTGCATAAATCAAAAATATAGAAATCAAACATGTTCCATGTTTATAAACTATTGTCATTTAAATTGAAGTGAAATGTTGGTTTCTATCATGAAAAGCTAAGTGGGCAGAATTTTTTTTTAATGTTTCCACCTTATAGAACCAACTCTCAAAGTTGGAAAGAACCTGAGGGGTAATCAAGCCCATGCAGCTACAGCTGCAGCTAGGTGACACAACAGATAGAGCCCTGCGGTTGGAATCAGAAAGACCTTAAATCTAATCTCAGATGCTTACTAGGTGTATGACCCTGGCCAAGTCATTTAACCTCCATCTGACTCAATCTCCTCAAGTAAAATGGGCATAATAATAGCCCTACCTTCCAAGGTTTTGTGAGGCTCAAATGAAGTAATAATAAAAAGTAATGATTTGTAAAGCATTTATCATAGTGTCTGTAACATAGTATGCACTATATAAGCCTTGGCTATTATAGCTATTATTAAATGAAACATAAAATAAGATAGACATTCAGAAAGTGCCTTTTTTGATCAATGTGTCAAAACTGGGTAAATCTGACCACCTAATTCTATTTGGAAGGTCCGAGGGAGATTAAAAAACACAACCATAGTCACGTTACCAGGATGTATTAGACACATGCTTCTCACCTACATACATCTCTGTTTATATATCTAGACACACCCTCTCCTTTGATAGCCAAGTTCTAAGAGAACTTTCTACAGAGCGGCATGTTGTTAGCTTCTAAACAGGTACATATGTTAGGACAAAAAAAAAAGGTTACAATTTTGTTAATCAGTTTGCTATGAGATGTATATACTGCACCTCTTCCATCGAACATACATGCTGCTTGAAGTAGAGAAAGGTGCAAATGTTAAAAGAAGTAACAGACTACATAGTGCTACATAGCTTTGATGTTCAACTCAAGAAATGGAGAAACTGCTAAGCATTTTTTTAAAATTTGAGTCTGTTTAGAGATGAAAGTAATGTTGCTTAGAAACTACACAAACACACTTTAAAAACAGGATCATGACTATTAAAGATAACATCTATTTGGCTAAGCCCTCTCTCTCTCTGGATTTAAATTTTGTTTTGTGGCGTTTTGATCAATCCCTTAGGTGGAACAACTACAGCAAAAAGGGAGAATTCTAGCCTCTAATTATTTTGAGGTTATAAAAATATTTTCTTGATTTGAAATCTAATTCTATTTCTATTTAGGAGGTTGAATTTTGCTATAATGAATGAAAGGCTTGAAAATGTAAAAGAATACAACAGACTGGTAACAAACAAGGCAGCACAAAATACGTTAGCCTCATAGATGTGCCAGAGATCTCAGAAAATCCTCCTCATTTTACAGATAAGGAAACTGAGATTGAGGGAGGGTAGGCAACTTGCACAACATGACACAAATAGTCAATGTCAGAGACAGAACCCAGCTCCTCAAACCTCCAGGACCATGTACTTTCTTTCCCCTGTATTCACACTGACTCCAATTTCAACTTTCAGAAGGAAAGTAACCAGAGAATTACAGTGGTTTCAGCCCTGTAAAACACTCTGAGCCAAAGTGTTGTGTTGTTGTGTACGTTTGCTCAAAATTTGGGTCTCATCTATAGTTTAGATTTTGAGCTTTCTAGGTAGGAAATCCATGCAGGTAAGACTGTCCTCCTACCTGCAGCAGGTTGTCCAGAATATTAACACCAAGCAAAAGTACGTCAGAGATAAAAAGGGAAGGAGCCAGAGAAAGATGATTTTTTTAGGGAAAAAAATTAAGTATGGGAAAATGGCAAGAGTTTTATTTTATAAAAATAAAATGTTAATAGGATGCGTAGTCTAAAACATTTAAGAGACACACATTAGTCTAACAAAAGAGAATAAAGAGCTTGAAAAAGAATAAAGCCTACAATTAATGTAGTAAGAATGGGAAAAATAAATCTAAGGGGGATAATATAGAGGCAGGGAAATTGGGTGAAATAGAATTCTTTTTTTTTTTTAAGAAAGGAATTAAGTGGGAGCCAGAAATACCGAGCAGTTGGACAAATGTTGCTCCAATTTAACCTTTGTGACAGAAAATGGCTCTTTTATTTACTGGATTCTTTTTTTAAAAATGTCTGCTGGTATGTTGCCAAAGCTCTTGATTCCTCTACAGCTAATTAGGACCCTTGTCTGGATTTGGACCCTAGAAATAAAGGTCAAGACTGCTGGTGGGGCTCTCACTATTTTCTTGGAGCATTTCATGTTCCTAAAACTTTTAACTCCTCCATTGCTGGCAGCCTAAATGGTTGTGACTCTTCCCTAGGCAAAGACACTTTGTTTAAATCTTCATTCACTTAATACCCTAGTAGTTCATTTAAACACTTTAACTCAACTTAAATGTTCACTCCTTGCAGTTTTTCGTGTTTTCCAGAGATACCACCACCTGGGAACATCATTTCATCTCTCCTACAGCTAGTGAACATCAGGACCCTGAGTTTCCAAGCTGCCACTGCTTTCCTCCAATTTAAAGCCTGAAAGGAAGATGCTAATCAGAGCAACACCTAAAACAATTGGACTCTAGGTATGTTTAAGATCCTGGGGGAAAAAAGAACAGCTTGAAATATAAATGATTCCCGATCATGACAAGAGGTCATGGAAATCAGAAAAGAAAAGAAAAGAAAAGGTCTAAGACAGGGAATAAAATGGTAGGCTGCATTAGTCCCCAAATCAACATGTAAATCTAAGAAGAAAATGTCCATCCATCCCCTACCCCCAGAAAAAACTGAAGGTTTCTTGACAAGGTGTAATTTATGGCAAAAATGTGATCACATTCTGAAGTGTGCTGATGCAACTTAAAGTTTAATTTCCAAATTAGTTATCAAGTTCCTGGGGCTGGGTGGTAGCAGCAGACAATAATAATAATAAGCACTTCATAGTTATTAATTCATTTATCCTCATAGCAACCCTGGAAGGTAGGTGCTATTATCTCATTTTACAGATGATGAAACTGAGGTAAATAGGGGCTAAATAACTTGTCCAGGGTCACACAACTAGTAAGCATTGAATCGGGATTTGAACTCAGGTCTTGCTGACTCCAAGTTGTTATATTCACCATACCACCTAACTGCCCAATTATCATTGCAATAATTTAAAATGGAGCACAGATAAAAATTTCAGCAACAGACTTTTTAAAGATCAGTTCATATAATGAGATCATACTATTTGATAGGAACTTGAGAGATCATTTAGGCTACGTGTTTTTAATCTTTTTGTAACCATAGACTTCTTTGGCAGCCTATGGACCCCTTCTTAGAAAAATGTTTTTAAATGAATAAAATAATATACAGAATTATGAAGCAAATTAATTATATTGAAATACAGTTATATATATATATATATACACACACACACACATATATATATATATATATATTTAAGTTCACCCACTTCAAGTAAAGAACTCCTAATCTAGATAAACCCTCCCCCATTATAGAGGTGAGGAAGTTGAGGCCCAGAGAAAAGTGATTTGCCCAAGATCTCCTAAGTAGTAAGTGGCTGAGTAGGTATTCAAAGCCTTATAACTCTGAGTTAAGCACCTTTTTAAACATACATACACACACAAACATTTATTAAACACCTACACTGTGCTGAGCACTGGCCATACATACATACTTGTACTTAAAAAAAAAAAAACAGTACAATCCCTGCCCTCAAGGAATTTACTGGGGGGATGGGGGGTTTGATCAATTAGTCACATCCAATTCTTCGTGACCCCATTTGGGATTTTCTTGGCAAAGATACTGGTTCTTCATTGCATTTTACAAATGATGAAACTGAGGTAAACAGGGTTAAGTGACTTTCCCAGGGTCACACAACTAGTAAATGTCTGAGACTGAATTTGAACTCAGGTCCTTCTGACTCCAGGGTTAGTACTCAATCCACTACACCACCTAGCTGCCCTGAGGGAGAGGAAGAAGATAGCATATAATATATACATTGGCTATGTAACTTTAGGCAAGGCACTTAACCTTTCAATGTTCTGAGGAACTCTCAAAGATTAAGTGTTACAATGACCTTTTGGTCATTATTTAGCCAAGTGTTCGACTTCTTCAGACCGTCCTCTCCAAATAATTTGTAAAGAAAAATGTTTAAAGTTCTTCCTTGAATCATCCTTCAGGTCATTCCTCTTTTTCTGCTTTAGAATACCAATCCCTCCCCTCACCCCATCCGCACACCACCCCTGCCTGGAAGAAAGTTTTGATTTTGAAGGGTTTTTTAAGTCTCCACACTCTAGCCAGAGTAGACAAAGAGTTAAATTAAAGTTGTGACCTCCTTCCCATCATTGATGATGGTTGGCCAGTGAAGAAGAGAACAGTTAGCACCTCTCTTTCTATTTCTTCTCCTTCCTCTCTAGGTACTTGATTATTCACAACAGCTGTCCTTTCCATTCAATGAGTCCGCTCTGAAAACCTGCAAGAAAATTCCAACAGCAATTCATTTCTTTAAATCCACTGATGATGGGAGAGGGGGGAATGCCTTCACTGATAGATTTTCTTGCTATCAGTCTTTAAGAAACAAAATAAATAATATTCCTACTGCTTCATTTTACTGTCTTGTTATAAGAAAGTGTTTTGTAAATTTTAGACTCTATAAAAATATAGTATGTTTTTGACCTGGCATCAGCATAAGGAACCTTCAGGGAGGAAAGTACCTCCACATGTGCTTTTGTACATTTGCTTTGCAATTTGTTGCCTTAGAGAGTTATCTGGGACACTGAAAGGTTGAATGACTTGTAGATGAATATAGTGGTGGTTGCCTATCCTATAGCCAGTGTGTGTTAGAAGCAGGTTTTATGACTCAAAGGTTAGCTCTCTATCTGCTATGCATTTTGACTATTACACAAACAGATAGTAGACAAAATACAGTGTTATGGGAAAACAGGAAAGAGGAAGTGCTCTAGGAAAACTCAAGATGAGGAAAAATCACTTTCAGCTGAGGACAATCAATTTCCTGAAGAAGCTAGAGACCTGAGCTAGGATCTGAAGGAAAAGGATTTCACTAGGCAAAGGTAGAACGAAATACATTCCAGCCAGGTGCAAATGCTTCCAAGGCAATATGAAATCTGGGAACAGCCTTTATTTCCCCTTAGATAGAAGGTAGAGTATGAGAAGAGGAGTTTGATAAAAACAAGTCTGTAAAGATAATCGGAAACCAGATTGTAGAGGGCTTCCAATGCCAGGCTAAGAAATTTGTATTTTATCAACAGGAATAGGCAACAGGAAACTATTAAATAAAGGCTTTTGAGCCAGAAAATGACCTGGTCAGATCCATCCGTTAGAAAGATCTTTCACCAACAATGTGAAGGATGGATAGATTAGGGTGGTGGCATATTTGATAGAGCCCTGAGCCTGGAATCAGGAAGAAGTAAGTTCAAATCCAACCTCAGACATTTACTAGCTATGTGATGCTGAGCAAGTCACCTCTGTTTGCCTCAATTTCCTCAACTATGAAATGGAGATAATTACAGCACCTAATTCCCAGAGTTGTTATGAGGATTAAATGAAATAATATTTGTAAAAATGCTGAGCTTAGTGCCTGGCACATAGTAAGTAATATATAAACCTTTATTCCCTTCCTCTTCACCTAGGAGCTTAACCGAAGGCAAGAAGACAGGTTAGAAGATTATTACAACAGTCTACTTAAAAAGTGATAGCAAAGCAAACCGATCTCTTTGGTTGCCTCTCCCCCAAAATCTGCTCAGGTAATAATTATGACTGTGTTAATTAACCTTTTCTGTAAACTTTTTCCTTTGCAGGGTATCTTATTCAATTTCAGTACCATAACCCCTCTGGGGCATTAAAAGAAGTGGCCCTACTTGCCCCAGCTGCAGGTTCATCGATTGCTGCCCACCATCATTGGTTACTTATATTTTTAATGTCCCATAGCTATTTCTGGAATTTCATTATTTTCCTCAAATTCTCACATATACCACTGATTGGCATGAAAAAATATGGAATCAAAGAATCTTAGGGGCGTCAAGGACTTCATTGTCCATCTATTCCAATCTGTACCTCAACAAAAATCTTCTCTACCACATCCCCCACTAATGGTCATCCAACCTTTGTTTGAAGACCACCAAGCAGAGGAAATCCATTCCATCCAGCGTCAGCCTGTTCCATTGGACAAAGCAGCAAGCAAGGCTAATTAACATACAACTGTTAAAACTACTATCTGAGTAGATTTGAGGGGAAGGAAAAACAAAGGAGATAATTTGTTCTGTTATCACTTTTTCATAACATTTTTTCCAATTACATGTAAAGACAATTTTCAACATTCATATTTTGAAAGATTTTAAGTTCCAAATTTTTCCCTCCCTCTCTCCCCTCCACCTAAACCCCCTTCTCAAGATGAGAAGCAATTTGATATAGGTTATACATGTGCAATAATGCAAAACATTTCCACATCAGTCATGTTGTGAAAGAAGAAACAGAACCAAAGGAAAAAAACACGAAAAATAAACAAAAACACAAAAAAGGGAAAATAATATGCTTCTATCTGCATTTAGACTCCATAGTTCTTTCTCTGGATGTGGATAACATTTTCCATCATGAGTCTTTTGGAATTGTCTGTGATCGTTGTATTGCTGAGAAGAGCTAAGTTAGTCATAGTTGATCATCACACAATGTTGCTATTACTGTGTACAATGTTCTCCTGGTTCTGCTCATTTCACTCAGCATCAATCCATATAAGTCATTCCAGGTTTTTCTGAAATCTGTCTGCTCATCATTTCTTATATTTGCTATTACTTTTTAAGTGGACTGTTGTTAATAGTCTTCTAACTTGTCTTCCTGCCTCCAGCCAATAGAGGGGACAATTAGGACAGTTTTCATTGTCAAGAAGGTTTTTCTTCTTTACATCAAGCTAAAATCTGCTTCTCTGCAAATTCTACCCCTTGATGAGAGTTCTGTCCTCTGTGGCCAAATAGAATAAGTCTAATCCCTCTGTCACATAACCATCCACATATTTAAAGACAACTATCATGTCATCATCCCTATATCCTTCATGTCTGCCCTTCCCCAGACTAAATTTCCTCTATTCCTTCAACTGGTATGTTCTCTAATCCTCTCATCCTCCTGCTCACCTTTTATAAAGAGCTCCAAAAATATCTCACATTGGACAAAATGATTTTAGGGGTGACTACAGTAGGCATGTATTCATTGGGATGATTTTAGTGGATCTAGGGAAAAGCCCTCCCCCAAACGTATTTCCTATATCCAGACTCACCATTAATGAGTCATTTATTTGAGTAACAACATTTTTCTCTTTTCCTTCAAAACTGAAGAGGGTATTTATGAGATAGTGAGAATGAGTTTGCAAAATCATAAAACCATAGGATTCTGAACTGGAAAGTGTCTTGGAGGAAATCTAATCCAACCCTTTCATTTTACAGATGAGAAACATGAGTCCTAGTGACTCTAAATGGCTTATCTAAGGTCACACAGATTGCAAGTAAGACTGAATTTGAACTCAGATCCTCTCACTCTGAATCCATTATCATTTCCACTCATGAAAGAAAGCAATAGCCTGAGAGCACTGGGAACTCATCAACTAACTAACACAACTGAACATTTATTGTCTGCTGAGTGGGAGACAGTGGGAGACAGAATACCAGGAAGTAGGTCTCCAGTGGACACCAGGAGAACAAAGAGAACTGAAAGAGAAGAAAAGGAAGGAAGAAAAAATCATGCAGCCTTGTATAAAATTGTCAAGGAGGGAAAATGGGCTTTTGCACATCATATTTTGCTTGCTTGGAAATTTTACTAAGGACTACATCACTCTTTTTCTTTTCTTTAGCAGACTCTCTCTAGGTCAGTTCTATAGAGTCATAGAATAATAGATTCTTTCATTCAACAAACAATGCATACTATGCTTTGCTAGGCACTGAGGGAGATAAAATTTTAAATATATTATTAAATATTATAAATTTTTAAAAGACCCAAGTTGGTATCCTGTCTCTGCTACTTACCACTGTGTGGCCTTGGACAAATGATTAAGCCTCTCTGGGACTCAGTTTCCTCATCTGTCAAATGTTGGACTAGATGACTTCTCGAGTAGTCAGGTGACACCATAGTACACAGAGTGCCAAGCCTGGAATCAGGAAGACTCATTTTCCTAAGTTCAAATCTGGCCTCAGACATTTACAAGCTGTGTGACCCTGGGCAAGTCACTTAACCCTGTTTCCCTCAGTTTTCTCATCTGTAAAATGAGCTGGAGAAGGAAATGGCAAACCCACTCCAGTATCTTTGCCAAGAAAACTACAGATGAGGACATGAAGAGTCAGACAACTGAAAAACAACAGATGACCTTTAAGGTCTCTTCCAGCTTTAGGATCCTGTGCTTTACAAACATTATATCATTTGATACTCAAGGTATCCCTAGGAGATAAGCATTATAAGTATGAGGAAACAGGATTAGAAGAGTTAGGTGACTTTCCTACGGTCATACCGCTAGCGAGTGCAGGAGATAAGGTTCCTATGCTCTTCCCAGTGCATCACACTACACCATGAAGACCTGGTCCCTGCCCTCCAGGAGCTTACAATTATGTCAGATCAGCAATTTTCCCAATGTGGTTTAGGTTTAGATGACCTTTCCAGAAAAGCAGCATAGCCTGGCATAGGCAATGGCACACCTTAGGAAAAACTCCTGTAGCTAAGGGTAATGATTATCCTTAGTCTATACAGAGGCAAAAGCCATTTTGCAAAACACTATAATACTAGAAATTTTCATACATAAATATAAACAAATGTTTTAAGAGTTAAACTTTTGGAAATATATAAAGCTTTCCCCACATTACTATGTATATCTACTTTTTTGAGGTATTCTATAGATTATCCTAAATCTAGATCTGGAAGGGACCTCAGAGGTTATCTAGTTCAAATGAGGAAATAGCAGCCCAGAGAAGGTAACTAGTTTGCCTCATGTCACACAAGAAGTAAGTATCTGAGGACACATTCAAACCTCAGTCCTTTGATTTCCTTGGAGTCAGAGCTAGTCCTCTTTCTACCATACCGTGCCACCTCCTCTCAAACAATAAAAGTAATACATGTATTTTAAAATAAAGGGATATTAAAGAGAGTTCATGGTTTGTATGTTGCTCCAATGGTCAATAATGTCTTAGCAGAGCATTCCAAACTCCAAAAAATACCTACTTTAAGTAATAGAGGCAAAGTGAAAGGAACCCAGATGTTTCAGTCTCCTTTCTTAACACTGCAATGCAAAGAAAGAGCTTACAAAGAGGACAGAAAGTACTTCCTTGAAAAGTTTTGGAGCCATGGACAAAGTCATTTAGTGGGTTGGGTTCCTCAGAAAAGAGGAAGGTGGCTTTCTGTCTTATTTTCCTTTTGGGCCCAAAGGCTCAAAACATTATTATTTAACCCTGATTTTTTTTTATTCTTGGGCAATGTCTGCCCTTATGTGTATAGGGAGGTAGCAGAAAGAAGTTGAAGTTAAAATTGTTAACCCCAGCTTTTTAATTTTATTGTGGCACTTTGACAAAAGCAAACAAAATTGCTGAGAAGAAAGGGTAAGGATTATTCTAATATGTTGCCCCCTCATCCATGAATAAAAAAGGAATAGCTAAGCCAAGATTTCTTAGAAATAGAGACAATCCAAAACTACTGGCTTCACTTTGGGGGCTTTTTTAGAAAATATGATCTATTTCTTTCTGTGTATTCGGATATAAATAAAATCCACTGCTTCAAATGGGACAAAATACATATCAATTTGCCTTTGAAGTGTTATGACCAATACTGAAGTTATTTTTTCTGTTCCAAATGTTTTGTCCTTTCAAAAATAAATCTTAAATTTCTCTGTTGTTGCTGTTGTTCAGTCATGTCTGACTCTTTGTGACCCCATTTGGGGTTTTCTTGGCAGAGATACTGAGTGGTTTTCCATTTCCTTCTCTAGCTCATTTTACAAATGAGAAACTGAAGCAAACAGGGTTAAGTGACTTATCCATGTCACACAACTAGCAAGTGTCTGAGCCTAGATTTGAAACCATAAAGGTGAGCCTTCCTGATTCTAAGCCCAGTGTTCTATCCACTGCGTCATCTAGCTGCCCAAAATTCCTGCTTTAGCTAAAATTCAAGGATACTTAATGGTATTGGGTATCTTAGTGTTATAGATCATTTTTCAATTAAAAACTCACTAAAAAGCTTTCAAGTACATTAGCTTTTTTCACATCTTTCACTTTAGTGTATACTGCTGTTAATGAGAATTTTAAATATATACATATTTACTTACATATATACACATACATATATGCATACATGTATACATATATAGATATACATGCATATGTGTGTATGTATGTATAGTTTTTTTTTTTAATTTTACTGATTTAAGTCAGCTAGATAGCTCAGTAGATAGAGAGTCAGTCAGAGTAAGGATGGATTGAATTCAAATGTGGCCTCAAATACTTATTAGCTGTGTAACCCTGGGCAAGTCACTTAACCTCTGTTTGCCTTAATCCACCGGAGAAGGAAATGGCAAACCACTCCAGTATCTTTGCCAAGAAAATTCTGGGGTCACAAAGAGTCAGACATGACTGAACAATAATAACTGGTTATCTTAATAAAGTTTTAAAAAATAATATGTGTAATTCAAAGTTTCTCTTTGAAAAAAATTCCCCAGCTGGAAGTAATTTTAAGTTTTGTCTGATAACAGAGCACTTTACCTTTCTTTTTCACACGTACTTCTTTAAGAATCCTTCATTTCCTTGGCCTGGGTAATCTCCTCCCAGACCCAGATCACATATCCTTAATGCCTTGGCAACTTAAAAAATGCATAGATAGATACTTAGATAGATAGATAGATAGATAGATAGATAGATAGATAGATAGATAGATAGATAGATAGATAGATATCACTCAAAGGCCAGTTTTCCAGTGATGAGATTCTCCAAACTTAGCCAGACTGGTTTTACAGTCAGTTTCAGTGCTAACCTGTGAGTACCGTGCAATATTTAGACAAAATAGTATCATCTTTTCTCTTTCATTAGGTGATACATTTGAAGGAATAACTTAGTAAATGATTCTGGAAATTCTGGTGCTTTTTTCCCCTCAAAAATTACTTTCAACTGAAGTCAACAAATATTACTTAGTTCACAAGGTAAACCACTACACTGATGATTCCAAAATTAAAGTCATTGTCTTCAAGGAACTTAGATTCTATTAGGGAAATTTCCATTCAGCTTAATTCAGTTCAATATATATTTATTAATTGTATGTAAGATACTGTGTTAGGAACCAGGGATAAAAAGATGAAATAACACTGACTTCAAGAACAGCAGGATGAAAAATAATGGAAAGGAAAAAAGCGCCTACTAAATTCCAAGCACTGTACTAAGCACTTTACAAATATTCTCTCATTTGATCCTTAAAACAATCCTTGCTGCTATTAACTCCATTTTACAGGTAAAAAACTGAAGCAAAACTGGGTAAGTGACTTGCCCAGTGTCACACAGTAAATATCTAAGGTTAAATTTGAACTGAGGTCTTCCTATTTCCAGCCCCAGTGCTCTATCCACTGTACCAACTTGCAACCTAGATTTGCACCCCAGCTCTGCCAATCACTCTTTAGGTGACCTTGGGTAAATCGTTCTACCACCTTGGGTCTGATATCTAAAGTCCTTGGCAGCTCAACCAATTCATAAGTCCACAAACTTACAACCTACTAAACTGAATGGAAGAATTTGGATGGCAACGTAATTAGCACAGCAACATCAAAGCTGGCAAAGTTTTCATAATTGGCCTTGAAGGAAATACACAGATCATGTATTTCTCTGCATGCAGATGGTATTCCACAGAATGCTAAGCAATAGATTGGCTAACACATCTTCTGTTTATCACTTGATTCTGACCTTTGGCAAAGTGAGCAAAAGAATATAATTTGCTATAATCCATGATACACTATGGACAGGGTACACACTGACTCCTGCTCATTAAATTGATAGTTGTAGAACAGGTAAATAAATTCTAAAGTCTTGTATGCAATTAACATTTTAGATGGGATAGATAAAAATGATGACAGAATATTCAATGTTTGTTAAGGAAGATTTAGCCTGAGGTAAGATGTTACTAGTGTGCCATCTGCAATTACTAGAGTAAAATTGATTCTGCAGATGATTTTTTTAAACCACACAATATATGAACTTTAAACTGGTTTAAACATCTGGGTGATTTATGTGAAAGCTCAGCAGGGACGACAGGAGGTGCACTCAGGTGGAAAGGTATTGTAAACTAAGAACATGAATGCACCCATGTTGTCTTTTCAAGTGATCCTAAATTTATGGCCATGAACTTAAATATTTATACCCCGTGGGAATGTCAGAGTCCCATCCCTTCAAAGCACCCATCAAATAAATTGGTTGCTCAACATTCCCATGGCCTTTCAAGAAGCCCTTGAATAGCATGGGGGACACCACTTCACCATATTCAGTTATCCTTCATTTAACCATAACCCAAAATGCAGAAGTTGATAGTTGGTTTTTAAAAAAAAAAAACACTTTCAAATAAGAAAATGCATTTGCTCTCTATGAGGTTAAATCTGCATTTAAGTTTGATAGGAAGGATTTGATCAGAAGACTCCTGAAATCAGTTGATTTCCCCCAGCCCAATTCCTCAGATATGTAGAATATAAGGCGCACATAACAAAGACCATGGGTGGTTTAGGTGTTAAATGAAGTGTTTATACTTTATTTTTCCTTTATGAAATATGAAATTCTTTAATAAAACTTGATAGAATCAGAAGGCTTACTGGCCATTGGTTAGCTGAAAACTCAGCCATATCTGTGTTGGCCCTTCATATATCACATATTCTAGAGAAGTCAGTCAAGGCAGGAGATGGCTCTGAGGACTCTGAGCTATGGCAGTTGGGAGAAGAGACAGTTATGTAAAAGACAGGTTTTTATAGGGAATCACTTTATGCCTTTTATTGGGGGAGGGAATTTCTTCCCTCCCACCCCTTATGGAACATGACATCTTGAAAAAGAGCTACTCACCCAATAGGATTTGAGCCAAAGCAAGAGACCAGGGGAGTTTTGTGAGTCAAGAGAGAAGTAGTCTTCTCTGGCAGCTAGGTGGCACAATGAGAGCGCTGACCCTGGAGTCAGAAAGACCTGAGGTCAAATCCAGCCTCAGTCCTTTACCAGCTGTGAGACCCTGGGTTTGTCTCTTAACTTGTTTTCCTGGTCTGTAAAATGGGATTAATAATAGCACCTATCTCCCACAGTTGCTATAAGGGTCAAATGAGATAGTAATTATAAAGTTCTTATCACAGTACCTGACACATAGTAAGCACTATATAAATAACTATCATCATCATCATCATCATCATCATCATCATCATTATTATTATTATTATTAGCTATTATCTGTTAGGAATTGAGTTGTAAAGATAAACAGGCCTAGGGAGCCCAGCTAAGCAATCTTCAAAGCATAGACTCTATGCCCCGGGAATGGAGGGAAGGGGACAGCATGAGGACACCTCAAAAAGAGAAAGGTCATCAGGGCCCCGTATTGCCAGAGATGTGAGTTGCCTGGGCCAGGTGTGCCCCTCGACCAGCGGATACTGTGTGTGAACCTCCTCTTCCTGTTGATTCTGAGTGTATTTGTGAGAGAGTACACTCCAGCTTTATGGGTAGAATATTCTGCCTTATGATGCCAGCTCAATAAGTGCCTTTGCTATGAGCTAATTTATTCTCCAGCTGACTATTAAATGTATATGCACCAGTAGGGGCTTGTGTGCTATAATTTTAGGAGTGTTGACCCACAGAGTACCTTGAACCCGGAGTAGTTGTGTGCCTTGGTACTTAACCAACAAATGAGAGTACAAATAGCTCCATAGAAAGCATTATATAGGGAATTTTGAAACTCCAAATCGTAGCATTTCCCCCTTTGCAGCTTTACATTTCCTGAGTCTCTTGCTGGTTTACATTCATATGTTGCTCTCTTCCTAATCTCTGTCTACCTTCTACTATTCTTCCTCAATTTTCCCTTTTTTTTGCTATATCACACTTTACCAGAAATAAACTAAGGAAAAAGCACAGATCTACCTTAAAATGTTAAAAAAAAAAAAGCTTCATGCCCCTCAAGAGCTGGGAATAAAGGAAGATCATGTATGAGGTGTTCATGTCCTCATTGCTTTCTGCTATCTTCTTTCAGGGAACATGTGTGAGTTAGTCTAGATTCTCCCATGCTACTCTCAGAATAGGAGAATGGGTGAAAAGTGGAATGAGAAAGCCTATGGACCAGACACAAAGGTTAGCAAACACAGCCCGAAGGTTAAGTCTGGGCCCAAAATCAGGCTGCAAGCTAAGAATGCTTTTCATATTTTTAAACACAATAAAATTTTATTTAAAAAAGATAAAAACCCATTCTTAGCTTGAGGCATACAAAAATAAGCTGTGGACTATAATTTGCTGACCCCAGGACTAGAGTTAGGAATGAGATCAGAAACAGATGACATTGGTCCTATCTTCAAAAACAGTTTCCTGAAGTCAATGGAAAAAAATAGACTTCAATATGTGGGATTATCAATAATGTTTAACACTGTAAATAGAGAAACCCTGTAGAAACTAGATGAAATACACTTTGAACAATTGCACCACCATTCCAGCATTTGGAGGCAGCAATAACTAGGGTACTTAAGGAGAAGGAAGCAGGGACATAAACAGATGAATGGTGGATAATTGTCCTGGCGACTGCCAGGTTAGCTTTAGCCAGAATCAGTTGTTTGCTGAGAAAGGGTCATGCCAGGGCAAGAGGCAATAAGGTGTAATAAAAATGGGAGTTGGGGTAAGAAAGGGAGAAATTATTTGCAAATCTTTACAGAGCTCTTCCTTGAGTTGAGAGGACCACCATATTTCCTGTTACCCAGCCTTGTAATCTCAGAATAATCCTAATTTTTCTCTCTCCCCTAATCCAACATCCAAAGAACTGTCTTGTCAGTCTATCTCCACATCATCTGACATTTGCTCCCTTCTATCCCCATAAACCCTAGTTCACACTCATCACCTCTCACTTGGACTATTAGTATACATATTTCTAATTAGATCCCAAGCTTCTAACCTCTCCTCTCTAGAATCTATTCTCCACAGAACTGTCAAATTGTCTTAGAACAGGTCTGATCAGGTCACTTCCTTGATCAGAAATTTCCAATATCTTCCCATTAACTCTAGTATAAAATATAAACTTCTTAGTCCACCATTAAATGTCCTCCACAATCGAGGTTCTTCCTAACTTTCCACCCATGTTTTATACTACTCCTACTCACAAAATCTACAGTCCAGCCTGACTGGATTACTAACTCTTTCCAGAACTGAATGCTCCATCTTCTAACTGCCTGATACATATCAAGTACTTAATAAATGTTGACCAATTGATTGCATTTGCACATGCTATCCTCCACCCCTATAATTACTCCCTCCTCGTTCCATAAAACTTTTCAGAAAACTTTTCTTCCCTCAACACTCTGCTCAGGAACCACCTCTTCCTGGAAGCTTTCCTTTATCCTTTTAAGTTATTACAACATTTTCTTCTCCCTCCTTCAATTTCCACTGTAATTATTGCTTGCTAACTATAAAAAAGCATCTGATTTTATGGAGCAAAACATTGCTTTAATGGCTCTCCAACAAGATATCTCTAAATATTTTAAAGGTTTTGAAAGATTCGGTAACACAATTAATTTTGTTCAATAATCCTCTGATTTTTAATGTCTAACAAGGTATAAAATAGATAGTGAGATGTATGCCTGCCAAAGGTGGTTGCCATTGCCATGAAGGATATCCAATACAGAATCCAAATGGAAGAGGAATTCCCTCTACTTGGTGAGATTCATCAGATGCTTCTGCTTGTGAACATTGCAAAGTCTCTTCAATTAGATCTATATTCAGTCAAAAGAGTTTGACCTATGTCCATGGGAAAAATCAAGTAGATGTACAAACTACAATATGCTGTTGGATAGGAACCTCATAAAGATTTTTAGCACCAGGCATCACTGACAGACAGACAGTGAACTGGACCCAGAAACAAATAGAAGGAGGAAGAAAGAAGAAGGAATGAATCACATATGAAAAACTGAACAACTTTTAGTGACCCTCCCCCAAGTTTCTCCTTAAAACCAAGGCTCATATTTTAGCACCAATATTGTCTTGGTGATACTATATGGCTGTCTTTAAAGATTTAAAATTTCAGATCACCTAAGGGGCAATGATGAACATGAGTAGCTTCAGCACATCCCCAGAGAAGAATTGCACAGAAGAAGCAGAGGTCAATGTGTTAATTTAATTTTGCCTGATTGTACATATTTG
>NW_020954590.1:53501567-53596456 GCF_900497805.2 Vombatus ursinus | reverse complement strand
GAGAGAGAGAGAGAGAGAGAGAGAGAGAGAGAGAGAGAGACAGCTTCTACTGAAGGTGAGAGGGGAAGAAGTGAGTAATGATAGTTATGGAAAAAAGGCTATTACTAAATACTTGAAAATGCAGAAAACAAACAAAAAGCAACAAACTTAGCACTTTTGTGCCATTCAAATATTCACATATATGTACTATATGTTTCTCTTAAAACTATACAATGGTTCATAGTTTTTTAGACAAGCCTCTTGTTCTTCACATATTAAAATATGCATTAGTTGATTATTGTTAAATTCACAAAAATAATTTTAAGATCTTATAAAAAAAATTAACAACTAGAAAAGGAAATGTATGGGTCATACGAGAAGAGTAAGAATCAACTAATGGACAGCCCCTTATATACCACTGCACATCTGAAATGTATGTCAAGGCCTGGAAGGCATGTTGCAGGCTATTAAGCCTAATTAAGGCAGGAACTGGGGCCAGGTGAGTTGAAAATAATGGCCTTGCCTCCTATGCCTAGCTCTTACTCTGATTCAGATTAATTTCCATGCAAAGCCAAAGTGATTCTTGGAATTTCTAGCCCTAAGTCAGATAACTGTCTGAGACAAAGCCCTTCAATAGTTGTACTAGCACTCCAAACACAAGAAGCTCGAAAAATAGACAGTCTTAGCCCACCAGCACTTTCCTTGTCTTTTGGCACTTAGTTGGATGTGATAACGCATTACCTCTTTTGTCGTTGTTCAGTCATTTCAGTCATGTCCAACTCTTGAAGTCCCCATTTGGGGTTTTCTTGGCAAATATATTGGCACTCTATCTACTGCACCACCTAGCTATCCACTCAAGATCTCAGCTATTGCTAAAGAACTATCAGCCCATCCTTATGAGACAGAGGTTTTCTAGTCACAGCATCCTAGCAAATGAACATGGTTTGGCTCATTTAGACAGCAAACTCACCGAGGACAGGAAACCCAGAGAGTGCTGGCAAACAAAATCTCAACAGCCACAAGACCAGAGGACCAACACTCCCCAGCAATAATCAGGTAAACCTATTGGTGAGCAATGTCTAGCAGAGAGTACATACTATGACCACAGGAAACTAGACCCAGCAGAATGAAGTCACCATTGTCTCTACGGTGTCAGAAATATGAATTATCCCTCCACACAGGTACCCTGGCCTCACCTGTTCCCTATGTGGGTAACCACCACACATGTACCATGGATGCCTTCCTTACAGGTGTTCCCTCCATCAGTGTTCCCTAGATGTATATGCTGGTCTACTGCTCTGCCTTCAATACTTAAAATTCCTACCATAAGCATTGTTCTTTTGGGTTAAGATCTCCAGAAAATTTTCTTATACACACACACACACACACACACACACACACACACACACACTTACACACATTAGGTTCTCAGGAGAGGGTGGGAATAATAAATTATAGTTGAACCAATCCTGTACCCATCCATAAGGGGTAACAATGACTGAAGAGAGCTCAGAGGTGCCCAAAGAATTGATATGTAAGAATCACAAGGTTTATTTGTTGCTTTTCTCCATCTTCTTCTCTATCCCACCTTCACCTTTTCCCCACTTCCCCCTCATGACTCCAAGCAGTGACAAAGGTATGGCGGGATCAACAGGGAAGTTTTTCAGGGTTGTTGGCTACTATTGTTTTGCTCTTTTTGCCCAAAAGAGGGAGGGAAAATGTCTTAAAATACACAGAAGAGATAGGAGTCGAACGAGAGTTTCAGGACTGACAGGCAGGGGGCAGAAGTGAGCTCTCCTGAGGCTACCTCTGTGTGGTGTTACAGGAGGGGAGGTTTGCAGAGAGAGAGGAAGGAAGGGGAGGGGCAGGGCCCAGAATATTTTCAATGAAATACAAATGAAATAAAAGTCCATCATCACATTAATACGCCGAGTAAGCACAAACTAAAGGAATACATGTGCAGCAGGCCAGGCCTGACTCCAGCTGGTCTGGTAGTACAGAATTAAGAATAGGATGGAATAAAATACTTGCAGACCACCCAACAGTTAACAAAAAGAAGTTTACCCATACCCAGCACACGAGAAGGTATTTGGCAAAGATACAACGTTGATTCAGTTGGACACAGCTTCTCTGCCTCCACATTCACCCTGATACCAAGTCAGAAGCATATGTGTTAGATTTTGTATTTAGGTGACCACGAAGCAACATCAATGGTTTGAACCTCAATCCCTTGGGTTAATTAAGTCTCACGACCTCTTAAGGAAAAAAATTACATTAGCTTTTAGGGGCTTAACTATAAGAAGAGCTAACCCAGCCAACATGGTAAGACCCCCAGGAAAAAAAATAGCCCAGGCTGTGTGACAGAGACCCTAGGAGCAGAGTAGCATAGCTGAGAGAGCACTGGACCTCAAGTCAGAAAGTCCTGGGTTCAAATTCCACTAACTGTTAGAACCTAGATAAGTGATAACCTTCCTCAAGCTCAGCTTCATCAATAAAATTAGGGTGTTGAACTTTGAAATACCTACAATCCCTTTAGGCCTAAATCTATGCTGCTGTGATATTTCTTTTATCACAACACAGGATGTAGGGAAGACACAGTATGAGTTAGCTAGTAAATGTTGACAGGGACATGAAAACAGAAAAAAAAAATTCACAGCAATCTGAGAAGCATAAATTCTGATTTTTCCAAGATGTAGTTCCTGCCCTGAAAATTCCCACGTTTAATAGGTGGGAAAACAAGATAAACACAGATACTGCCATAACTACAAAGCATACTATAATGTGCCAAGTAGCAGAATGGATAGAAGAACCCTAGGCCCACAGCTCAGAGGACCTATGTTCAAATCCAGCCTCAGACACTTACTAGTTCTATGACCTTGAACAGGTCATTTAACCTCTGTTTGCCTTAGTTCCCTCAGCTATAAAATGGGGATAATAACAATATTTCCCTTGAAGGGTTGTTGTGGAAGGGCTTAGCAGAGTGCCTGGCACATAATAGGTGCTATATAAATGCCTATTCTTTTCCCCCTTTCTTTTCTCTT
The DNA here is from genome assembly GCF_900497805.2 of Vombatus ursinus. Classification (NCBI taxonomy): domain Eukaryota; kingdom Metazoa; phylum Chordata; class Mammalia; order Diprotodontia; family Vombatidae; genus Vombatus; species Vombatus ursinus. The sequence goes on along the minus strand of NW_020954590.1, from coordinate 53,593,436 downwards.
CACCCATAATGAAGTGCTAAATCATGTGATACGGCCTATGAGCTTTAAAGAGGTTCAAAGGAAGGAAAGGTTGTAAAAGTTGGAAAGTACCTTAGAAATCTTTTTTTGAAACCAATCCTTCCCAATCTATGGGCTGCTAGAGTCTGCAAATCCCTATGTACCTCCAGCATTGACATTTTCATCTGATCCCTGAAATCTGTGAAACAGGACCAGTCATCTCATTAAATAACTCAGAGAAATAAGTAAATGTGCCTTTCTTCTGTGGGCTGAATAAATAATAGGTCTCACCCTTCTGTCTTTCAAAAGTATATAGATACTGCTCTCACCAACATAGTAGAAAGACTGGTCAGTGAAGATCCAGTCATAGAATGTGTAATATTCTCTATCTCGGTATTAGACCATGTGGAGACTTAATGAACCTGCTTCAGGGCATCTGTAATGAAGGGGACCTTTCCCCACCACAGAGCATGCATGGGTATCCTCTTTTTCCTGTCTACTTACTGTATGATAATAGAAAGCCTTTTAATTGGCTGCTGAGTTGGAACTTAGAGTACATACAAAAGGCTGGAATGGACAGTGCCTCTCTCTCTCCTGGCAGCTTTTGAGTGAGGAAGAAAATAAAATGTTATAAGCCTCTAAGTGGGAGGGAGAGAAGTTGTGGCTGCCTCATCATCCCGACCAGGTCACCAGGAAGCCATGAATACATGTCGCTGCTGCATTTTTTTTCTTCTCTCTCTCTTGTGTTTATTCCTTTATTCTCACAGGTTTATACTAACAGGTGAGGACAACTAGGTGGTGCAATGGATAGAGCACTTTGCTTGGAGTCAGAAAGACTCATCTTTATAACTGTGGTGTCATTCTTGGCCCTCACTCTTATTTAGCCCATGTGTAGTCCAGATTCACCTTCTGACCTCAGACATTTACTAACTGTATGACTCTGGGAAAGTCATTTAACCCTGTTTACCTCAGTTGCTCATCTGTAAAATGAGCTGGAGAAGGAAATGGAGAAGGAAATGACAAACCACTCCAGTATCTTTGTCAAGAAATGGGGTCACAGAGATGGGGTCACAGAGAGTCAGACATGAATGAGATGACTGAGCAACAACTAACAGGTGAGTAAGTATCTGAGATAGAACAGAAAAGGCCATGGCCTTGTGAGCTCCAAAAGGTTGAGAGAACCACAAGAATTCTAGCAACTAGAGTCCATAGCAGACTGTGCTTGTAGGCAGAGCACAAAGCCCAGTGAGGTGCCAGTCATTGAGGACCTACTTGACCCAGCATAGCAATGAATTGACCCAGTAACTGAGACACTGTATTTTACAAGCAAGGAAGAAATTCATCCATCAGCTATTTTGCCCCCAGAAGCAAACTTGGAAGCAAAAGATGGATGTTAGTAGCACTACTTTAATTATAAGCTCCCACTCCCAAAAGACTGAGTTAGTAGAGGATAGAGGGCTTCAGAAGTTTTTGTACTTCATTTCTTGCTATATCTTCTCAATAAATATTCCTTTGTAAATACCAATTGATATTAATTTGTTAATTGATATTGAGAAGTCAACTGGTCAAATTATATTGAGGTAGTAATCACTGGTTAAATGATGATGAAGAAATGTTGACTAGTGATTGATATTGATGGGAATATACTAGATGGAGACTTGTGAGCAATAATAACTAGAGAAACCCCCTACCTTCTCAGGATTACACCTAGAATTCTGAGGGAAGCAGTAGCCATGCTGTGGGAATCCAATCCGCTAGTCAGAGTTTAAGTTTAGAGGATGATCCCAGAGTCTGTATTGCTACATTAAGAAAATATAAATTTATTTTAAAGCATTAATGAATTCATCTTCCACAAAGCTCTGCTCCTATAATTAATCACAGCATGGAGTTGATCCTGGTGCTCAAAAGCTCAGCCAGCAAAATACATAAGTTCAGACAGGTTCTACCATGCTGGAACATTTTCAAGTATCGTTCCGGTCACAGACTGCATCTGCTGCTGAGGACCAGTTTAGGTATGTGCGGAAGACTATCATCAGTAGGTTGGTCACTTAGTGATGAATCCTTCGGCCGTTGCAACCTATGAAATAAAAGTGGACAATGTCCTTCAATTTGCTCAGATCACTTCTGGTGAAGTGGAAGAATAGGGGGCAGAGTACTAACTGTATGAATCACACAATTTTTAGAGCACAAATAAACATTAACTAAGCTAGTGGTACTCTAATTGTGAGATCCTCTTCCAATGACCCAAAAGTGGACTGTACTACTGGAAGACAACCGATTTCAATCTTGATATTTTCCCTATAAATAAAACCAGACAACGAAAAGATGTTGAAGCTAAATGGAAGGATGACTCTCAGGTTCTACATGAAATAACAAAGAAGCTGAAAGAGTTGGGTTGTCAAGGGCAAAGCCAAGATGGCGGAGTAAAAGCAGAGGCTTGCTTGAGCTTTCCCCCAAACCTCTGCAAATACCTGTAAAAAGGACTCTAAACAAATTCTAGAGCAGCAGAACCCACAAAAAGACAGAGTGAAACAAATTTCCAGCCCAAAACAACCTGGAAGGGCAACAGGAAAGGTCTGTTGCATCAGGCTGGGAGAGGAGCACAGTTCAGCCTGGGCCACATAGGGAAAGATTGGGGCCCAGCAAACTCATATCAGGCCTCAGGGGACTGAATCAAGGGGAGCTGTGGCAGTTTCCAGACTTCTCAACCCACCAATGCCAAAGACAACTCAGAAGGTCAGTGGGAAAGGTCTGTTGGACCTGGACGAGAGGAGCACCATCCAGCCCTGGCCCTAGCAAAGCCCCAGGGTGATGGCCACAGCAGCAGCGGCTGCTTCCAGAGCTCTCGGTCCACAGATGGTGGGTGGATCGAGTGACTGATCAAAGGGGAATTGCAGGGATCTCTTTGCTGGTTCTGAGGCAGGATTCTCTTGCTTTGCCCATGCTTGTGGGTTGCAGTCCTGGGTGGCAGTCCTGGATCAAGGAGGAGTGCTGGCATGGTGGAACTTGTGGCAGCAATGGAGAGGGAATCCTCCTCACAGTTTCAAGGCAGAAAAGAGTGCTTGTGGTCACTCATAGACCAGACCATAGGCCAATAAAGGAATTAAAACCTCTCCTTTGGTCACACCACCTTGGAAGACCTGAAAATTTGCAGGTTCCCAAAAGTACCTCTGAAAACAGCTGCACAAAACCCCCAAAGCTTGGGACAGTACACCCTCCACACTGGAAGCAGAGCACTACCTTAACAAAGAGTTTAAAACTCAAGTAATTAGCTGGGAACATGAGCAAACAGCATAAAAAAATCGGACTGTAGAATTTTACTTTGGTGACAAAGATCAAAACATACAACCGGAAGACAACAAAGTCAAAGCTCCTACATCCAAAGCCTCCAAGAGAAATATTAATTGTTCTCAGACCGTGGAAGAGCTCAAAAAGAATTTTTGAAAAGCAAGTAAGAGAAGTAGAGGGAAAGTTGGGAAGAGAAATGAGAGTGATGCAAAAAAAATCATGAAAAAGTTGGTTTGTCATACGTTGAAAGGCAACAAAAATATCATTTCATGAGATATTTAGTCATTTCTTATTTCAGGGTTCATAAGCAACCACCACGACATCAATTGTAACTTATTGCCAACATTCGTCGCAGAGGATGAAGTGATAGAGATAAGTAGAAATTTTGCTAAAACTCTCCAAAAGAAATTAATGTTTTGATATTTGGTTACTTCAATGCAAAAATGGGGGTTGAGGAAAATAGTTGAAAAATATAGTTCTGAAATAAGGAATGTGAGAGGCCAACATATTATTGACTATACATCTAAACATAATTAATCGAGAAAAGAGTGAGAAAGGAAATGGACATGGCACATTCCAAATGATATCACATAAAATAAAATCGGTTATATTGTAACAGACAAGAAACAACTCATTACAGATGGAGTTATTCAGCTGCCTGTGTACCATCAGACCACAGACGTATTAGGGAAAAGGTCAAAACACAAAATTGGAAGACTGAAATGAGAAAATATATATGACATTCAATTAAAATGACTCCAATATGACATAATTAAACAAGTTATTAACATTAAAAAGAGGGAAATAGATGGAGGAAATGACAACAACACTGATTATATGAGATTTTAACACGTAACTGATTATAATAATTTTAATACAGAAACTCAAATAGTATTATTTCTTGTAATGGAAACTAAATGAGTCTAGAAGTCACTTTTGCCAGTAAGCTTTTGATCTCCTTGCCAAATTGAGAAATACATTAGCCAAACCAGTTTAGAGCATAAACTTTTTTAATAAAATCTCATGGAGAAGGATGGCAGAAGATTACGAGCAGTATCACCTCATAAAACAGTAAGAAGCAATGTAAGAAAAACTAATTCAAGGAAAACTTGGCAAATAGATGCAACCAAGCAAAATCATGCTGAGGACTTGTAAGGATGAAACTGGAATAAGAATAATGAATAAATGGAAAATGGAAAAAATCTGTGAAGATTTCTATTACAAACTTTTTTTACCATCAAGGACAGTGGAGCTACCACATTCATATGTGATCATCACAGTATTAGATGTCCTGCCAGAGGAAATGGAAAAGGCTTTAAAGAAAACAAAGATGAGAAAACTGGATGAATTAAAGAACAAGTACACATACCGAAAGCACACACTGAAGATACTGAAGTACACATACACATAATGAAAAATACTACTATGAATTTAATATACTCTAATATTCCAATGTATCTATGATCAGGTCAATAAATACACATTTCCTGAAATGATGCATATCACAATCTCTTCATCTCCACATTCTCTGTGACTCTCTTCTATGAACTTCTATATATTTGCTAAAGGGAGGGTGTCCAGCCTAGAATTCAACAGGAAAAGAGAGATCTGGATTTTCTTTGGGAAATTACATCTTTATTTTAATGATCCCAAGTTTCTTCCCGAAACAAAGGCCCATATTTTTAATACCAGTATTCTTTCCATGATGTTGTATGACTGTTAATCATGGAATAAATCTTCAAATAATTGAAGTTGAGGACTCCCCAAAGGGCAATGGAAAGGCACATGGTGAACCTGAGCAGTCTGCAGTATGTTACAAAAGAGGAATCATGCAGAAGTGTTTTGAAGGATGTCATAAGAGAAATGAATGACTTGGGGGAGTGGGGGAGCAAAGATTGGATAATAACAAAATAAGAGTGAGGGAAAACCAATGAACATCTCATGGGCTGTCCTCCCTTGGTATCTCTGAAAGACAATGCAATGAAAGCCCCCAGAATGTTGGTTGGACACTCTTCCTTTAGCAAATATATAGAAGTGGATAGATAGGAGTCACAGAGAATGTGGAGATGAAGAGATTGTGATATACATCATTTCAGGAAATGCCTATATGTTGATTTGATCATAAATCCATTGGAATATTAGAGTATATTAAATTCATAATAGTATTTTTCATTATGTATCTTCTCTATCAATGATATCAGTAGCACAACCACAATATTATGGGAGTCCAGGAAATTTGAAGGTGTTAAAAAGGGGTTCTCATACTGGAAAAGATTGGGAACCACTGGTCTCAGTTTGCTGATAAAGAACCTGCAATCTATGAAGGCAGAAGGGAATAACTTTTCCCAGGTTATTTTGGTGCTGAGAGGAAAACACCCAAGTGTCACTTCACCACATAATTCAGGGTATAAAATATTTACTACACTTTTGTAACATGAATTTAGCAAATCAGAGGCATTTTAAAATGCCTGGAAAAACTGCTCTGCTTTACAAAAACCAAGACTGCAAACCTCCCTTGCAGATCAATTTTGTGGAGCAACAGTGGCATCCAGTGGCCAGTAAGGGCTTAACCTCATTTCCCCGAAGCCTTTCACAAAGGAAAAAAATTATTTTTTTTTAATATTATTTAATATTTTATTTTTTCCAATTATTTTTCCCAATTTTAATATTTTTTTCAAATTTTGAGTTCCAAATTCTCTTTCTTCCCATCCCCTCCCATTGAGAAAGCAAGCAATTTGACATACGTTATACATGTGTGGTCATGTAAAACATATTTCCATGTAAGTCATTCTGTAAAAGAAAACATGACCAAAAACAACAAGAAAAATAGAGAAAGTAAAGAAAAAGTGTCCTTGATCTGCATTCAGGCTCTACCAGTTCTTTCTCTGAAAACGGACTGCACCTTTCATCATAAGTCCTACAGAATTGTCTTAGATCATTGTATTGCTGAGAGTAGCTAAGTTATTCATAGTAGATCATCATACAATATTGCTCTTACTGTGTACAATATTCTCCTGATTCTGCTCATTTCATTTTGCATCAGTTCATGTAAGTCATTCCATGTTTTTCTGAGATCATCTTGCTCATCATTTTTTAAAGCACAATAGTATTCCATCACAATATATACAACAACTTGTTGAGCCATTCCCCAAATGATGGACATCCCCTCAATTTCCAACTCTTTTCCACCACTAAAAGAGCTGCTATAAATATTTTTGTACACATAGGTCCTTTTCCTTTTTGTTTTTTATCTCATTGGGATACAGACCTCATAGTGGTATTGCTTGGTCAAAGTGTATTCATAGTTTTGTAGCCGTATGGGCATAGTTCCAAATTGCTCTCTAGAATGATTGAATCAGTATACAACTTCACCAATAGTACATTAGTGTTTTAATTTTCCCACATCCCCTCCAATAGTTTTCATTTCCCTTTTCTGTCATATTAGACAATCTGACACACGTGAGGTAGTAGCTCAGAATTGTTTTAATTTGCATTTCTCCCATCAATAGTGATTTAGATTATTTTTATATGACTATAGATAGCTTTGATTACTTTGTCTGAAAACTGCCTTTTCATATCCTTTAACCACTAATCAACTGGGGAATGGTTCTCTTTTTCTTTAAATTTGACTTAGTTTTCTATATGTTTGAGAAATGAAGTCTTTATAAGAGAAATTCACTGTAATAAACTTTTCTCACAGTAATGATTACCAACTATTTTCCTCATTTATCTTATTCTCCCTCTCCTTTTACTCTGTCCATTCTCAAAAGTGTTTTGCTTCTGATTTTCATCTCTCTCAAACTGCCCTCCCTTCTATCAGCTCTCCCCGAGCCCTTCTCTTACCCTCTTCCCTTCCTACTTTCCTATACGGTATGATAGATTTCTACACCCAACTGAATGTGTATATTATTCCCTCTTTGAGGGAATTCCAATGAGAGTAAGGTTCATGTGCTCCCCTCCCCACTTCCCCAATTTTCTCCTCCACCATAAAATCTCTTTCAGGCCTTCTTTTATGTCAGATAATTTATCCCATTCTACCTTTCCCTTTCTCCTTCTCCCAATGTATTTTTCTTTCTCATGCCTTGATTTATTTTTTTTTAGATTTTTTTTTAGAAGAACACTCCATCACATTCAACTCACACCTCTGCTTTCTGTCTATGTACAGTCCTTCTATACTTCCGACTTTCCAAGTTTTCTTGGGCTGGAAAATTGTTTTGCTCCATCTTTTTGTGGGTTCTGCTACTCCAGAATTTGTTTAGAGTCATTATTTAAAAGTAGTTGGAGGAGTTTAGGGAAGAGCTCAGGCAAGTCCCTGACTTTACTCTTCCATCTTGGCTCCACCTCAAGAAAATTATTTCTTGAGCAACAAAGTACAGACTATTACTCTTTGTCTACTTCAGATCCAAGAAGGAGTGAGTTACGTGACCCACTGGACACAAAGGACTCTTCCTCTGTCCCCTAATACTTATTCCTGGTGCTTCTGAGCTCAAGCCCAGAGAGGTCCCCCTCTAGCGGATGTACTATAAGGAACACTACACTACACAGCATAGGAACCAGACTTTAGTCCCCATTCCACCACTAAAGAGCTAGGAAAATTTTAGTAAATGGCTAACTCCTCTCTGCCACAGCTGTTTCATCCATAAAACAAAGATAATAACATCTTTCATTCCAGAAGACATAGAGAATAGACAAAATGATGGCTCAATGTCCCTTATGGCTCCACAAGAGTTCTTAAACTGAGGCCTCCAAACTCGTGGTTTTTTTTTTTTTTAATATTGTGACAACTATATTTCAATATAATGGTTTCTTTTGTAATCCTAAGTATTTTGTTTTATGCATTTAAGAACACTACTCAGAGAAAGAGTCCATAGACTCCAACAAACTTCCAAAAGCATCCCCGACACAAAAAAAAGGTTAAAAACCTTTATAAATTACAATCATGATTCTCTAATACACACCTCCACACTCTCTATGATACAGGTACACTGGCCTCCTTGCTGTTCCTCACATGTGGAACTCTTATCTCCACGTCTTTGCATTGACTGAACGCTCATGCCTGGAACGGTCTTCCCTCAAATCGCCACCTCTTAGTTTTCCTGCATTCCTTCCAGTCTCAATTCAAATCTCACCTGCATGAGATTTTTTCCAGACCCTCATCTACATCTCTCTCCAGCTATTAGTGCCTTCTACTCTGAGATTGCCACAGCCACCTACTCTGAATATTTAACCTACTTATTTACATGTTATCTCCCCAATTCGGCTGTGAGCTTCTTAAGAGCAGGAAATACTTTTACCTTTCTTTGTATCCCTAGTGCTTAGCATAATGCTAGGCACATAATAAGAACTTAATAAGTATTTTTGATTGATACAAAGTATTGTTTCAATGGGAAATGTAATCAATAAATTCCTAAGATGTATTTGTTATCTCTGGGACATTCCTATCTGTATTTGAAGATCAATCTGTAGATGTGCAGTTAGAAACAGTACAGTAAGAGAAAAGGTTAATCAGGAATTAGTAGAAGTTTGGAAGAGGGACAAATGTTGAGTCTAATGAGTTGGTTAAGGAGAAGGGGATAGAAAATAGGAAAACCTATAACATGAACTAAATAGTAAAGGAGTTGCCTTGAGCAGCTAGAATGACAACAGTTGGTGAAGATCAATCCAAATATGAGCTCGGGGTAGTAGAAGAGAGAGGCATTCAACAAGCCAAGACTAGAGCTTGAAGAGAGGGAAGCAGATGAAACTACACTCAGCTTTGGGTGGCATTGTAATATTGTGGCATTGTAATCAGAAGACATGGTTCTGGTTGGCTATGGTGGCACAAACCTGTATTCCCTGCTGCTGGGTAGATTGAGGGTAGCAGACTGCTTGAGCTCAGGAATTCTGAGAGGCAGTAGGGCCAAAGACAATCAGGTGTCCACATCATCTGGCACCGAAATGGTGAGCCCCCAGAAGTAGAGGCCACCAGGCATCCTAAGGAGGGGCAAACTCCCCTGGATCTGAAAAACGGAGCACTTTAAAGCTTCTGTGTTGATCAGTAGTGGGACCAGACTGTGAATGACTGCTGTACTTCCAGACAAAATAGAGAGAACAAGTCTTTGGAAAAGGAAAAGAAAGGAGAGGAGAAGAAAAGGAGAAGAGAAGAAAAAAAGAGAAAAGAAAAAGACATAGAAAGTTCCAACTTTCACAATCACTTACTTTGTAACCCTGGACTAGTTATTAAATCTTTCTAAATCTGATTCCTTACCTGTAAAATGGAGGAAATAATACTTATACTCACAACTCACAGAATTGTTGTACAGAAAAGATTTTTGTAAACTTTGAAGAACCATGTAACTATGAGTTATGAAGGGAGAGACTTGTTTTGGAGGCTTTCTGAGTATAGAGTATAGAAGGCAAAAATAGTTCAGGACACAGATGACTTTAGCAAGTTTGTTAGTTCATTTTTAACCTAGAGCCAGGAGTTGTGCCTGGATTTCAGCAAGAAAAGATCAAAAGAACCCAGTGATAATCGCTAAGAGTTACCTGACCATTCTGCTTCATACAACGAACGATTACAAAGTTAACTCCATTAGCCAAATAACAATTTGGCAAAACAGATTGCAATTATAAAGGTAGGTGTTATGTATTAAGACATAACCAGCTGGATTCAGTAACAAGAAACGATTATCGAAAAGCTTTCTATCTGCAAATTACTTCTATCCCCAAATTTCACAGACCAAAGCATATTTTGTTCTGTAAACAGTTGACCGAGGACAGAGAAGACGTGATAAAAATGGAGTATCAGTACAGAAGTGAGTGGCAAGGCTGTGATCCCAATAGTAAACTATAGCAAGGAGAATCTTCCATTATCCTACTATTCCCTCAGTTGGTGACAGCAGAATTGGCCAGCGTCCAGCATGGGGAGTTCAGAGAGGCTTTAAAGTACAGAGAGTACTAAAGGGTTATTGATCTACTTTTCTATGTGAAGATGACAAAATTTAAATAAAAGTTTGAGGTAAAGATGATTCAATCCTATCTTCTTCATATGCCATAAATATGTGTGTATAGGAAAAACATACACACATAAACATAAGCTATTTGACTTAAACATTCTTTTTGGAGTTATACAATATACCATCCCCTCAGCTGGGACCTCATCATTGAGAATTCAAATACGAGAGAAATAGTTGAAGAGGGAACAATGGAATCTCCCTTCCTGAAGCCAAACAAAAGTCAGAAATAAATTAAATGTAATCTTTTCTGGAGCCATGGAATGGACTAGATGACTCTCAGGGTCCATAATAGTATTAAAATTCTAGAATTCCATTAACTTCTCTCTCAAAGCCTAAATTAGTTTCTTCTGAATTTCAGATCTTCTAAGTACATGAATTTGTCTCTAAGAGCTGTCCAGTTCTATGTCAAAGGAAAATATATTATTGAATCTGACAAAAAACCCTAGGATGAAAAAAATATAGTCCATGTAATTAACATTAGCATCTCCTTTCAAATACAGAAAACACAGAAAAGTAGGCTCATATTGGGTTTTGTATCATATACATATATACACACATATAGCACATACACATATATGTGTGGGGATGTGTGTGTGGGTGAGTGGGTGTGTGTTTGGCTTTATGGCCCTCCCACTTTTTCAATCTTCTTACACCATACTCCTTTCCAAGTCCTTCCTCTACTATCCAGTGACACCAACCTCCATGCAGTCACTAGTATACAATTCTCTAGTTATGGACAGTTTTAATATAATAGCTAACGTTTTATATATGTGCCAGGCACTGTACTAAGCACCTTACAATTATTATGTCATTTGATCCTCACAACAATCCTGGGAGGTAGACGTTATTATTATCACCATTTTACAAATGTGGAAACTGAGGCAAACAGGAGTTAAAAGACTTGCCAAGGGTCATGCAGCTTGTAAGTTATTGAAGCACGATTTGAACTCAGATCCTCCTAACTCCAAGCCCTGCACTCTATCCACTGTGCCACCTAGCTGCTCCCAGTGCATTCCATACCTGGAATGCTCTCTCTCTCTTCACCTCCATTCCCTAGCTTCCCTGGTGTCCTTCAAGCCTCAGGTAAAATCCTACTCTCTATAAGAAACCTTTCCCAGTCCGCCTTAGTACCAGTGACTTCCCTCTGTAATTATCTCCTATGTATTCTGTATAAATCTCTTTTGTACATAATTGTTTTCATGTTGTCTCCCTCATTAGACCATGAGCTTCATGAGAGTAGACTGCTTTCTGCCTTCCTTTGTTTCTCTAGCACTTAGCACAGTGGTTGGCACACAATGTTGTTCAGTCGTTTCAGTTGTGTCTGACTCTTCATGACCCCATTTGGGGTTTTCTTGGAAACTGGAATCATTTGCCATTTCCTTCTCCAGCTCATTTTACAGATAAGGAAACTGAGACAAACAGGGTTAAGTGACTTGCCCAAGGTCACACAGCTAAGTAAGTATCTGAGGCCAGATTTGAACTCAGGAAGATCAGCCTTCCTGACTCTGGGCTTGGCGCTTTATCCACTGAGCCACCAAGCTGCCCTAACACATAGTAGGTGCTTAAAAATGCTCATTGACTGACTGTGGTGGGTGTGTATCAAATACAGGACTGAATGTGTGTGTGTGTGTGTGTGTGTGTGTGTGTGTGTGTGCGCGTGGTGTGTCTATGTGTGTGTATGTGCCAGACCTGTGATTTCATCTACATAGGAAGGCAGATCAGCAAATCACCTAATAATTTATAATCTTACAGACAGTTACCTGGTGTATTAAGAGGTTAAATGACTTGCTTATGATTACATAGCCAGTATTTGGTCAGAAGTAGAATGTAAACTCAGGTCTTCCTGACTCCAGGGACCCCTACCCCATTGCCTCTGATTTATATAACACCTAATAATATATACTCTGTAGAGGGTGGATGGGGAGTCTGATTAGCTTGATGTAGTTACCAGAAGGTGAGCCTTTGTTTAGGACTTTTGACTGACTTTCCTCTTGCAGATGTCTACTTGCCTATTAGCACTTCATTATGAAATGGGGCGGTCTCTGGGGTCTGGATACTTCACACTCCTTTGAGGATGAGTGGTCAAGTCTATGGATTAGGTAGGAATTGATTCCTTGTAATGGAGGGAAGTAGTTACCCTTTTGTGCTAGGTCTATGAAGGGAGGAAAAGGGAAGGTGACAGTAAGTCAATCAGACAGACAGCCATTCTTCTGAAGAAGCCAAAGAATGAGATTTTTGAGAGGGAAGCTTCCAAGGGAAAACCTGACTTGTGGACACCTAGAGCTTGAGATGCTAAACCACAGGGTACAATTATATAGATTTATTTATGACAATAATAAATGTAATAAAAACAAAAACAAAAAAGAGCAGTGTACTGCACATAGGAGTTTAATAAATATTTGTTGAACTGAATTGAACAGTATCTTTTTATAACTAAGTTATTTTGAGCTCCAACAATCTGCTATCATGTTGAAGATAGCAATACCTCTATTGCCATGTGAAAAGTCTGATGATAGGTACTATTTTCTTTTGCCAATACTTTTTTTAAAGTGGGCATTCATACCAGCTTTTAAATCACTCCAGATGGCATCTTTTATTGCCAGCATCAAAATTACCTATGACGAATCCTTTTGAGTCTAGTTCAATTTTGAGGGGCCCCATTCTCAAACTCCTCCTCCCACGTGCAAAATGCAGTCAAATATGAAGGTCTATACTTTATAATAATATTGTCCTGCTATTCTTAGAATAAGCAAGTCAAGAAATGCAACATGATATAATAGAAAGTGCACTGAATCTGAATTCTTGCACCCCTTCTGACAGTAACTTGTAATGTGACTGGGATACATCATAACATCTCTAAATCTGAGGTTCCTGATTTGCAAATTAAGAGAGTTGGACAAGATAGTTTCTAAGGATCCTGCTGGATCCAAATTTTTATTGTTCAAGGTCCAAGGAAGTTTTCTTTGTTATCTAGTTTTTTTTTTAATCTGCAATTAGGAAATATATACAAACATCATTATCGTAGCATATATAGTATTTTAAGAATTGCAAGATGCTTTACAAATATCTTATTTGAGCCTCACAACAGCCCTGGGAGGTAGGTGTCATTATTATTCACATTTTACAGATGAAGAAATTGAGGCAAACAGAGGTGAAGTGATTTACTTAGGGTCACATAGCTAGTGAGTGAGTTCAGATTTGAACTCAATCTGCCTGACTCCAAGTCCTGTATTTCATCCACTCTACCACCTAGCTACATATGAAAATGAACTCTCCTCCTAACAGACCCTCATTTGTCTAAGGGGTTAACTCATGCCCTCCACAGAGCTACGGCTTAACATTTCTTGGCGGGGAGGGATGAATGTAAATAAATTTTCAGTACAGTGATTATACGCTTAGCCTTACATGAAATATGATAATGTCAATGTTACAGCCAATAATAAATTAAAGAATGTGTGTGGATTCATTTAATAGTTTTATTACAGCTACAGTGCAGATGGGCTGGAGGCTAGATCAGAATGAAAATTACTCTGATTCAAGAATCACTGAAATAATGGATTAAGAGTACAACATGATCCTTATACCCTATGAGGCCTCAGGGCCTCTTGCTAGCAAAGTGTGGTTTGCACTCCATGCTGTAATGTGAGACCTAACCCATCAAAAGGATGTAATGGGTCCAGCTGGACACACCAGAACCAATGCTACTGTCAGGTTTTCCCAAACAACTGAATGTCAAAGAACCCAGTTGTCAGAGGGAAGATTACATGGCGGTATAAGACATAAGCAAATGCCCAAGAAAGGCATTATCTACATTAGTGATTCCCCTCCCCCTAAGCACCCGCAATCACTTCTTGATATTTGATTTGATAATATCCACACACCCCAGCCTTGAGAAGTGTTATATGAACTATTGCTCTTTAAGTTAAAGTCAACTAAAATTAATTCTGTTTTGAGAGCTTTCTTTGAGAATTTCATAACAACCCTTAGAATAACTGGAGACACCTTGGATTGTCACAAAACAGCTGGGAAGTACCAGTCTTTTCATTTGTCGGATACCATCAAAGATGGTAAATCAGGGTACTTCACAGATGGGAAAATTTCTAATCCATTATAACAGCTTGAAAGGCAGCTAGAGGGCCAGCCTTGGAGACAGGAAGACCCAGGTTCAAGCTCTGCCCTGGTATTTACCAGCTATGTGACCAAGGGCAAATCTCTTAACCCTTCCATATCCAGGTCACTCTCCAAAGCTAAAAGTTATGGATGGAGTTCCTAACCTGTGTTGGAGGGCATAGGAGTTTCCACACCACATTGAAATTCTCCATATAAATTAAATCACAACCTTAGACTATCATCTAGTATCTGAAGCCCACTGTGGTGAATTGACTTAGTCAAGGATCTCACAGCTAGTAAATGACGAAGCAGAAACTCAAAGCCAAGTCTGCTGACAATGAACCCAGTGTTCATCCTATTACAACACACGACCTCTTTTCACTATACTTTCGAAAGTGCTGACAATTCTAATTAACTAATGATTTTTGCTGCTGTGCCTTTAGATGGGTGCAAATCTTCTTGAGATTTTAGTTTTGGTAAGGGCAAACACAAGTGTCTTGAGTGAGCTCTAATGATAAATTTGTCACCACAGATAATTACCAAGATCATTCAAGCTTCAATACAGCTTAGCACCCCACTGAGGTTGTAAAATGGGAATGGTGTTCCCCCAAGTAGAATGTCAGCTCCCCAAGGACAAATTTTGTTGTTGTTACAGTCATGCCTGACTCTTTGTGACGCCATTGGGGTTTTCTTGGCAGAGATACTGGAGTGGTTTGCCATTTCCTTCTCCAGATCATTTTACAGATGAGGAAACTGAGGCAAGCAGAGTTAAATGACTTGCCTAGGATAATACTAGCTAATAAGTGTCTGAGGCCAGATTTGAACTCAGGAAGATGATTCTTCCTAACTCCAAGCCTGGCACTCTATCCACTGTGCAACTTAGCTGCCCAAGGACAAATACTAAGGACAAATACTATTTTATTTTTTTCTTTTTATCTATAGCCCACAAGACAGTGCCTTGCATATTATAGGCACATAATTAAAATGTTGGTTAAATTCATTGAATTAGCAGATGCTAGGATCTCTGGGTCTAGGTTTCCTCACTTATAAAAAATCAGTGTTTGGCTCTATATTCTCTAAGCTTTCTTCTAGATCTGGTCTACAGTTATGATTCCCAATGACAAGCTAGTCAAAGACAATTCAACAAAGGTTACCAGCTTATCAAATCTGTAAATGACCCAAAGTTAGGAGGGACAGCTAACTTGCTGTATGACAGACCCTCAGATTCAAACAATCTTGACAGGTTAGAACAAAGAACCTGACCTAATAAGATTAAATTTAATGAGATAAATATAAAGTCTTGCACTTAGGTTAAAAAAAAAGAAAAAAGAAAATCAAATGTTGGATAGGAGAGGTATAGCAGGACAAAAGATCTGTTAAATATGGCCTTAGCATTTTAAGAATAATAGTAATAATAGTAGTAACACTTCTTTCCCAGTTCTAATCCTGACTCTCGGGACTTTTCTACCTCTACCTCATAGCCCTCTTACCCTGCCAGTGGCTCTACCCCTCCAATTAGTGAGTTCCTACCTGGAACCACAATTTCAGGAAGTACCCAGGCCATTCAATCTCCCTTCTCTTCCAGCTGACTTTTGAGGTCTCTTCCAAATCCAAGATTCTTTAATTCTACCAAGTCTTTGCCCAAAAGACAAAGCCAACATGATGCTAATTTAAAAGATAATCCTATAATTCTGGCATAAGGCAATTTAACTTTAAACCAAACTGAAGAATCAAAATGGAGTGGGGAAATGCCATTCCTTTGGGAGAATGAAGTACTCAAGTAGAGAAGCGCACTTTTCTACAGCCATGACAAGAGACTGTGATCATTATTTGATTCATGCGCTTTGCTATGCAGCATAGAACATTGTTATATGGAGCAAACCACTTCAACACTGCCAAGGCCTGAAGAAGAAATGAAATGTGCCCAGCTCAGCAGAGGCAGAGGAGTGTGGGGACCTGTCAAATGAACCTTGGTATGCTGAACAAAAATATTTACAGCACTACTTTATGAAATGATCCATTTCCAAGGCAGCAACTGCTTTATACAATATCCCATCACACTCAAAATGTTCCCCTCTGGGCCTACGTATGTAGAAAGTTGAAAATATGTGCTTATGAATATTGACATGATTGGAGCGGCTATTTGTAACCACACATAAAAATGTATTTAAGGAGATACAATTAGGAGTATTGCAAATGGAAATTGTGGGCATGTAGTTCTCACTCTTTCCAGTCAGGAACTGAACTTTTTGTAGCGGGAGAAGAGGCTTTTGGGGGGGGCGGGGTTTGTTTGTTGTTTGTTTTTTGGTTTTTTTTGGTTCTCTTGCTATTAGAAAAAATGTGTATGCTCAGCATTTCAAGGGTAATGTTTATGCTTTGCTGCTTAAGGATGTAATAGAAAGAGTGTGCTGTTGAAAATTTGTCTCTGTGGTGTATCTAGAATGTTAATACCCCAGTTATCACATAACTTACATTTATTTAGAAAAAATGAGACAAGCTTTTTCCATTCACTTAGCACAATAAATGCTACACGTAAACAAAAAGAGTATAATCGTGCTGCTGGAAAATTTTTACAGGAGACACTCATAAAGGCTACTGGGCAATCAGGATTTAACCCTGCTTTCTTTCAGACATGGCCAACAGTTGTTATTAGGACCACAGGGCAGCAAACTGCTGAATGTAGATCCTTAATCCACACTTATTAGATCCCTCAAACAGGATGCTGGACTCTCTTGTCTGAGATAAAATATTCAGAGCCAGTAACGGAAATATGAATCAGAGAAAAGCCTCATATTCCACACTTTGTCGAATTTGTTGTTTATTTTCTTCCCCACCTCATCCCCCACCCACTCTACAGTTTTGTTTTAATGAGAAAAGACCTTGGGTTCAAATCCTGCCTCCACTTCTTATTACCGTATGACACTAGACAATTCATTTCCCTCTCTGAGGCTGTTCTTAGACACCCAAGATGATGCGTCAAATGCCTACCAATCCTGGATCCTGTGATTCTAATAACAGCACAGAGGCTATCAGAAGCTCTCCAGAAGCCTCATCTGTGAGAGTTCCACCACTGCTCTGGCATCATGGGAATTTGTCTAGCCTTCTAGGTGAAAATAGTCTGACTTGGGTTCCAATCTTGTTTTCCCCAGAGAACCTTTCTGCTTCCCCAATTCAGACACAATTGCACGATTACATATCGAAAGAATAGCTACTAATCCAGATACTAATCACCTGGTTTAATAACAAAGAAACACACCTGATTCACCTTCCTGGATCCCATGAACATAGAGAACAGCTAAGTTATAGCCCAGATTGACTTTCACTACCCACTCTCTCCAGAAACTTATTCTCTATGTGACCTTGGGCAAGTCACTATTAAACCTGTGCTTCAGTTTCCTCTGAATGAGGAGATATAAACTATAAAACGAGAAAGCCGGCCTCCATGAATTCTGAAGTCCCTTCTGGCTCTAAAACTATGATTCCATGATGAATTTACCCTAACAGACATGTGTTTCCAAAAGAGGAGTGGATTGTGATGAATACTGCTACTGCTTTTCTTCGTATTAATAGCCAGTTTGGCCAACAGTGTACTTAAAACCTAAGCTGGGAGTCAAGAACTATTTCAATAATGTAAAGATAAAGTATTTACCAAGCTCCATGATTAAGCTCTTCACCCCCACCCTGGCTCAGAACTTGGCCAGGTATCTTTGTCTTTGGGCTATGTGACATCTTTCCATGTCTGTGCATCATCCCCTACAATATACCTGCCCCACTAGGGACTAAAATCATTTTGCTCAGAGATTTTGCTTTACTTCATTAACTCCACAAGCCTCAAGAGAAACCATGAGACAGAGCAGCGCAATGCAGTCTAACTGAAGAAATTCTCTTGTGTATATGGGTGAATGATGAAGGGCTCTCTGATATACCTCTGTTGTATCTTAAAAGACACTTATGCTCCATAAAATGGCAAAATTAGAGCTGGAAGGTCAAATTGCTAATGGATAACCAAAGCCAAACTTGTTCTGACCCTGAGTCTTTTAAAGAAAAGTTATTGAATGAAAAAGTAAGATCTGGCTGATAACATCCAGGTATAATTTTACTTATAACGAAGTCCTTAGATCATGAAGGATCAATACCACACATTTCCCATTTCAGAGATGGTATATTGGAATGGGTGGTGAAAAAAAGACACTTCAAAATTTCTATCTGACTGGCATGGGGAAAAAAGGAGAATCTTTTACCTTTAAGAAAAAAAAACTCAGTGGCCTGGATTCCAAAATAAATGTTTATGGTCTTTAAAGTTTGAATATTCCAGAGAATAATTTAAAGTTTTTTGCATTGTTTCATAAGTCAACAAGCAAGCATTTATTAAGCACTTACTGTGTGCCAAGCACTGTGCTAACCCCTGGGAATTCAAATACAAGCAAAAAGAGTCCTTGCTCTCAAGGTACTAATAGTGTAATGGTGGAAGATAAGATATAAAAAGAATCTGGGGGTGGGGGGAGAAGGGAATGGGAGGGATAAAGGTCCCAGGTCTGGGGAGTGTCAGAGAAAGTCTTGGGTATCCTTGGAAAAGAATAAGACATGGCTGACCAGGGTACCCTCTTTAGATAGGGGTTCTGGAAGGAGCCATCCCATCAGAGGAAGGTTAAGGGCAGGAAGAATTCTTCCAAGGAGTGAATTCAAGAGCTAGAGTAATCTTCAAGGATGAAGAAGTTTCCAGGGCATGCAGATAAGTCCTGGGTGCAGTCTGGTAAGAAATGAAATACATAGTTCATAAACACAAAGCAAACTATTCACAGTCCCCCAGATCAATCTCATTTTTATTTCAAATATGCAAGTTCAGTTCTTCCCTCTCCCCTTTTTTCTAATGTATTATATAGGCTATAAATAAACACCCAATAAGCATAATCTACTGGTGTAAAGAGATTACACACCAAGAGTTCCCCCACACCAAGGAAATCATGCGAGGCACAATTTAAGTGAACACTATGGAAAGAGGTGTTGAAGGAAAAAATATTCATACTAATGTTTATTGACTGACTGACTGATTTGGTTATCACCCTTGATTCATTTTCACAAGAAAATTCTGTATGTTCTTTTGCCCCAATCAATAACCCACCTTTCCAAGGGGCTTTTCCCAAAAACATTTTAGAAAAAAAATATTATTTCTTAATATTTCTAGAAAAACTAAAAAGGAGCCTTTTTAATACACTTTCACAGGAGATCCATCCTCTTTTCTCATTGTTTTCATTTAAATGACTGTCAAATTGGAAAAAGTCATAAGAATTCTTTTGCTTTTTATTTCTAATCCCAGAGAATTCAATTCAATTAGAAAAACATTTATTAATTTTCTCCCATCAATCAACAAACATATAGTATATGCGAGACACTCTGCTAGCCAGTGGGGAGACAAAAACAAAATAGAAGAAAAAAAAATTTGATTCCCATTTTCAAGAAGATTAGATTCTATCAAATTCTGAGCAATATTATAGGAACAGGGAGTGTGGGCAGTGACTAAGGTATAAACTATAGTTAAAAAATTATCCCTGACCCAGTGGAGCTTACAGTCCAATAGGGGCACGTTCCACATATAAATAACTATAGAAATAACTACAATATGCAATAATTGCATCTAACGTGGAAGTAATGTGCCAAAAGCTGTTATCATCTGGGAGTATGGGGTGGGGGAGAATTCTTGAAGGAGGGGGCTTTTGAATTGGGCTTTAGAGAACGGGCAAGAATTAGAAGGGAACAGGAGGAAGAATTCCTATTCATAAAAATTTCCAGACAGACTCTTCAATACCCTCTTTTACCAGAGTATCTGTCCTCAAAATATTTTTTCTTCTTTCTCTCTTAGATCCCACTTTCTTCAGCAAAAATTCATTCCCTCTCAGTTCCTCTCCTAGAGCTATCCTTTCACACAGCTAAACCAGACCACATTTCTTGCTACACCCTAAGCAGGATAACACATTTGACAAGTCTCTAAGACTTAGCTTAGTAGTGTGACTAGTGACTTGTAATCTTATTAAATTTTTCATTTTTCAGTATTTTTCAGTCATGCCTAACTCTTCATAACCCCATTTTGGGTTTTCTTGACAAAGAGATTGGAGTGGTTTACCATTTTCTTCTCCAGAGCATTTTACAGACAAGGAAACTGAGGCAAACAGGGTTAAGTGACTCGCCCAGGGTCACACAGCTAGTAAGTGTCTAAGGATGGATTTGAATTCAGGAAGATGAGTTTTTCTGACTCCAGGTCTGGCACTCTATCCACAGCTGCCCCAATATTACTAAATACTATACTATTTTAAAAAGTCTTATTAAATACTATACTATAAAAATACTCTTATTTTCCATCTAAAATAAGAGAGGTTCTAAAGTATTATAGAAACAACCATGGCATTATAGAAAGAACACTGGACTTACAATCAGTGACCTGGATTTAAATTCTGAACCTATCAATTACTAGTTGTATGAACATTGAGCAAGACTTACCCTGTTTGTGCCTCAATTTCCTCTGTTGTAAAATGGGTACAGTAATATCCATGCTACTTGCCTTACAGGGCTGTGAAGAAAGCACTTTTAAAATGGGAATTATTTTTTCCCACTTTTCCACAGACACAGATTGCCTGACTAAAATGATTTGCCCACAGTAAAACACTTTTTTTCTGGTAAATTACAGAAAAGCAAGCATTATAAAGTACGGATGAATATTACATGCTCCAGTAAAGAATGGCTTCAAAGTTCAGCAAGCTTGACAGTGTATTGAGTAATGTTCTTTGAACACAGCATTAAAGTCATGTTAGGAAGGAAAAGTGATAAAACATATAATGACATCTTAATATGCCCAGTTCTTGCAAAAGCCAAGAACTGGTCACAGTTTATCAGAAGCTGCACATTTTAATCTCATCAGACAACACTTTTTTCCCAATCATTTTAATACAGTTACCAAAACCACAGGGTGGTAGAGGGAAAGGGAACTAAAATGCATTGTAAACTGCTTGGGAAAAAAAAAACCTGTCTTTTCCAATTGACATTTAATGTGACTATGGAAACTGGGCTAGACAATCAATTGGCTCACTTAGTTAATAATGTGTCCAGAGCAGCCACAAATACTGAGGACATTTGTACAAAATAATATGTAAGTAACTATACTCAGCAGAGGTGCACAGAAAGCCTCACTTAGCCCCAAAGATGAATGAATGAATGAATAAAATTAAAAACCATTTATTAAGGATTTATTATGAGCCAGGTACTGTGCTAAGTACAAATATAAAAAAATAGTCCCTGCCCTCAAGGAGCTTATATTCTAACAGCAGAACAATACATTAAAGGGCATTGTAAGAAGGGAAGAGAGTTTTGGTTTGTCTAGGGAATCATAGGAATGGTGAGTTGACATATAAATCAATCAATTGACTCATCCTTTCCAAAAACAATAGTACTGTTGATTTAATTACTGTTCCCAGAAAAGGAAACGAAAGTGGTGGGGGAGAAGGATGGGGGTGGCGCCTATGTGTAGCAGAAGGCAAATGGAAGAATGGTTTAGATACATAGTTCTGTGGAATGAGAAGGTAAAGTATGACCTGGGGTCCAGAGCTAGCTAGAAATGGGCTAAGTAAGCTAGTTTGCACTCCATCATTGATCAACACAACTGAACAACAATAATTAATCAATAATAATAATTACAATGACCTCAACAATAACGATGATTATAATAATAATTATAATAACAGGGCAGTTAGGTGGCACATGGATAGAGCGCCAGGTCTGGAGTCAGGAAAATTCATTTTGATGAGTCCAAATCTGGCCTCAGACACTTCCTAGCTATGTGACCCTCGGGAATTCATGTAACCCTGTTTGCCTCAGTTTCCTCATTTGTAAAATGAGCTGGAGAAGGAAATAGCAAACCACTCCAGTATTTTTGCCAAAAAAAAAAAAAACCTCCCAAACGGGGTCATGGAGAGTCAGACATGACTGAAATGACTGAACAATAACAACATAATAATAATAATAATAGCATTTATATGGTGCTTTAAAGTCTGCAAAGTAGTTTCCATATCTGTTCTCATTTGATCATCACAACAACCTTGTGAGGTAGGTACAATTATTATTACCATTTTACAGATGAGGAAACTGAAGCTAAGAAACACAATTACTTCTCCCAGGAATGAGCATATACATTCTGGAGGTCTAGGGATTGGAAGTTTTTTTTGTCAGTCAATCAACAAGCTTTTATTAAGCACCTACTATATACCAGGCACTGTACTAAATGCTGGGAATGCAAAGAAGTGTAAAAGACAGTCACTATTCTCAAGGAGCTAACAGTCTAACGCAGGGGTAGGGAACTTGTGGCCCTTCGGGCCTTGCTAGAGGACCTAGAGGGACACATATGGCCACAGGTCCCCCACCCCTGGATGGAATTAGGATGTGGAATGTTTAAAATAAAGTATGTGACTTCTTTCCCGCAGGCTCCTCCACTAGTACTTTTATAAACTGGCTTAGTGGGGATTCAGCAACAGGCAAATAGATGTTTAATGGTCAACTAGGAAGGATAAAGAATGAGAAGTTAAGCTATTATGAAAGGGGACAGACAACAGTATAAGTAGAGTTTGAAAGTAGGCAGAAGTAAAATTAGAAGCTAATCGGTCAGAGTAAAGGTCAAGGATAATAAAATGTAATACAATACAAATCCAGCCTCAGACACTTACTAGCTGTGTGACCCGGGACAAGTCACTTAATCCCGATTGCCTCCAAAAATTTTTTTTAAAATAATGCGATACAAAGGATGGCTGGTGCTAAGAGTCAGCCCTCAAAAAGCTTCCACAGGAAGGGAACACGGGAAGAAGTTCTGGAGTACAGAAACAGATTCAGTTTTTCATAGTTTTTTTATCAGTCAATAAGCCTTTATTAAGCAATTACTATATCAAATAAATAAACAAGTGCCCACTATAAGCCATGCCCTTTACTAAGGGCCAGGGATGCAAAGAAAGAGAAAAACAAGGGTCTTGTCTTTAAGAAGTTTGCATTCTAATAGGTCTGAGAGATGAGTGTCTTGTTCCAGGAGCAACCAGGCTGCCCCCCAGACCTGCAAAGCTCTCCCTCCTCCACTCTGACTGCTGACCTCTCTGGCTTCCTTTAAGTCCCAACTAAAATCCCACCTTCTACAGGAAGCCTTCCCTAATGCCTCTTAAATCCAGTGCTTTCCTTCTCTGAATTATTTCCTGTTTATTCTGTATATAGCTTGCTTTGTATATATTTGTTTACATGTTGTCCCGCCCCCATTAGATTGTAAGCTCCTTGAGGTAAGGGACTGTCTTTTTGTTCTTTTTTCCTCTTCTTGTATCCTTAGCACTTAGCACAATGCCTGGCACATAGTAGGTATTTATTAAATTTAAGATATAGTAGAAAGAGCATTAGATTTGGAGTCAAAGGCCCTAGGGACTAGAATCCCATTTCTACTATTTACCTGAATGACCCTTGATTTTCTTCAGTTTTGCATATGAGAAAACTGAAGAAATATAAGGCACACTGCCAACTGTCCACATAACTTTCCATTTTCCATCAGTAGTTCTGCTTGGTTTTGATTCCATATAGGATACTCGGGTGATCTCCCCTCCCCCTTTTAGTTTCTTTTTGTAAGTTGTCTTCCTGCATTAGATTGTAAACTGTTCCTTGTCTTCTTTTCTTATCTGTATCTTGAGCACCTAACAATTCCTGGCATCTAGTAGGTGTTTAATAAATATTTATTGAAATTGAAATATCTCATTTGATCCTCACAGCAACCTTGGGAAATAGGTGCTATTATTATGATTCCAAATTTTACAGTTGAGGAAACTGAGGCAAACAGAGGTTAAGTGACTTGCCCTCAGTTACACAGCTAGTAAGTGTCTGAGTCAGGATTTGAACAAGTTCTTCCTGACTCCAGACTCAATACTTTATTCATTGTGCCACCTATCTGCCTACCTTTTTTGTAGCCTTTTATAATTTGCAAATCATTTTACGTATATCATCTTATAGGAACTTCACAATAGCCCCATAGGAAGTACCCTATGTTTGAGCCAACTCTGCAAAGACCAAAGTATAGAGGAAAGAGCTTTCAGAGGGATGTGTTTACACTTCTGTTCTTGCTCTATTTTTTTCAGTAAATACCCCTTTGTAAAACTTAATTGATGTTAATTAGTAATTGGTTAATGCTAAATAGTAATTGATGTTTATTAGTGATTGAGGAGAAAGCCAATGGTCAAGTTGATATTGGGGTGCTAATCACTGATATCAATGACACTAAATTGGTTTATATTGTGGAGAATGCATACCAGAATGGGGACTCAAGCTGACAGCATCAAAAA
Organism: Vombatus ursinus; assembly: GCF_900497805.2. NCBI lineage: Eukaryota > Metazoa > Chordata > Mammalia > Diprotodontia > Vombatidae > Vombatus > Vombatus ursinus. The sequence goes on along the minus strand of NW_020954590.1, from coordinate 53,568,700 downwards.
AATCCTACTACCCCTCAAACCTATCAGATTGACTCACATGACGGAAAAGGAAAATGACAAACGCTGCTGAAAGGATGTGGAAAAGTAGAGACACTAATGCACTGCTGGAGCTGTGAACTGGTCCAAGCATTCTATAGAACAATTTGAAATTACAGACAGTTTTCACTTTATGTAAATGGACCATTTCACAGACATCTATGTAATGGGAATTTGCCCCTATCCACCCACTTCACTTAGCCTATATAACAAAGTCATGCACAAAATAATACCTTTTCGCAAGTCATAAAATGTACTAAAATGCAGATATATTAAATACTGTATCATGATAATAAACAGAATTATGGAACAAAAGGTAAAGTTAATGATAAAGTATACACAGTACTGTGCAGTAAAGTTAGCATAAGTGTTCTATATGTCAACCCTTTCCCACTGCACCTAGCCTTTATCACAGGTGGTTGGCTGTGCAACTTTTTATGAAGCTATTGAGAGATGGTTGGACAGTGGCTCTCCTTTTTTTCCTTATATATCTGATGATTGCAAGCAATATTATCTTTAAGAATTCTTTACATAAAGTCAAATTTGCATAATGCCAATTTATATAAAGCAAGAAATATTTGTATATCCCAAGGGTTATAAAACTGTGCTACCCTTTGATCCAGCAATAGCACTACTAGATCTGTATCCCAAAGAGATCAAGAAAAGGGGAAAGGATGTATATGTACAAAAAATATTTATAGGAGCTCTCTTTGTAGTGCCAAAGAATTGGAAATTGAGAGGATGCCCATCAATTGAGGAATGGCTGAACAAGTTGTGGTATATAATTGTGATAGAATACTATTGTACTATAAGAAAAAATTAAGGGGCTAGTTTCAGAAAAAAAACTTGGGAAGATTTATATAAACTGATGTAAAATGAAGTGAGCAGAACCAGGAGAACATTGTACAGAATAATAGAAATATTGTAACGATAATCAACTGCGAAAGACTTAGCTACTCTGATCAATTCAATGATCCAAGACAATTTCAAAAGGCCAGTAATAAAAAATGCTATCCACCACCAGAAAGAGAACTAAAGAATGCTGAGTTCAGATTGAAGCATAGTTTTTTTTTACTTTCTTCATTTTTATAGTTTTTTGTTTTACAAAATGCTGGTATGGAAATATGTTTTGCATGACTTCACATGTATAATGGGTATCATATTGCTTGCTTTCTCAATGGGTGGGGAAGGGGCTGGAGAGAGGAGAGAATTTGGTACTTAAAATGTTTTTAAAGTGAATTTTTAAAGTAAATAAATAATAAAATTTAAAAGAAATGTTAAAAAGAAAAATTAAATAATCATTTATTAGATTTATTTATACTATATTTATATATTTTACATTTATATTTTATTATATATCAATAACTAATTCTGTTAAATAATATATAAATATTGTATATTAAATAATATATAAATGAATATATAAAACATATATCATTGTATATTATATTAATACATATTATTTTAAATTAATGAATATTAAAATAATGTGTTTATTATAACTTAATACAAATACCTATTATAAATATATTTATTATATTATATATAAATAAAAATTAAAAATAAATGTTTTTATAAATAAATAAGTAAATAGATAAATAAATTTTGTAAAAATGTTTGTTGATGGACAAACCTGAAGTAGGGGAAGTAGCCATTTGTGCTCTGGAGACCACCCAGTTAGGGTGAGTGGAGAACAAGTCAAATGTCTTGCTTTGAATGAATGAATGAATGAATGAATGAATGAATGAATACCACTTATTAAGTGCTTGCTATGTGCCGAGAGCTAAACTAAGCACTGGAGATATAAATATTAAAGTAAAAGACAGCCCTCGCCCTCAAAAAGTTCACATTTGAGGGGAATAATTGGGAGGAGCACTTTGGTTAAGAAAGTTGCAGAGAGTCAGTGGGGCCACAGAGGAATTGATTTTTAAACATCATCCAGAAATAATGACAGAGTTGATCTGATCATGATTCATGGTTCCAGAACTGGGCAGGGGAAGTGGGGAGGATGGTGACAGGTGGGAAGAGAGGAAAAGGGCCTATGCAGCAGTAAGGCAGTTGGCCAGGCTGCAGAAAACATGAACAGAGAATAGGCAGTAAAATGAAACATGGCTGGGGCTTTTCGGAAGTAATGGTTGGGGAGAGGCAATCATCAATCAGAACAGAAGGACTCCATGGTCAGAAGTTCTGGCAGTAAAAGGTTGCCATGGATAAAAATGGATAAAAAGCCACCATGGTCTCAGGGGTGGGCAGCAAGGAGATTGGTGAGGCTAGGCTATGAAGGAGATGGCTAGAGAGGAGAAAGCTGATAGAGTTTATTTAGAAATATCCTTAAACCAAGTCATTATTAGTTGGCAGTTATAAATATTCGTTATAGTGGTACCTATTGAAAACTCATAGCTAATGCATTGATTTTGTCTAACCATATACATACACATACATATACATGTATGTGTTTGTGTGTGTATGTGTGTGTGTGTATTCCAAAGGAAGACTTTTATGGAGGAAAGAGTAAATTAGTACACAGAAAAATTTTAAAAAGAGCATCAGTAAAACATTTTTTAAAGACTGAAGAAAACAGAAGAGCAGAATGGAACACAAATGGAACAGTAGAGCAATTTTGTTACTCCCTTGTTAAGTTTAATAATATATTTTAAAAACCAAATTGTATATAACAGAAGTTCAGTTTCTTATCTTCTCTTTTGTTCTTTGTATATTGAAACATTTGTGTTTATTGATGATTGTTAGGATCATAATAAAAAATAAAACTTTAAAAATATTTGTAATTCAATTTTATGTCTAGGAAACTATCAAAAATAGTTTTGTCTGTGATGAGATTCTGGTTCCAAGTGAGTTTATCTATTGTATTTTCAAGGATGTGGGAGATTCATATTTATTCTGCTATTTTATGAAGAAGAGTGAGATTTTGATGCCTACGTCTAGCCACTTTATCAGTTTTTCTTGGTATTTAGCTGGTACAAAATTTTTTCAACCCTCACATATCTTCTACTATTTCCTTGAAAAATCTGTACTGATCAGTAAGTACTGGATATGGTCTTGTGTTACTGTCATGAATCCCTTCACTTCTGTTTTAAAAAGAAATCCATGACTCAGCTATTTGTACGGTTGTCAACACATTGTTGGTTGAGTTCATGTGGATGATGCCCATGAGGGTCATTTAGTTCCTCACTTGGATCTTAGCCATTTCATAGGCTACATCTAGAGATAAACCAATACTGGTTACATTCAATAAGTCCAGGAGCATGTACTATGGCTCTGGGGAGTGCTATCTGTTTATGAAGTATTTCTGTAAGTTTTTCACCTTTTGGTCTCACACTTAATACTTTTTTTAAATGAAAGGGTTAATCTTTTCACAGCTGCCTTGGGAAGATGATAACTGTTTCATTGATATTTTACAGGTTTTTATATGAATACTTTCTAAATCCATCATCATCCATTTTGCTGTTCAAAATGTGTGTGTTGTCTATTATTAAAATTATCCCTTCCACATCTTGGCGGTTAGGGGCATGGTGCCCTGGAAAATCCGTGTAAAATTTTTGGCCATCCCTTTCTACCAGAGAAGAAATCTGACTTATTATGTTATTAAAAGATAAAAATCTGTTAATATTATACAATACTATACATATATTTTATGCATCTCTGAGTTTCTAAACTTTTTCTGTGTCATATGCTGGCCTTGGCATGTCATCTGTGGCTTCCACAAAACTCCCAAAAATTACCATTTCATTTCTTATTCCAATCCATGATATGTTGAAACCACAATGGGGAAAGTCACAATGTGGAAAGGATGATTGTGTTGTTATCCTCAGTCTTCTCACCTCATTATATTCAATGAAGTTCAGATAGAAATGGTCTTAGAACAAGTTACTTTCTTGTAATTGTTCTTTTATGGTGAGTACTTGGTGGATTATTCTAGAGTGGATAAAGTGATTGATTTTTATAATTGAATAATAGTTAGCATTCACATAACACTTAAAGTTTTAAAAAGCACTTTGCATACATCATCTCATTTGATTGTCTCAATAACCCTGGGAGGTAGGTGCTATTATTATCCCAATTCTACAGATGAAGAAATTGAGGCTTAGAGAGATCAAATGTCTTACCCAGTGTCATACAACTAGTAAGTTGAGGGAAGGTTTGAATTCAGATCTTTCTGATTTTACATCCAACACTCCATCCACTGTATCAACTGACTGCTTCAATAAAAGTATTAATATGAGAGCTCACTTAAGTTCAAGAAAAGCATTTCTCCAAGAGCAAAAAGGACAACAGGTTTGAGATGTTCTTCATCCTATTTTCACACTATTTCATTTATTCTATAAAGCATATTTTGAAAGATTTTTCACTCCATGTAAAATGGAGGTTATGACCTTTGGGTAAGGTTACATCCACTAAAAATGTTCTTAAATTTTTGTGGATCAATGGTATATCTGGCCAATTATAAGCAATACTTTTATCTGTGATGATGCTCCAATTCCAATAGAGTTGATTTGTTGAAGACTCATTTTGGATTTGGATTTGTGGCCTGGGCATTTGTCATTTGTTAGTTTATCTTCATACTAGGTATACACATTAATCATTCATTCTGGCAGCCTTTTAGACTTACAGAGTGTGTCATATACATATAATCTCATTTAGAGTTATAGGATTATAAATTTAGAACTGGAAAAGATATTAAAAGAAATCTAGACCAACCCTATTATTTTACTGATGGGGAAATTGAGGATCAGGGAAGGTGAATGATTTGCCCAACATCATATAATAGGAAACAGTGTCAAAAATTGGAATCCAGGTCACCCAACCCAAATCTGACACATTTCCACTGGACCACACTTCCTCACAAAAACCCAGTGATGTAGATAGCGGAAGAATTATTGTGTTCTTTTTACCAATGAGAACATTAGAGCTCTGAGAGGTTAGTTAAGTGAGTAGCCCAGATTTATAGAGCTAGTAAATATGCAGCAAGGTAGTAGAGTGTATAAAATATTGGATTTGGACTCAGGAAGACCTGAGTTCAAATTCTGCCTCTGATATTTTTACTAGCTATGTAAGTCACTTAAACTCATGATGCCTCCATTTCCCTATCTGTAATATGAAGATAATAATAGCACCTATCTCGTGATACTATTGTGTGGACCAAATGAAATTAATATATGTAAGGTGCTATAGAAATGTTAGGGCAGCTAGATGGCACAGTGGATAGAGCCGCAGGGCTAGAGTCAGAAAGACCTGAGTTCAAATCCACCTTCGGACACCAGCTGGGTGACCCTGGGCAAGTCACCCAGTTTGGAGAGAATGCTCCAGTTTGCCTCAGTTTCCTCATCTGTAAAATGATCTGGAGGAGGACATGGTGAACCACTTTAGTATCTTTGCCAATAAAACCCCAAATGAGGTCTTGAAAAGTCAGGCACGACTGAACAACAACAACAACATAGAAATGTTAGATATTCGTAGGGGTATGCTGGTAAATGTTTAACATTTGCGGTGGGAGGGGAGGTTCATTGTATGTCTAACAAGCTTTTAAGTTTAATCTACTTTGTTAACATTTTCTCCTTCACTCTCTTAAGTCTATACAATCAATAAAATAATAAATATAGCACTGATTTGTAGTGCTTACCAATTTTGGAGGTGTATCTGCTCATATTGAAAATTTAACATTTAACTCTCAAGAGCCCTTCCAAACTAGTATTGGCACACCACTGGATATTAGAAATAACTCACAGATATGACTCAAACCTAAATCTTCTGTGTCAAAAGGTTGCTTTCTACTTCTCCCTTGTCTTTAACTAGGACATCTGGTAGAGTGTCCTGTATCAGTGCAAATGGAAAGAATTCCAATTTCCTCTGGTATTCAGTTGTATAGACATGGTCATTATCTGTACCATTAAGATTTACCCCCCTTCCTCAAAATTGTTTGTTTATTTGTTTTTCTGAGAATCATACATCATCATTTCAAAGATCTGTGATTTTGTCCACCCTGGACTCTAATCCCACCATTGCAATCCTTCCAATGTCTTAGGAAACAGTCTTCATGAGTTACTGTGGTTGAAAATAATTCATCATTTAGTGGCCACACCTGTAGGTAGCAGTCTCTCCAAACTCACTTTGTCCTGACCTCAGACAACAGCTTCCAGTATGTCCCCAAAGCCATATTTAAAGTCTTATCAGCTTGATCAAGCCTGCCTGAGTTTGTGTTTCACTGGCATCACCTTTAATAGCCCAGTTTCACCTCTGTGCCATCTTAAGGCGCCAGAGCAGGACCTTTGTATTAGAATTCTGCATTTTAAATGGCATGTTCAGCCCTAGTTTATTCATGGCCCGGTAACCCAGTTCCCCCCACCCCCTTCACCCCGACCCGGGATTTATTATTTGCATTTGAGATGGAAAGAATTTTCTGCTCTTGCTGTAATCTTAGCATGAAACCCGAGCCAGCTCTCCACTGAAAAGTCAGGAAAATTTAGCAACCAGAGATCCAATTCTCTTAAGTCTATCACTTTGGAAACACAATACTGTGCAAGCTTTGTCATCTTTCTCTCCTCCAGTCCCTGTTGAATTTTTTTCTCTGTATAAAACAGACTAACTCTCCCCTTTCTCCTCCCCCTGGAAGATTTCATCATTCTTTCTTAAACATTATCCTTGCAGTTTATTCCAGAGAGAATTGTATGAATTATAATGATATTATGGATTAATTCAGAACTCCAAAAACAGATTATACTCATTGTTGCAGACTGTCTTATGACCGAAGATTACATAAACAGACTAACTAACTGACTTTCAGTAAGTAGATCCCTCACAAAAATTATGAGGATTTAGGTGGAGAGAGTATGTTGTGTAATGTTTGGATGGGTCTTTTGAAGTCCCTCCTAACACTCTCTAAACATCGTTTACTGAATTAATAGTGATTGTATGTTACACATAAAAATGTCCATGATACACAAATGTCAAATAAAGCAAACACCGGATACTGACGAGTTAGCTACCACTGCCAATTTTCCTTCCAGTTCAATATAATAGAAAAAAATGATAAGTAACAATGGGATAGTACCAATGGGATAGGTCAGTTTGAGCAGTACCATCAGAAAGTAACAGATTCTCTTGCCATTTCTGTTGATGAAAACATATGGGATTAGAAAAGTACATTCCAAACCGGGAGAAATAAGGGTTATTGTACGGTGACAACTTAGATGTAACTACTGCTCAGGTAGCCCCTGCCAGGCTAGGGAGTCCTTAGGCCAGAGAACAAATAAAGGCCCAGTTCAGGAGCTTGCAATAGTAGTTAAAAGTGGCCCCTAACTGCTCATTATGATATGGTGGAAAAACTGATATGGAATCAGAAAATCTGGATTCCAAATCCAACTTTGCCATTTATTACCTGTGAGGCTTTGGGTAAGTGACAACTTCTCTGGGCCTCACTTTCCTCATCTGTAAAAATCAGAGTGTGAAATAGAGGTCATCTAAGGTCCCTTTCAGTTATAAGCCTATGCTCCTAATTCAAGCTGTTACAAATTCAATAATAAATTGTTAACAAGAAATTTAAAGGCTTCATCTACCTCTGTTACACTACACATGCATTCCAACTCAATCCTCTAAAGCTGTAAGATATATCTACTTATTGAAAAAGTCAGGTAGTTTCTCAGTCTGTTGAAAGATAAAATTACTCATGCAGCTTTGTTCCCCAGGAGAAAGTGGAGAAATCCTTTTCTTTCTTTCCATGAGTATAAATAGTATCCAAATAGCCTTTTCAAAACTGGGGAGTCTTAAGTTTGAGGTAGGGAAAAAAATGTCTTTACCAGAGATTCTTGTTAACAACAGGTAAAGGAATACAAGGTTCTAGCTAGGCCACTGAAATAAGGAAGAAAAAATGTCTAAGGGAAACTGTATAATTTTGCAGAAAATGGCTCATTTTCATACATTACACTTCTGACTTGCTTTACCAAACAAAGCAAAATCACACAAACATATACACAGGGCAAATGTCAAAGTAGTCACTTGTCTGGCCCATCCATCTGTCCATTGTTTTTGTTTTTTTATTTAAATAACAGCAGAGTAGGAAAAATTCTAGACTTGGAGTCAGGAAAGATATAGGTTTGCACCCCAGCTCCATCACTTAATAGGTACATGTCTCTGAGCAGCTCACTAAGCTTTCTGGGCCTCTATTGCCTCATCTGTAAAATGGGGATAATAAAGATGCTTCATTATCTGCATAACAGAGGATGTTGTTGCGGGGAAAGGATGTTGTAAATCCCAACGTGCTACATAAACATGAGCTCTTATTCTCCCCATTGGGTGAGATTAGCTCCATTCTTTCACTTTAAAATCACCATGTTAAAGTCTGGTTCTGTTTTCATTTCTTTTGTTTCACGTTTCAAGTATAGCCGTGCAAAGCTATTTAGCCTGTCGAGTTGTGAAGCCTACTTTCCTATTCACCTAGACAAACCTTGGGGATGGAGAGAAAATCTGGATGACAACAAAAAGAGAAAATTAATATGTTAGAACTTCGTATTTCAACTTTCAGCTGACATTGTGGCAAGGTTTTTTTTTCCAGTTGCTTTGTATGGTCATGTCAAAAAGTGACCATGATTTATTGGGCCACCTACATAATTTCAATGCTCTTGATCTCCCTCCGGAAACTGTGACAAGTAAGGTTAAGTGCTGCATTAAGAGACAGTATGAGTAATGCTCCTCGTACTATACTCTGCTGGCACTGATAAAGAGTAAGAGGTGGAGAAAATAGGGATGCTAGACATGGCTTAAATCCATTCCAAACAAGAACTGACTTCTATTGGGAAAGTCATGCATACCTATACATGTACCTGTACATGTACATATACATATACATTTACATTTACATATATACACACACATACACACATATACATATATGCACACGTACATATGAGTATGTATGTGTCTATGTGTATATTGTATAGTATACATATATGTACATGTGTATGTGTGTACCTATCTACACACATATATGCAGAAAAATACCACACATACTTTTAGTTTTAGCCTCCTTGTCCTTGTGCTTTCATGTACATAGCCAACCATGAATTTTATGTTAACAGCCCATTGTTGTTCATTCAATTATCAATTGTTTCCCATTGTTTACCAAATAAAGTATCAATTCCTGGTCTTGGTGTTCAAGACCTCCCACCACCTGGTTTCAGTTCTCCTGTCCAACCTTAATTCCTACTACTGGACTTCCTTTCAATTAATCTCTTTTTCCAGTCAAACTGGACTTCTCTCCCTCCCCACTTCTTGTCCTGCCCTTTTCTGGCTCTGAGTTATTGTTCATAAGGAGTGTATGGGGTGTGCAGGGAGGACTAGTGCCTCTGGTGTGAGGGCTTGCTGAGCCCTTTTTCAGGGCTGCTCATCCATCTTTGATGTTCACCTGATTCATTCAACTCTCACCTGTGGCTCCAAGAAGCTGTAGCCTGGATGGCAGCTACACTCTGGTAAAAATGTCTCAGCAGACGAGCTAAACCAGGTTGAGGGTAACTGACAGACTTCACACCCATTCGTGAGTCAGGGAGATGTCTACCCCAAACGCTGGAAGACTTCCCCCAGTGGAATGGGTGGATGAAAACAATTTGTCCCAACAGCCGTGAAGGTGGCTGAAGCAGGTGCTGTGGAGCACTTAGAGCTTGGTCAGATATCAAAGACGCCAAGGTCATCCACTGCATCCTGGACCACTGCCAGTTGTCTTGACTTTTGTCCTGCCATTTGACTTTGATGACTCTGGAAGAGAGAGTGAGGCTGATGACTTTGCAACTCTGCCTCACTTAAATCCAATTCATGCACAAAGCAAGACATTGCCCGTCATCCACCGTTTTACTCCAACATCATGATGTATTGGTCCTCTTCAAAAACAAAGGACAAAAAAAAATTGCTCATACTGTCAACTGGGCCCAGAATAAGTTCGCCATCTCCATTTATTGATGTCCCTCATTTCCTCCAAGGTCAGACTCATAAACCATCCACCAGGAAGACTTCTCTAGCTTCCCACCTCCTCAAATTTCCCATCGAATTTGGTCCAAAAGCACTGCTTTGTGCTTATTTTACTCACCCTGATATCTTAGTTATTTGTATTCTTGTCCTTTCTGCTGTTAAATTATAAACTCCTTGAGAACAGGGTCCATACATAAATATGTGTATGTATACCTTCACCTATTTTAACATATTTCTAGTCATAATTACAGATATATAAATATTTTAAAATATATGTAAACATAATTTATATATAATAAATATATACATAAATATGTATACCTAACAGTGCTTTGCTTAATTAATCAAATTTATTAATTATTAATTAATTAACTAAAACATTTGTTGAACAAAATCATTGAAATCCACTCACCTTACTATGTGTGGTATACATATTTTGCCCAGTTTATCACATGTGAAAACAAATGAGGAAAGAATAGTCTTTCAATGAGATAGTACTTTATTGTGGAAAATGCTCTGGGATAACTATAGTAACAATACATTCACATCTCACTTTAAGATTCACAAAGTATTATACTCATCACAATTCTGTGAGGGACATAGCACAAATATCGTTTTTCCCATTTTATGGATGAAGAAACTGAGGTTCTGAAAAGTTAGATCATTTGCTCATGATCACAAAGCTATTAAGCATCTGAGGCAGAATTTTAACCCTGATAGTCTTTCTCCAAATTCACTGCTCTATCCATCAAATAATTTGTTGTTTTTCAGTCATTTCAGTCATATCCAACTCCTCATGATCCCATTTGGGGCTTTCTTGGCAAAGATACTAGAGTGGTTTGCCATTTGCTTCTCCAGTGCATTTTATAAAGAACTGAGGCAAACAGAGTTAAGTGACTTGCCCAGGTTCACACACCTAGTAAGTGTTTGAGGCCAGATTTGAACTCAAGTACTCCTGATTCCAGACTCATAGTGCATTCCAAATCACTATAACATGCTATGATAGTTCAAAAGACCTAGAGTTCATGGGGGCCCTGATGGAATGTAAACTCCATGATGGTAGGGACTATTTCATTTTTTAAAACTGCGTATTCATAATGCCTAGCAAAATGCCTGACATAGCGTTTTTGTTGTTGAATTATCTGTTGTTCAGTCATGTCCAACTCTCCATGACCCCATTTGGGGTTTTCTTTGATAAAAATACCCTAGTGGTTTTCCATTTCCTTCTCCATCTCATTTTACAGATGAGGAACTAAGGCAAGTAGGGTTAAGTGACTCTGACATATAACAGATATTTAATAAATGCTTGCCGAGTTGAATTGAGAGTTCTCTTACAGCAAACTGTTTCTGCTTTGGATACTGAAAATATCCCTTCTTTCTACCCATTTTCCCCGGGCTGACATTTTTCAAAAATTTCCATATTAAATGCTTTCATTCCTATTTGATTTACCATACAATACTTTGCCACGGTAAGGAGTATTGTGACCAGTGCCTGGTTCTATCTTTTGGTCAGGACCCTGGGCACACGGCTGTTGCTCAAACTGTTAACTCCATTTGTCAAGAGTTCTCAGATATTCACCAAACTCCCTATGAGGGCCTGCAGGAAACAGGCCCTCACAGCATCCGGCTGCTCTTCACCTCATGGTTCTTCCCCTTTGTGGGACATCCTAGGGGTTATATCTGCATTATCAGAATAAATATAATGGCTTGGGTCCTCCATCCTACTCAGGAAAAATTCTAACTCCCTGCTGTCACTGAGTGTGGTTAAAGTTACTTATGAGGTATACTATATTAAACTTTAACCAGAGTGGCAACAATAAGCCAAACTCAGGGTGGCACAGTGCAAAAAGCACCAGTCTGGAATCAGGAAGACCTGAGTTCAAATCCAGCCTCAGACACTACTAGTTGTGTGACCCTGGGCAAGTGGCTTAACCCCTGCTTGCCTCATCTATAAAATGGGAATAATACCTCCCAGAGTTGTTATGAGGATTAAATAAGATAATAATTGTAAAGCAACTAACCAACTAATTAAATGAAATAAGTTAAATAATTATAAAACAATTAACTAACTTAAATTAATTAAATAAAAAATTAAATAATTGTAAAGCAATTAACACAAAACCTGAAACATAGTAAGTGCTATATAAATGCTGGCTATTATTATTATTAATGATAATAACGATCAACCCAGAGCATTTCTTCCTAGCCCCAGAGTTCTACTTCAACTCATCAGCGATAGCAAAACAGTGTGAATTTCAGAGCATTTGGGATAACTGGGAGTGGCCAAGTGTTTGAACCCACAACTTTTTACTCATAAAACTGATAGTAGAGCAGCTTATAACTGATGCCTGAGGGACTAGGAGAAGCTGCTGCTCTCTCCCAAAGCTAACACAAGCTACACACAGACAGCAGCCAACACTGGCGTCACTCCTGGAGGGGACAGCCTCCTATAGCGTTCAAAGCTTATGAATTGCCTGAGTTACGTATTCGATCTCTCTCCTGGCCACACTATACCCCATTTAAGGGATGAGCCAACCTGGGGTGGGCTCAGCATAATTAATTGTTCAATTTGATCAGCTCAAGAGGTGAGTCAGAGAAGTCTCCTAACATGAAGTGTTCAAAGGAGGGAGCAAAAGGTAATCTGCATGACAAGCGGCTCAAGGCATCAGCTTAATGTAAGGCTCTTCAAGGCTCTTTGATAAGCAGGGAATCAGAAGCCCTGAGCAAAAGACTAGCATCGCAAAGATGATAACATAATTAGGCTCCTCTGTAAAAAATGGTCTCCAGAGAGGCTTTTTTTATCAGTAGAAATTGCAGAGGCCCAGTTAGAGAAGAAGTTGCAGAACTTTCTGACTCCTACTCTTATTCAAAATCACCTCATTCTTCCTATGATGGTTCCTGGACTTCATCTTGATTCATTGCGAACTGAACATTATCACAAAGTGATATTTCATTTTGTTCTCCACATTCCTGAATTTTCAAGCAGAATATTGATGAAACTTACAGCTTAAAAAGTTGCTATATCTGAATTCATCGGCAAGTATCATAGGATGTATGTTTCCTATGTTCTGCTGGGCCTGGGCAATAATAGAGAGGTTTTGTAGTAGAGGACAGCTCTACTTTACTCTAGAGGAGCAGAAAGATCTGAGTTCAAATCCAGCCTCAGACACTTACTAGCTGTGTGACCCTGGACAAGTCACTTAATCCTGTTTGCCTCAGTTTCCTCATCTGTAAAGTGAGTCGGAGAAGGAAACGGCAAACCATTCCAGTACCTTTGCCAAGAAAACCACAAATGGGGTCACAAAGAGTCAGAAACAACAGAAGAATGGCTGAACAACAACAACAAAATTCACATCAGAAGCCTCTCCTTTAATTTCTGTAATGTGAAGTTCTGTCATCTCAATAGTTACATCTTCTGTTGAGTCTATATGCATCCACATCGGTCTCTTCAAACAAGTTCCATTCTTCTCATCAGAACTGACTCCCCTTCAGCCTTCAGAATTTCCTTCTTGGGAGTTTTTCATCCTTCTTACGCTAATTTTTCCTGAAGTATTTTATTCTATGAAATTCTACCAATTCTTTCTCTGAATCCCCTTTCCCCAATTCTGGGACATATGTCAGACTATACCAGGCTATCCTCTCTTTGACCACAAACTCTAGGAGGAAGTGGTCACTTTCTCCAGAGTTCTCATCATTTCCACCCCAGCAACCGGTTCCTTCCCATAAGTGAAAATCTGATCCAAAATAAAATGTCTCCTTGCTGGTTCCTCTACTTTTGAAGGATGAAACTATCAATAAGATAAGTCAAGAAGTTATTATTCTACTTTTGTGTAAAACACTGTGTAGCACACTCTCCAGTCTCTGCAGTCCAAAGACCAGCCTACCATGGGAAAAGGGGGAGGCACAAAGAAGGGACCACTGCTCAAAATGGGTAGGAGAATGATGACCACACACAGAAAGAAGGCAAAATTACTCAATTATTATTTTATTTCATCTTCTCTGCTAAGGAATAGGATCTTTGAACTAGAAAGAACAGAACAAAAATGTCCAATAAGAAGGCAAAACCCAAAATAAACAAAGGAATAGTATGAGAGTACCTAGCTGTCATCCAAGAGTTCAAGTGTCACCAGGAGAAGACAAATAATACACCAAGGTATTGAGAGAACCAGTATATGAGATTATTGAGCCACTTTCCTTGATCTTGCAAATATCTTGGTGAATTGGAAAGATGCTATAAGATTAGAAGAGTACTGATACACTCTCCTCCCTCCTCCCTTCTTGACTCCTTAGTGAACCAGTTCAGTTCTTGAATCTCTTGCCCTCTTATCCCATTACTCCTGCCAAGCCTCAACCCTGGATTACTCCCGCCATCTACTGCCTTCACTCCTACTCATATGATGCTGAATGAAGCTGGAGAAAATAATAAAATTATGTTGACTGGGTCCACTATAAATTTATGTTTCCTAATCTTAACCAGGTCCTCACTGCTGCAAGATAAAAATCTTATCTCTCCCTAATTAACTTACTATTCCACTCACTACAACAGCTCTTTCAAACTTTTTCATCACTCCTCAAGCCTCCCATAGCTCCCTCTTCCCCTCCCCACACACACTGTCAACTGAGAAATCTGCGTCATAGTTCTCTAAAAAAAATTGAAGGTTTTCCCTAAGAGTTTTTCCCCCTCCTCCTCAACTCACATCTCTCAGTTACCTTCTAACACCATCTCTGTCTTTTTTATTTATTTATTTTTAGTTTTCACCATTTGCTTCCATAAGATTTTGAGTTGCAAATTTTCTCCCCATCTCTCCCCTCCCTCTCCACCCAAAGATGGTGTGCAATTTGATATAGGCTCTACATATACATTCATATTGAACCTATTTTCACAATAGTCATTTGTAAAGAAGAATGAGAACTGATGGGAGAAACAATGAGAAAGAAGAAACCAAAAAAAAAAGAAAGAAAAAGAGAGCAAATAATGTGCTTTGACTCCAAATAATATGCATTCAGACTCCATGTTTTTTTTTTCTTGATATAGACAGCATTTTCTATCATGAGTCTTTTGGAGTTGTCTTGCATCCTTGCATTGCTAAGAAGAAACGAGTCTATCAAAGTTAGTCATTGCACATTGTGATTGTTACTGTGTACAATGTTCTCCTGGTTCTTCTCACTTCACTCAACATCAGTTCATTCAAGTCTTTCCAGGTTTTTCTGAAGTCTGTCTGCCCATCATTTCTTATGGAACAATAGCATTCCATTACATTTATATACCACAATTTGTTCAGTCATTCCCCAACTTATGGTCATCCCCTCAATTTCCAGTTCTTCACCACCACAAAAACAGCTGCTATAAATATTTTTGTACATGTGGGTCCTTTTCCCATTTATATGATCTCTTTGGGATACAAACCTAAGAGTGGTATTCACCATCTCTGTCTTAACCCCTATCTCACATAATGAGTTGGCCTTTCCCTTACCAAGGCAAACGCCTCTACATGCTCAAGGGATCCCATCCCATTCCATCTTCTCTAGCAGATTTCCCCTTCTGTCATTCCTTATTTTCATTCTCTCCTTCTCTACTGGCTGCTTCCCTACTGTCTACAAACATACCCATGAATTCCCCATTGTCTAAAAGCTCTTTCTTGATCCATCCATCCTCACTCTATATAGTCCATATCTTCCCTTGATTTTATGACTAAACTCCTTGAGATAGCCATTTTATAAGAGTTTCTCTACTTCCATTGCTCTCTCTTCTTAACTCTCTGCAATTTGGCTTCTAAACTGATCATTCAAGTAAAACTCCTCTCTCCAAAGATACTAATAATCTTTTTATTGCCAAATCTAATGGTCTTTTCTCAATCCTCATCCTTCTTGACCTCTCTGGAGCCTTTGACAGTGTGGATCATCCTCTTCTCCTTGATACTTTCTTCTGTCTAGGTTTTCATAACACTATTTTCTCCTACTTCTCCTCCTACCTATCTGACTTGTCTTTTTCAGTCTCCTTTGCTGGATCTTCATCCAGATCACACCTACTAACTCTAAGAGTCCCATAGGGCTCTATTTGAGATCCTCTTCTCTTGTCTCAGAATGCTATTTCATTTGATCTCATCAGCTCCTATGGTTTTAATTACCATCTCTACAGTAAAGATTTTCAAATCTATTTATCCATCCCTAACCTCTCTGCTCACTTCTAGCCTCTCATCACCACCTGTCTATTAAAATTCTCAAACTGGATGCCCATTAAACATCTTAAACTCAATATGTCCAAAACTGAACTCATCTTTCCCTCAAAACCTCTTCCTTTTCCTAACTTCCCTATTACTGCTGAGAGAATTCCCACTTCCCCAAATTCACAACCTAGGTGTCATCCTCAACTCTTCAATATCCCTCACCCTTCATATCCAATCTGTTGCCCAGGCCTTTTGATCTTATCTGCATAATATGTCTTATATATGCCTCTTTCTCTCCTTGGACACTATCACCCCACTAGTGCAGACCTTTATCACATCCTGATTATTGCAATAGCCTGTTGGCTGGTCACCCTGCCTCAAGTCTCTCCCCTCTCCAAGCCATCCTTCTCTCAACTTCCGAAGGAATCTTCCTAAAGCAAAGGTCTGACCATGACACCGCCCCACCCCCAACTCAATGACCTCCAGTGATTCATTTTGTCTGTCACCTCCAAGAGCAAATATAAAATCCTGGGAACTCTAGTGGTTCTTCCCTCTGTTGATCATTTCTAGTTTGTTGTGTATATAGCTTATCTGTTCATAGTTGTTTCCATGTTGTCTTCCTTATTAGACTTCCCATAGCTCCCTTTTGAGTAGAGACTATTGTTTGCCTTTCTTAGCAGACACTAAAATTTATTGACTTACTGACTGAGAAGAACAAATTCAAAAGGTTTTTTTTTTCCAAAAATGAGAAGCAAATGGAATGTACAAATTATGGTAAGTTTGGCTTCAATTCCTGGAAAAAAATGTAGAATATTTTATTGAAGAATTGACTAGTAAGCATCTAGAAAAGAGGTGATCATAAAGAACAAATATGATTTCTTCAAGAACAGGTCCTGAACAGACTAACCTTATTTCTTGTTTTATAAATATGGTTACTAGACTCATAGATGAAAGTGATGCTGTGGATGTTGTTTACTTATATTTTAGCAAAGGCTCTTGCAAAAGATCTATTCTGATCTTTCTGAATCTATCTGATTCTATTCTTATAGGAAAGAAGAAAGATATGAGCTAAGTGTTATAGGAATTGATATAATATGTAAGAACAAGAGCCCAATTGTTAAATGGTCAAAAAGAAACAGTTTTCAAAAGAGGAAATTCAAGCTATCAAATGAAAGAATGTACCATATCATGAAAGTAATCAATATTTTAAGGACTCCTAGGAGTCTAGTTGACTCCTAGGAATCAGCTAGAGGCAATTGATCAGTGAAACCATAGGGAAGAAAGAAAATATGTGAAAACATACATTTCTCAACAGCCTTGAGTTTCTATTTCCATTGTCCTTGAAAAGACTTCTTTTCTTAAGTTTGGGTCAGTAGAAAAAAGGAGCCATGTGCCCCGTGGTCCATGTAGAGAGCAAGCAGTATCTATATTCAGAATCACATTTTCTAACCTACCTGCTGTGACCAGAGCAGTGCCAGAGATCCAAACCTCCTACCAAGATCATAGAAGTAAGAACTGGTGAAAAGAGTTAGATCCGAACTCAGTGAACAAATTTTATGCTGTAATCTCTTACTAATGAATTAATTATATGACAGCCAGTTTGTTTATACATTGCAGAAATCAGGGGGATGAGCTAAGCATGGGTAAATCATAAAGGGCAACTTTAGCATCCACATGACCTATCACACTGATCACATACCCTTTAATCTATAAATACCAGTATTAGGTTTATATTCAAAGAATTATCCAAGGAAAAAAAGAGAAAAGGTGAGCTAGATAGATATCGATAAAATAGACATAGATACATACATATATCTATGCATATATGCACTAGTATATGTTTCTATGAATATACATGCATGTATATATATGCTAGTATATGTGTATATGAATATACATGCATGTATATGTGATGTGCATGTTTGTATTACATGCATATGTATATATGTATGTTCACATGTGAATATATTTAAATCATAGTTACACTTTTTTTGCAATAGCAAAGAATTAGAAGAAACATTCCATCAACTGGAGAATGGCTGAATAAAGTGTGGGATTTGAATACATTGGAATATTATTGTGCCACAGAAATGATAAATAAGAAGAATTCAGACTTGAATTTATATGAACTGATGTGAAGCAAAGTAAGCCATACCAGTAGGACAATGTACATATGATCACAATAATGAAAAGGAAAGCTTTCCATGATTCTGAGCTATTCCCTGGCACAGGCACACACATACAGAGTAGCAACGTTCTGCTTTTAATAGGAATATTTTTTCAGGGAACTCTCTTAGACTTTTAGGTATAGAACAGATGCCAGGCTCATTGGTAGAGGAAGTTTCTTCATTGGGAATTCAGTGAAATCAGAGAGTTAGATAAAAAAAAAAATGTTTTTCAGAGATGCTACATAGCAAAGAGTCACAACTGTGAATGATACAAAGAACAATGCAAAGACACTCAAGAATGGGGATAATTAGGCTTTAGCAAATTATCAAGACACTTGTGCGCACAAAGTGAGGTAAATAATAATCATTCAAGAAATGTATAACCAGAAAAGGAGGTGGGTCAGTCATGAAAGATGAATAGCCCAGGTGCTGCCCTGTCAATGGAGCTATAAAAGACCTAGAGGAGGTTCTTTATCCCACTGGACAGATTCTCAAAGGAGAATGGGAGGACCTGGACAAGAAATGTTCCAGACAAGAAGGTGTTGATGGGTTGGGAGCTAAACTACTGGAGAGAGGAATGACATCAATGAGATCACAGGTCCACCAAAGACTGCTTGTTAAAAAAAACAAGGCAAAACCACTGCAACAGGAAGAGACTCGCTGGAGACTGGAGAAAAATTACTGCAGAAATTCAGTGTGTACGCTAAATAAACCTACTTTTCCTTTAAGATTTGCCCTTAAAAAAATAATGGATTTTACATTTGTAGCAAAATTTCTAAACAGCAAAAAAAATAATTTTGGGGGGATGATTTGGCTAATCCCTTTTAAGTTTTCTGTTTCTTGGTTAATTTTTCTAAATGTTTCCCCTAACCATTGGATTAAAGGCCATGATTATAGTGAACTTGCCTAGTTGTTACTTTCTAACTATGTTTTAAGCCAAGTAGGACTCAATAATCTTAATTTCTATAAAATGGATATAAGTACATAATAATAATTGCTAACATTCATGTAATGATTACTATGTGCCAGTCATTGGGCTGTTTTACCATTATTATCTCATTTGATCCTTGCAACAACCCTGGAAGGTAGGTTCTATTATTATCCTCATTTTACAGATGAAGAAACTGAGGCAGACAGAGGTTAAGTGACTTGCCCAGGGTCATACAGCTAGAAAGTATCTGAGGACACATTTGGACTCAGGTCTTTCTGACTCCAGGCCAGTGCTCTATCCATACAGCACCTCGCTATCCCACAGGGTTGTTTGGGGACCACATTTTGTAAACCTTAAAGCACTTTATAAATGGGAGTTGTTGTTATTATTCCTCAAAGACAGAGACTGCCCAGCAGAGGACTGTGCACACAGAAGGTGCCCAATCAATGTGGAAGCAAAGAAAATGGGAATTAAGAAGGAGGTCAGAGTTGGAACTCATGCAAATTGCCTAAATATTCCTGAAATCCTGGGGACATTTTTGCCACCATATTATGAATTTTCCTGAGATATCACAAAACTTTCACTTCCAGACTGTCTGGGCAATAATTTTATGTTCCTTGGAGTTTATCCTCTGAAAAAAAAAAAGGCAAAATTCCCTTCTCCCAACAAATACATTCTATTCATGTCTGGTCTCCAGCCTTCCAAATCTCTCAAAAGGTACGGTCACTGTTGTTGAGCTCTTGAGATGATGCACAGATCAGAGACTGAATTCTGGAAAGAGATGGCATTCAAACTGTTCCCCTTTCCAGGTAATAAACATTATCTTAATCTCCTTACCCCAACCTTTTCACTTCACCATTGAGTTCTTGAAAGCTGATGTAAATCTCCCTTCAATCTCTTTTTCTGCTTAGAGAGGGAAAAAAAAACAAAAACTTTTTCTTTCTAATGGAAGTACTGTGCTGTGACTGGATTTGTGATTGCAGCATGTCAAAATGCCAAAAAAGAAAAAAATTCTCAAAAATGACATTTTCAGAAACTCGAGGGAGATATGCTGTAATCCTAAACAAGCATCTTTATTTCTCAACACTGAAATTTGTTCGTTTCCTTCTCAAGGGTCTTAATAAACCTCAAAGAAGCACACAATACTTAATGAACACAATTTAAGGGTCGATTCACCCCTTGGTACTCCGGCATAACTCTCATTACTGTCAAAACATCTCTCACTTGCATCTGTGAGTTCTCTTCTTTCAAGTCAGTTTCTATTCAATTTTTTTCTCTAACTGCTGTCTTTTTTTTCTCAGCTTCACTGACCTGACTCTTCCAAGTATACACATGTTGCTATGAGACTAATCAACTAAGGGGAACTAATTTCTATTCCTTTTCTTTGTCAGTTTTGAGAAAAACATCAACAAATTTTAAAATAGTATGAGAGTAACTCTATGAATCCCCAGTGTCATGTGACAGACAGGAGGTTGCATAATAATGCTCTATTTCCATGGATATGGCCATAAATCAGAGAACTCTATACTCTCCAAAGAATCAAAATTACAGATGTTAGAAAGGGCAAAGGAGATATTCATGGCAGTGATAAGAAGGCTGCATCATCAAGGGTTTGCCCACAAGGAGTTACTGTAAAAGATATCACCTTCACCTCTTGGAATGCCTACCTTCTATCAAGGTTCAACTCACAATGTCATCTCCTTCAAGAGGGCTTCATTGATTTCCCAGCTGTTAGTGCACTCCCCCATCATTGTGTATATTTTTGTCAATATCCTATTTATACATGTTGCATCTTCTAGTAAAGTATAACCTCCTTGAGAGTTAAGAACTGATTCACTTTTGCATTTGTATCCTTAGCAACTGGTACTTAATAGATGCTTCGGAATTAATTGTTTGATTGAAATGTTCAATCAGAAAAAGAAATGGACCAGTTTATCACCTAGGAGGGAAGGAAATTTGAAAGTATTTAAGTGATATCATACAACTCCTTATCACTTATACAGTACTGAGTTCATATTACATTCTTTTTTTAATGTTTATTTGTCTGATATTTGGATATTTGGAAATTCATCTGAATTTCCCAAACATCAACAAACATAACCATTTCCATGTACAAAGAACAGAAAAAGGATCATACGTGAAATGATCGAATCTCATTTTATGTATATATATATATATATATATTATATACTAACTACAGCATCTCATAAAGGCATCAATTGAATGTGAATGCCTCATCACCTAATCAAGTGCAACTACATTCTGTGACTACATCACCTGAGTTGGTAGGCAAACCCCTTCCTTTATCTTATATCTGTGTTGGTCATCCTTCTGAATATATGTCTATACCTTTAGCTAAGGACTCCACCTTGCCAACACTAGGTGATTCTGTGCTGATACTGAAAAGGCCTTTCGTTGACCATGTAGGATATATCTCCAATATGATAACTGTCTGAAAATTTATCCCAGAAACCCCAGAGTGTGTTTGAGAGCTCCAAATGTAAGAAGGTAATCTATTTGGAAATAAAACTTTCCCAAACTTCAATATCCAGAGGAAAGTTAAAGATTTACTGATTTTAATTGAATTTCAGTCTCTATTTTGCCCTGCAAAAGAACAGTTTTTATAGTTTTTTCATCTGTGGTTTTCTAATACCATATGTCTATGCACTTAATGCAAATATCCCTAACTGCATTTCTCATTTCTCTATTTATAGTTTTATTGCGGGTTTTTTTAAACACCACAGTCATTCCCTCCTCCATTGTCCATGCTGTACTATTTTGTATAACAAAGAAAAACAATGAAGCAAAAACAATAAAAATTTTTTATACCTGATAGTGTATGAGACACTCTTCTTCCATATCCATACTTTCCTGTGCATCGCACACACACACACACACACACACACACACACACACACACACCCCCCTACCTCTTTAACCCAAGAGGAAGCAAGCATGTTTCAACATTTTTTCTCTGAAATCAAGACTAATCATTACAACCCATTAGAGTCTTGCTGCCTTTTTCTCTCTCTCTTTTATTTCACTGTGTAGTATTATCTCTAATTAATTTCCTCACCCTAAGGAGTTTCTGGTATATTTTCACCCCGTCTAGGAAACATCTGGGTGAAAGTCTATATCAAAGGAATTTGGGAGGTAAGTCTACCATTTCTACAACCCAATCTGTTCAGTGTTGCTAGTTTTTTAATTCTTTACGCATTTCTCTTTTTTACCACACAAGATGAAGGAGAAATGGAAGGCTGTGACACACAATAATGAGGTTATCATATTTAATTCTATCCATGTAAGAGGGACAATCTGTGACCATCAGAAGATGAAGCTCGTCTTGCCCTGCTTTGTTATTTTGAATCCTCATTTATCCCTAGTCATTCATAATCCTGAGGTCCTAACACTCTTTCAACTGGGACTTGACAAAGAAACCACATTGTCATTTAAGCATCTTATTATTCAATTCCATATTCCTAAATCTCATTTTTCCAGCTTCCCTGAGTTAAACATTACATTTTATTTCAGCTAAATCACCCCTGTAATGGGCTGGATCTCAGTCTGCTAGAGATTTTGATGACTTCTCCATTGATGGAACGTAAAACAGTGTCTAACATATATACATTTTTACAGTTTAATTCTGGGCTCCCAAAAGATAAATTGTGAACCAAATGGGGAAAGAGACATGAATAAATAATACCAGCAGAACAGAATAAAATATGTAGAAAAAGTTAAGCCCCTCTCAGTAAATGTCAAGTATGAAATTGTTTTATATAATTTTATTCATTGGACCTAACTTACTCCCATAAGATTTCATTTGATTTTCATAGATTGATACCATTTTAGTCTGCATTCCAAGTATTAGATCAAAATATTACCAGTACTATATAGCAGTTTTTTGTATGATACAGAACTAGACCTAATGTCAGTATATTCTCCACAAATTCAAAGCCAGGTATTCAAACAGCTTATGCATTGGACTTAGTTGTATTCCACTATGTAAATGTGTGGTCAAATAGGTATATGGGGAGTGAGGAATCAGTCTCCACTACCACTAGTAAGTATAATACTAGCGCTCCAATGGATCTGTCATCCCATCAATGTGGCTATCTCTTCCAATGATATGGATCACAACCACTGCATGCTTGCTCATCCTGTGTAACTTTCATCTAATTTCTCCCATATATTTGCCTCATGAGATCTACCCAATATGTTTGAGATCCTTCCTAGTATTCTCTTCTCATTTCATGGATACTAAAGGATCACAGAGACTATGCACCCACCATCTCTTACTCTCATCACTTAACCAGCCAATCTCCTTTTCCAGGTTTACATTTCTGTGAGAATATCCTTTACACTGCATCATTTATAATGTGTCACAGCCTACTCATGACCAATGTCATTTCCCTCTACATTTCCCTTTCAATGGTCTTCAACTTCAAGTCTTTGGAACCAGTAGTATTCCCTGACTGGCAACCTTATATCATCACCAGAAGAATATTTGCAATACTGGCTGTGTTAGTTAGCACATGCCTGTGGTCCCTGCTGCCAGGAGAGGCTGAGGTTAGTGGATTTCTTGAGTGCAGGAGTTCAGAGCTTCAAAAGAGCTAAAAGAAACAGAAAAAGAAAGAGAGAGATAAAGAAAGAGAGAAAGAGAGAGAGGAAGGAAGAGAGAGAGAGAGGGAAGGAGGGAGAGAGAGAGAGAAAGGAAGGAAAGAAGATAAAAAAGAATACAATATTGGTATTTTTAAAAGATGGGCTTTTGTTTCAATAAGAATCTGGAGGTCATTAAAAGGATTATGCAATTTCTCAAAAGTGATCCAGCCCACTCTTTTTCAATTCAGGACACAAAATTCATTGTCCATTTGTAGTATCTGTCATATATAGATATATAGATATAGATATAGATATAGATATACACACACATATATGTACATATACATATGTACATATATATGTACATATATATGTTTGTATGTATATTTGTATACACATATTGTATGTATACATACATACACACATACAAGGAGAAAGAGAGAGAGATAGCTATAGAATGTCTACACAACTGAACATCATAGTCTGAATAATGGTTCTTCTTCATCTTCCTGGGTTTTCCTGTATAGGAAATGGTTATGAATCAGATTTAAAAGGGTATGCATAGTTCTAGGGCTTAATGCAATCAATACAATGTCATCTGACATGTCTTGGAAGAGGAACATGTAAAAGACTCCACCATCTATAGCAAGGATTAACCTGGAGTCCACAGTTGCCCAAGATAGATTTTAGGAGATCTGTAAACTTGCATGGGAAAAAAATTACATCTTTATTTTCCCTAGCCTGCAACTGAAATTTAGTATTTCCTGCAATTATGAATTTTTAAAATTATTCTGAGAAAGGATACATAGGGTTCACAATACCAAAAAATGGTTAAAAGTCACTGATCGTCAGAGAATCTCTCTTCTATTTGGACTCTGTATTAGGCCTCCCTGTGACAGTGACAAAAACCATTTGCAAGCATACACCTCCCTGTTTTATGCCTCATTTGATATTAGTAATCAGGAACTTGAATAAGTTATCTGTAATGTTATGTCTTTCAAAGAATATTGTCTGATTTTGACATATACTCGGGAGACAGTTTGTTGAGAATGGCCCATAAGGTAGCATTTTGCTTACTGAATCAAGTTTCTTTTTTATAGTTAAAAAAAATTAATGAATAGTAAGTATAATGCAGTCTTATACTCTCTACATCTTCATGTGGTCTATTATGGAATATCACTTGTGAAAACCTGCCTATTGCTTCTAATATTCTCATCAAGGATGCACTTGAAAATGTTCAGATTATTCTTGTAAAATTAATGCAGCTGGGGAAGTTGGCATATGAGTTAGATTTTTTTACCATCTATGTCTACTTTTGCCTTGACCACACCAAGAACCAAAGTATATGCTAGTAAGGAGATCAATAAGATTTTATCTTGGACAATATAGGGCACAAAAGTCAGAAATTTTGTTGCTGGTACACACACACATACAAATACGCTTGTACATACATACACACATGAAAGACAAGAACGTGAACCCGGCCTGCTTCACCTACTTTTTCATTTGCATCACAAAGGTCTTAGAATTGAGTTTCACTTGTGTAGTTCAGCCTCCAAACAGATCCTGTGAGGGGATTTTAGACAGTTTCCCTAAAATGTATTTTAGGGACCAAAGGCTTATGATTAAAAGAGCATTACAAGGAACTTTCCAAACTCAATTCTGATAGTTGTAAGGCACCATGGACCTCAAATCCATACCAGACAATAACAGTCAAACAACATACTTAATCCCACCCTAGATCATTCCACTTCCTTCTCTTAGTTCCTTGACTAGATATGGAGACTCATGGTTTCAGCTATGGACTAAAAGAGTATCTGTTTTCTGTAGACAAGGAGAAGTTTTCTAGATTCCATTCCTTAGCAAATGAAAGCAGAGAACAAATGATAGTTCTGAAGAGCAAAAGACAACACAGTTGGGGAACACAAGACCAGTGTATACAGCCAGCAGAAAATCCCAGCATGAATCCCAGATTCAGTGCCCAGCCAAGAGCAGCAGAAAGCAGTTTGGTGACATCACCAGAGGATTTCAGCAGCCTTGCAACACCAGAGCTCTGACTTGCCCCAGCCCTACGTATACCCTGGCCCCACATGTCCTTACATACATGCCTTCCTCATCTATTCACCTCTGCCCTGATTACAACGGTTTCTGACAAATGTACCTCCAGAGTCGTTTCCTGGTCACAACATGAGCCTTTCATGTATGTCCTCTGGCCATCCATGTTGTCTACATGTGTGCCCTCTACGTATATTCTCTAGTCACTAATGTTTTCTGTATATCTGACCATCCCCATTGGCGGTGTAGTAATTTATGAGAAAGTGTATCCCCTAAAAGTGTGTGGAAGATCTTTTTTGTCATTTTATTTGCTATTTGACACTGGATTTTGTTTTAAACTGTGTCCTCTAGCTGGCTAGTAAAGATAAACCCATCATTAAGGCCATTGTTTTTGGGTGGGTACTAACCCAGAGAGCATCTCAAATCTGGTATAACTTTTGAGGGCCCCTATGTAAGGGGATGTCCCTGGTGTTACACATTGATTTTATTTCATAGGTCTTACAAAATTCTCTGTAGAATTTCCCTATCACCCCTTCCACTGCAATCAACATTGGCACATAAACTATATTTTTTAAAGTGACAGTTTTACAAATATTTATCTTAAGCACTACAATATTAGATGACCAAGTAACCCATGCAACGATATTTCTAGTTGCCTTTAGATGCCTGATAAAACTTATTCTGCTAACCCTTTTATTTGCTTCCCCAAGAAGGACCTGTGAATCAATCTTTCATTTAGCTGTCACTTGTCTTTTGTTTTAATGTTGAGAATTTAAAATTGATACAATCAGGGGTATAAATCAAGTGATAAATATTTAACAATCAGCTCTCTGAAAACACATAACATACTTTGAAGTTTAATCTGTATTATCAACATTTTCTGTAGCACTTTCTTAATTCTAGACAATCAACAAAATTAAATCAAGCCCTAATTTGTTGTTGAGTCATTTCAGTCACGTCTGACTCTGCATGACTATTGGGTTTTCTGGGCTGAGATTTTTTGTTTTGCCATTTCCTTCTCCAGCTAATTTTAACAGATGATGAACTGAGACAAATAGAGTTAAGTGACTTGCCCCAGGTCACACACTAGTAAGAGTCTGAGGCCAGATTTGAACTCAGGTCCTCTTGACTCTAGGGCCAGTACTCTATCCACTATGCCACTAGTTTGTGGTTTTCTGACTTTTGAGATCTAAATGCTCACACTCAAGATTTTAATATCTGGTTCTCAGGAGACTGAATAAACACAACCCTGGATATGATTTAGTTCTTCCACTAATGTGACTATTCATTGATCCTTGAGGAAGGATCTCACTTTTAGAGTATCAGTAGCTAAGTTTAAATTCATAGACAAACTAAAAATTGTGTGATATTAGTACTTTCTACCCCTTTTTTCCATTAATCTGTTCCCATTTCAACAGAAACAGAAGAGGGCTCCAAAGGACTCAAGGTCATTTTGTATTCATGGACTGCCCTAACTAAATAATCCATTACCAAGTGCCTCATTCTACTGGAATTCACCTCCTCCTCACTTAGTCAGACTAATGTTTGGAAAACAGACATGGTCTGTTTCTAGGACTGTACTCAAAGACTTTTCAGTGTGATAGAACCAGTCAGAGCTTAAAAAAAATCTGCTAGTATCACTTTTGAGAACACAGGATTACCTCCACACCCATGATGACATATGAGAATAGGACTTTGTGAAAGTTAATTTTAAGAGAGGGGAAATTTACAAGTTTGTTCATTTTTATATAGATTTATAAATATCTATTTTACATTCATTGCCACTAGGATCATAAGAAAGTTGGCTCCAGACTAAGCGAGCTTTTTATTGGAGTTTGAAAAGCAAGAAACAATTTTACTTCTATTATTCATTGCCCAGGCTAAGACTGAATAGATAATGGGTCCACCAGCAAAGTTAGTCTTACCCATTGCTGGAAGCAGTAGTAGTTACCTATTGGTGTGATTCAAGAATGGTTGCGAAGGCCACCCTGCCCCATAATATCTCACTGTCTGAAATCTTGTTTTGTTATGCTACCTGAAACTACAAATTACAGATTCATCTAGGTTAACAAGCTGTTCTCTTTTAAAATGCAAATATACTTGAGAAGATTACAAGAGGTTTTCATCATATATGATATATGATTATAGCCTGGTGAGAATTCCTTTAGTCAAATTACTTTATTTCTAAAACCTAGTGACAATCAGTTCTACTGAGCTGGGCGAGTTTGAAGGAGGTAAGCGACAAAGGCCAGAAAATTTTGGAATAGAGGGCACTGCTAAGGATGGCATGAATGAGGGATCTTGGTCAGCAAGAGGGCAGCATGAGGGCCCAAGGAGAGAGGGGAAGAAAGGAAGAACAAAAAGGTCACCAAGTAGGAGCAATGACCCCTAAAGGGGATGATTGATATCCCGAAGGCAAAGCATAATTTGAGAACCTCTTTGCCTGACCCGTTAAGTGAAGGGACTGGACCAGATAATCCTGAGTATCCCTTCCAGATCTAACATTCAGTTAATTAATCAACAAGCTTTTATTCAGCACCTATATGTGCCAACACTGTGGTAGGATGAAAAGAGAAGAATGAAACAGTCCTGGTCTTCAAAGAGCTTGCATTCTACAATATAAATTCATATCATTGTATACAAAATATATAGATACACATGTAATACTGACTACCCTGGGCCTACTGCCTGAAAGCCATTTATGTTACATCATTGGGGGGAGTGTCTAGTCCAATGGCTCCGGCCCCCACCTATGGAATACTCTCAATTGCAGAGGGTGGGTCCAAATATTAACATCAAAGGTATAAGCACAAATATACAAACTTACTATCCAACGTACAGAGTTTAAGTCCTGCCTGCTACCCTTCCCCCACCATACCACCCCGGTCTCTGAGGACAAGGAAATCAGATTCATAGTTTAGCTCAGTTCCAATAGAGCACAGTCCCAAATTCCAATTCCAGAATCTCCCTAGGGTTTATAAGTCTCAGGCATCCTGGCTTCTCAGGGATTCCCTGGAGGCTGATTGGCTGCCACATCTCACCTAGAATCCCAGCTCTAAGGTCACCATGGCTCCAACTCCTGGGTTTGGTAAAGATTACTGTCTGTACTTGAAACTGAGAAGGACCAATGAAACAGAACATCCCAGACCCATTTCTCAGAGGCATGGGGTAAAAAGAGAAAAATGGAGTGGAGTGGAGAGGAGAGAAAGGTATTTCCCCCTTCCTGGTTCAGATCATGATTCCTGAATTGTGGATGAACTATGTATGGTCTTCACCCTCTAGACCCAGCAGGAGGAAAGCCAGAAAAGTATGGGCAAGAAAGAGAGTAAGACTGTCCCAGTTCAGCAGTTTTAATCCCGTTCCAGCTATATAGGCAATCGAAAGAGGCTACTCACCACTCCCCCAAAGGGTAGGGGAATGCAGAGAATCAAAGTGCCTCCTT
The DNA here is from genome assembly GCF_900497805.2 of Vombatus ursinus. Taxonomy (NCBI): domain Eukaryota; kingdom Metazoa; phylum Chordata; class Mammalia; order Diprotodontia; family Vombatidae; genus Vombatus; species Vombatus ursinus. The sequence continues at coordinate 53,539,330 of NW_020954590.1, read as the reverse complement.
GTTAGGAGATCTGGGCGTGCTCCAATGTCCCATTACACACACAATTAAATGCAAAAGATATGCAAAATAAATGTAAAGTAATTTATGGGGAAGTGCTAGCAGCTGGAATGATATCAATGCATAGGGCTCTAGGTCATAAGAACAGACCTAGGGAGGATTCTAGAGTGGATACAGGAAGACAGCAAGTCTAAACTCGAGAAGGAATTCCCTACGTGGGTCAAGAGATACAGAAAACAGAAGTGGAAAGTCTTGAAATCCAGAGGAGTGACCAGGTCTTTGAGCAACTTCCAAAGCAGAATCTATGAGTCTCTCACCTCACATAGACAACTTTTGTTGATCCTCCCAGGTGTCAGCATTCTATCCCTCCATCTTTTGTTGACTCAACTCAGTACCATGTTTTATACTCCCAGGAGAATATAAGCTCATGGAGGGCAAAGAATGTTTCATTTTTGTCTTCACATCACCAGTACAACACAGTACCTGGCAGAGAGTAGATGTATAATAAATGCTTGCTGAATTAAGTCTTCTAAGCCCAATACACACAGCTTCCAGGCTAGAACCTACTGAGAAGCCACGGCAACATTAAAATATGTCCCAGTGACTTGGAAATCTTAGTAAAAAGTATAACTTAAAGCAGTGGTAATTTGGTAATTACCTGAGGTAGTAAAGTGGTAATTTCAAAAAGAAACATCCCTGTGAGGCTGCATATTGACTTAGAAAACCATAAATCAGCATTATCTATGTTGTATTGTATTTTTATTTATTTTGTTAAATATTTCCCAACTACAGTTTAATCAGAGTTTTGCAGGCCATAAGTCTGATACCTTTGCCTTAGAGTAATAAGAAATCCTCAAGACCTGAGGTGTCTTTGCAGAGACGATTCTTCCAACTTCATTAAGAGGTTATTAGGGACTTGTTTAAAAACAAGCAAAGGAAATAGAGGATATTTTGCTTCTTTACATAGACTTCATCTTATTCATATATAAAGAGTTCTGTGGGGTCCTGAGGGCTTTATAATAAAGACCTTGTTTCCTTCTGCTCTGGTCATACAGTATATTCCTCAGAGCTAGGTCATTGGCACCTTAAGGAACCAGCTGAATTTGGCTGCCTATAATTCTTAATTACAATTACATTACAGGCTTTATGTGCATTTCTGCTCATTTAAGCTCAATGCTGACTGACAAATTGTGCTCTTTCTGCCTGTTCAACAGTAATTTAGTCCGGCAACCTGCAGCTCGCACCAGATTGATTAGCAGCTGTTGGAGCTGTTTGGGGAGTGAATTGCTGCTTTTCCCCATGCATGCAGCTATGTGCTATTGCTGAATGACTGTGTTGGGTGTTCTCCTGGGATGCCTATGGACACCCTAGACAGCTACTTCTGTGTCTCCAGCAGTAGGCTTCTGTGATTTGGGGTTTTCTTTTTATATAAATAATCTACTGTCACAAACATATCAACTTCATCTCTACCTGCATCCAAAGATGGGTTGGTTCATACAATCTGAGTCAACTGTAGTTCCCCTTCCACATGACCACTCTTTGAACCAGCAAAAATCAAGGCTGAACCCCAAAGTGTAGCTACCTTTAACTAAAACTGAACAAAACAAGTTTATTTTTTGAACAGTAACAAGACCAAAACAATCCTTTAGTTGTCTACTTGATGTATAGGGAATGGTCCACTGGATAGAGTACTGGTTCAGGAGTCAAAAGAATGCAATCCAAATACCACCTCTAATGTTTACCACCTCTGTGATCTTGGACAAGTCACCTTTCTTCCATAGGTCTTAGTGTTCTCATCTGTATAGGTAACCTGTAAAAGCTTTCTCATCTGAGGCAGTTGGATTGGATAACCTCTGAGGTCTCTCCAGTTCTAAGGTTCGTGATCCTTGCCTCCATCAACTCACCCAAACTTGCAAAGCTCTCCAAAGACAGTTTCTCATTAGTCCTACCCATAACTTTCACTAAGCTGGGTAATTGCCTCACTTTTGAAACAGAGAATTGAATTTAGTAAAGTATCTAATACTTTCAGCTCACTATGATAGATGTTAAGGATATGACCAAAAAAAAATATGAAATCATCCCTGCCTTCAAGGAGCTTACAATCCATTTATAACATGGACACAGATTAATAAATACAATATAGTTTAAAGAAAGAGAGAGCACTGATTGGAGGTGTCAGGAAAGGCCCAAATTGAGCCTTAAAGGAAGCTAAGGATACTTTAAGTCTGAGGAAGGAAAAATAAATTTACAGGTATTACCATCAACTAATCAATCAGCCTCAGTTTTTTCAAAACTCTTCAGTAATCAGTACTATCATTCTTATTTCCCAAATCTGAAATCTGCTGCTTCTTCCCAGGCTCAGGGAACATCAGCAATACCAGACAGTGACGCCACCAGGTATCTAAAGACATCAGAAATCAATTTCAAGAGAAATAATTCATGCATGTAAACTATAGATTAAAGAAAAAGTGAGTCTAATAAATAAAAATAATGATATTAAGCATAGCATTGTAATTTTTTTAGGCAATTGGGGTTAAGTGACTTGCCCAGGGTCACACAGCTAGTAAGTGTCAAATGTTTGTTCTGAGGTCGGATTTGAACTCAGGTCCTCCTGACTTCAGGGCTGGTGCTCTATTCACTGTGCCACCTAGCTGCCCCTATTATTTTTTAAAATCTTTATTTATAGGACACTCCAGGACAAGGGGTAGCCTAGCTGCAAAACCCTCTGGGACTAGTTCTTCCCAGTTTAAGAAGCAAGGAGAGATAAGGAGAGAAGTATGGATGATTAAAGCAGTCAGTATAACTGTGCAAGGCAGTAATCCAGGTACCTTCAGTTCCCTTTGTCTTAGAGCCCAAAGTAGTGACCTCTGCATGAACAAGTAGAGAGTTGTGAGACTTGGGGAGGATGGGACAGGGGGAAGTGGCATAAATTTGCTTTGTAGACACAAACCACGGTTACATTTAGATACCATCTTTTATGCAGAGAATCAGAGTCATTTCTCTGAAGTCTCAGAGTTTCTCTTTAGTCCTCCCAAAGATCTTAGCTTAGAGTTAAAAAGCGGAGTAATACTAAAGTTACTGTCATAAGATGAGCCAACAACATGTTATTCAATCTTACCTCTAGGCTGTTTCTATACAGTTTCATAGAATGACTCACTTCCTTTAGGACCTTGCTCATGTACCACCTCCTGTTATCTCTGTTCAATTGTGTCTGACTCTTTGTAACCCCATTTGGGGTTTTCTTGGCAAAGATACTGGAGTGATTTGCCATTTCCTTCTCCAGCTCATTTTATAGATGAGGAAACTGAGGCAAACAGGGTTGAGTGACTTGCCCAGGGTGGCAAAGTGTCTGAAGCTAGATTTGAACTCAGGAAGATGAGTCTTCCTGACACTAGGCTCGGCACTCGATCCACCATGCCACCTAGCTGCCCCACCATCTTCTTTGCGAAGCTTTTCCTCATCTCCTCAATTGCTAGTGCCCTCCCTCCCTAACTACCTTATATTTAACTATGTTCTGCATTGCATATATGTGTATATGTATACATTCTGTATATGCTTATATTTTCCCCATAAAATGTAAGCTCCTGAGGGTAGGGATTGTTTCATTTTATTTATCTTTGTTAATAACAATTCCGAGCACTTAGCCCAGTACCTAACACATAGCAGGTGCTTAACAGGTTCTAGCCAATTGATTAATTGGATTTGAAGTGATATTGATGCTAAGACCCTCATTTCAATATGTTGAGTTTGGTTGTGTATTCATGTGTTTTCTTTACAATCATTCATCAACAAGCCTCATTAGCCCTATAGCCCATTCTTTATACTTCAGCCAGTTTTGCCTCATAAGTTTTCAAATCTTTTTTGCCCAGAACATTTCAAATGTCCAGTTCATAAGAGCTTAGTTCTAGAGCTGAAAGGAATTTGAAGGTCATCTAGAACATTATCCTTCCAGCAATTGAATGCTTTCCTGGTCCCCTAGTTGGTGTTCTATCCCACACCAGCTAATCTTGTCTATAGTCATATGTTTACATGGTATATCCCCTCTCCCCAGCAGAAGGTAAGCTTCTTGAGGCCAGGGATGATTTCATTGTTGTCTGTGTGGTGAGTGTCTAATACAGTGCCCTTCATATAGTGGGTGCTTAACAAATGTTTCTTAGCATAAAACAGAAAGGAAAAAGCTTTTACAGTGGAGGGGAAGTGGGGGAAGGTGAGAGGGAATGAATGAATCTTATTCTCATCGGATTTGGCTTAAGGAAGGAATAACATATACACTCAAATGGGTATGGAAATCTATCTTACCCTACAGGAAAATAGGGGGGAAGGGGATAAGAGGGAGGGAATGATAGAACAGAGGGCAGATTGGAGGAAGGGGTAATCAGAAGCAAACCTTTCTGAGGAGGGACAGGGACATCTATTAGCTGTGTGACCCTGGGCAAGTCACTCAACCCCATTTGCCTCAGTTTCCTCATCTATAAAATGAGCTGGAGAAGGAAATGGCAAAAGAGAGGGACAGAGAGGAGAGGCAAAGAGAGAATAGAATAAATGGGGGGCAGGGTAGAATTAAGGGAAATACGGTTAGTTTTCTACATCATGACTACTATGGAAGCGCTTTACACAGCTACACATGTATAACCTGTATTGAATCGCTTGCCTTCTCAATGAGGGTGGGTGGGGAGGGAGGAAGGGAGAGAATTTGGAACCCAAAGCTTTAAAAACAAATGATAAAAATTGTTTTTACATGCAACTAGGAAATAAGATATACAGACAATGGGGTATAGAAATCTATCCTGCCCTACAGGAAAATAGAAGAGGAAGAGGATAAGAGAAGGGGGAGGTGATAGAAGGGAGGGCAGATTAGGGGATGGGGTATTCAGAGTAAATGCAGTTTTGGGGTGGCAGGGGGAGGGATGAGACGTGGAGAAAATTTGGAACTCAAAATCTTGTGGAAGTGAATATTGAAAACTAAAAATAAATTAATTAAAAAAAACAAATGCTTGTTAGATTGGATTGTAATGATTCATTCCTTTATTTCATTAAATCACGGCTAAAGTTGTTTTCCTTTATCAAATAATATCTGTCTATTCCCTAACCTGGCAGCATTTTCTCTGATCTGCCACTCCCCTACTAAATGCATTGTTATAATTATCACTTTACATTTTTCATGTTCTGTATACCTACCTCTGTTTCTCCAAGTAAATTCTCTGGAACTATCTCCAATTTCATCACTATACGTACCTAAAACTGCTATGAACATATGATTGTTGAAGAGATATTGGCTAATTAGGAGCAGCTAGGTGGCACAGTGGATAGAGCTCCAGTTCAAATCCAGTCTTTGACACTTACTAGCTGTGTGACCCTTGATTGACTCAGCAAAAAAGAAAAAAAAAGAGAGAGAGATTGGCTGATGATAAAAATGGAAATGTTTTTAGTCAGAGAGTCAGAGATAAAGCTTCAAATTGTGAGGCCAAGGCAGGAGGTTTATGGTGGATGGGGAAAAAAATAAAAAAAAATTTTTTTTAAAAAAGATTCTTATGGTAGATGTCCAGCTGAGGAAGGAGTAAAGGGTAAAGAGATGATAATAATAGTGAACATTTATATAATGATTTAAGGTTTGAAAAAATACTATATATACATTATAACATTTGTTCTTCACACCAACCCTGTAATGTAGGGACTACAGAAATTATTATCCCCACCTTAGAGATAGGGAAACTGAGGCTGAGAGAGGTCATGTGATTTGCCCAGCTAGCATCAAAGGTAAAATTGGAACCCAGGCCGTCTTGACTCCTAGTTTGGCACTTTTTACCATCTTCTTCCTCAGAGTAGGAGATGATAGTGTTGAGAGGACAACTTACCTGTGGTTAGAGGGGCGCTTGAAAAATGGTTTACAGAGCCACAGAACTCACTTCCTGGTTCCATTTCACTCCTCCACTGAGAATTTACCAGGCCCACAAGAAAGAGTTGTGATTTCTGGCTCCCCGTTTTTCATCCATCTCCTCAAGCTTTGCAAAATCTGCTTATTTGGTAGTTGCATCTGTGCTGGAAATCCTAACTGTAGAATGGTTCAATTTGCATACTGCTAAATGATTTTTAGTAGTGATCCAACCAGGAGCTCCCCTGACTGCATTCCATCACTCCCTTCTCCATCTCTACCACCAAACATGCCATGCAGTTCAAGAGAGACAAAGGCAATCATTGTGCCAGAGAAGATAAACAGATGGCTACCTAATGACTTTCTAGTTCTGTATATCGAAATCCTGCGTCATCTCCATTACATAATTCTTACAGGAAACCCATTCCTTTAATTGTGCACAGCAGAGCAGGAGGACAGACTGTTCACTTTTCTGACATCTTTTGTGTTAGTATTTTCTCTGCTGTGAGTTTAGGGATGCTAATTATGTCCAGGTGGTGTACAGGTGCTGGTATGTGTGCTAACTCCAATGGGCCTGCTTATTTACAGAATGGCTTGGTTGGGAGTGTTCTAGCTCTGAAAATTTGCTCTCTTGGCCCTTTTTAATAACCGTTCATTTCTCTCTAAATATTCCCTTTTTCCCCATGCTGACTAATGACTAATCGAAGTACAGAAGAAATGGAACCAGCTCAGAGAGCTAAGAAGATATTCTCTGACTATCACACAGCATTCTCAAGCTTCACTAATCTTTAAAAACACTCTGGGAGCCCATTTTTTACATCACGCAGGTTTGTTCTTCTTGCATTTAATTATTTTCATTATGTATATTACCAAGATAATTTCTCTTCACCTTAGAGTTTAGAAGGGCAAATTAAACTTAGTTAGGAAGTTATGTTTACAGCCATCAAAACCAACTGGTGCTATTTCTCATTTCCTGAGAGGGTGTCATCAGGGAGTTTGAGTGATACGTCTGAATTAGACCAATAGTTCATTCAGTAGTCCTTAAAGACAGTTGTTTATCCCTGCTGTCTCATCAGTCAGAGTCAATTGTTTATGAGGTTTGTGAAAAACACCAAAGTATCCCTAGTTATTCTAAACTGTTACAAGGATTTTGGTGCCAATATCAAGACCCACTTTTCATGCCCCACTCTGATGCCTTCTCATACAATGAAAGTGAAGACTATGCTGGTAAAGTGCGAAGACTGGCAGGTAAGGAATGGTAGGACCTATCAAGATTAAATAGGGGATGAGGCTGTATGAGTATGTGTCACCCAAAGGCTGGTCTAGGTAAATCCTGAGAAGTTCATTGCCAGAAGGCAACTTTCCATCAGGTGACAATTTTTTTTTCTGACCACAGCAACATACAAAAGTCTTCTACCAAGGTAAGGGGAGGAGGTGTTCTTTGTTATCAGATGTTATTATGATATATAGTAAATGTGATTAGATTATTAGATTATATATACATATACTTTATTATTATTTTATATATTAGATTAGATATACATATATTAAATTAGACTATTTTTATTAGATATATATTAGATTAGATACACATATATTATGTTAGATTATATATTAGATTATTATATATTATATTTGATATATATTAGATTATTATATATTAGATTAGATATACACATATTATATATTAAATGTTATCAGATTATTAGTTTAGATGCACATATATTATATATTATATTATTAGATATATATTAGATTATATATTGGATATTATTATATTATTAGATATACATACATTATACATTATATTATTAGATATACGCAGATTATATATTAAATACTATTAGACTAAATATACATTGATAAAATCATAGATCTTTGAAGTATGAGGAGTCAAGCCAATCATTTAAAACTGAGTGATATCTCTCCCCTACTCTTTTTAGGTTTTCCAAATCATATTTCTAAGGAAATCAGGGATAGCTAGGTGGTGCAGTGGACAGAACACCAGCCCTGAAGTCAGGAGGACCTGAGTTCAAATCCAGCCTTAGACACTTGACATTTACAAGCTGTGTGATTTCGTGCAAGTCACTTAACTCCAATTGTCTCTCCACCTCCCCAAAAGAAAAACAAATAAGGAAATCAAAGAATGGTCCTACTAAAGACATTATTTTATCATTTAGGGTGGATTGGGGAAATGATGGATGATAGGATCATAGATCCAGAACCAGAAGAGATCTTAGAGGTCATCAAATTCACTCCCCTTATTTTACAGACTAGGACACTGAAGGCCAGGGAGGCAGTGATTTGCTGACTATGACACAAGCAGTCAGTAGCAGAGTCAGGATTGAACCCAAGGTCTCTAACTCCAAATCCAGAGCTCTTTCCACTGAAATACACATTCTTTGTCATGTACAAAATACATGTAAAGAAGCATCTTCCACCTCTACCTATGAGTCTGTCAACTAAGCCCTCATGTTTTTATAAAATCTTTAATCCAGAAATTCCAGGGGTTTTCAATATTTTTTCTAGCATTTGTAGTCCATAATAGCCCTCATTCTAAATGTATAGAATTTCAAGTTTGCCCTTTTTTGATAAAATGCTGTACTAATTCATTTCACGTTATTGGAAGCTTCAAACTTAAGGAGTATGTTCAGTCTGAAATAAATACAATAATTGATGGCAGCCCCTACTATGAAGTAAAATAGTGCAACCTAGCTATTTTAAAGATTCAGCTTAAAAAAAAAAAGGAAGGGAACAAAGTTCTAGGGGCTGGGAATTTGGAATCAAGGAAACCCCAAACATAGGAGAAATACATTAGTATTTATTTTATTTTTCATTTTAATATAATTTTAATGTATTTTAATGTAATAATGTATAAGGGGCATCTGGTGGCACAGAAGATCAAGTGTGAGGCCTCAAGTCAGGAAGACTCATCTTCCTGAGTTCAAATCTCAGACACTTACTAGTTGTGTGACCCTGGCCAAGTCACTTAACCCTGTTTGCCTCAGTTCCTCATCTGTAAAATGAGCTGGAAAAGAAAACGGCAAACCACTGTGGTATCTCTGCCAAGGAAACCTCAAATGGGGTCACGAAGGCTCTGACATGACTGAAAAAATTCAACAACACACATCCAATAAAGCATATAGGGAAGGGAGAAAGAGGGTGGATGGATTCTATAGCCATTTCATGGGGCTTGAATGGAACTAAGCTGAGCTCCTTTAGCCACTTCCATGTATTATGACTCAGAAGAACTTGAACTTTAGATAACAGTAATAATTAGTGTTGTTTTAATAATAACTAACATTTATATAGTGCTTTGGGGTTTGCAAAGTACTTTATATATGTTACCTAATTTGATCAAGCAACTTTCTGATTGGTCCCTGTGATGGAGGTCGGAGGGAAGGAGTGGTTCATCAAAGAGGATTGACCACTGAGCAGGAAGAGCTGCCCATTTAGTATAAGTTAAAAGAAGAGACAATTTCTGTTATTGTGCTCTCTCTTTGCATCTATTGAGGATGTCAGACTTTGAGCTCTACCTTGGGCTTACAATGGAAAAAAAGATCTCTCCTTCACCAACAACAGTGAATGCCCACACAAGGCAGCAAGCTCATGTGCTGGCCTAGATGAACCTGACCAAGTCTCTGGCTGCCTTTTCTGCTTTGTGTTTCTTTCCCTGAGTATAGGCAACCGAACAGTAATCCTGAGATTGGTGTTTCTAGACTTGGCAACAACATCATTAATTCAAGTGAGTCCAGGTTCTGCATATCCTATGTGTAGTTGTCTCTGAAACTCTATATTCTTAGAAGAGAAAGTAACCACTGACAGAAAATGAATCATCCATTTCTACCTTCCTATGGGATATGAACCATGAGTGAGTTGTTCAGGCAATGCAGAGCTGATGAAAAATTATCTGTTTAAAAGTTCCACAAAATGTTTCTTTTTTTAAGGATCAACATCCCAAGGAGTACATTGGGAGGTACAAATTACTATTTCCTACTTTAAGTATTTGTCAGTGTGCAATTAGGCACCTTTGGTGTTGTAAGCATTTATTTTATGGTGGAAGAAACAAATAGCTGTTCTATACCTGATCTACTTAATACATTAAGTGCCTCTCTGGAAAGAAAATTTTAGTCCCTTTGGGGGAGTCCAGAGCCAAACCTAACCTTTAAGAGATTTTTCCCTAGGTCTCAGGAGTAGGGACACATTAAGACAGGGAGGAATGAAAAGAGTCTGATTATCTTCAGTGTGTCCAGAATGCCCCAAGACATGAACTGGAGTCCAAAGCTGGGGTCCATTGGTAGAAGAGGGGCACCCCTGCTCTCTGTGCCATGGGTCTTCATACTATTATGATTTAGGGAAGTATAGTTAGGGAAGGAGGTATAGGGAGCATGTATATTTATGTATGTGTGTGTGTTGGGTGGACAGAAAGAGACCATAAAGAGGAGGAAGGAAGAGCAAGGAGTAAAGGAAAGAGAGGAAAAGAGAAATAAGGGAAGGGGGGAGAGGGAGAGAAACAGTCTTAAAGTTCTGCAAAAGAAATAGAATTGTGAGATGATTAGAGCTGTCAAGAGTCATGTCATTACTAGTTTTTGCTAAGTCCAACACAACACATATCTGCCCACCATAGGGGTGCAGGGAAGGGGGATTGGGGTGGGGGGGGTGCACTGGAGTGAATATCTAGTATTATGAGTACAAATCTGTGAGGCGAGAAAAGATTTGCTTTGACAATTTTACTTCATAATCCACTTTGTTAGGAGAAATCAATTTCATAAAATAAAGAAAACCTACCTATATTTAATTTATTTTTACAGGCGAGGAATTTGAGAGGCAAAGAGAGGGTGTACCTTGTATAGCCTCTCTCTTTTCTCCCATTGGTTAATAACCACTAAACGTAGGAGAATGGAATCTCAAATTCTGGATTCCTGGTTCAGTCTTCTATTCCATTTGAGTCCCAAATTCTCTCCATCCCTCCCTGCCTTGGATACATTGAATATTCTTTTCCCTCTTAAAAAAATCATTTTCTTCCTGCAAAAAATGCCCACAATTCTCAACAACACAAATATGATTATATAGAGTAGCATGAAGGTACTCCCAGGCTTCTCTTCTAATTCAACAAATGCCTGTATTCTCCCTAGAACCTGGGGCATCTCTTCTTCAGATCTTTCTTCTCTTTTCCTCTTACTCATCATCATACTCTCTCAGGTTAAGCAGCAGCTTTCAAAATCACTTCATGACCACTTGCCTATGTTAAGATTTCACCTTTCTAATGCAAAAGCCAAATTGAAAGCTAAATGGCCTTGCCTGCCCACAAAGCCCCCATGATTTCTGTTACCAAGCAGGAGGGGGACGTTTTAAAATGCATCACTTCAGCTAGAGGTTAGCTCACCCAGCTGTAGCCCTCATCAGAGCTTCTCAGGTGGCTGGGCCTCTTTGAAGGTTTACTTTCAATTAAAAAAAAATAAGAAAAAAGCCAAATCAGCAGCTGTCATGGATGCAGGGAAGATTTATTCAGGGTGGTCAAAGGGGACAGTGGCCAGGAGTAAAGGCCTAAAGGTAGACAGGAAGGAGATACAAGCTAGAGAGAAAAAATTCCTCCTGGCAAGGTCAGCCAGACGCTAGGCTTATCCCTCTGGACGACGGTTGCAGCTTTTGTTACTACTCTCAGTCAAGAGGGAAAACTGGATTTCATTTCAAGACACTTGGAGGGTGGAACTGAGAGACGAGAAGGCTCAGGGGCAGCATCCTGGTAGGTCCCTTCCCAGCCTACAACAGCCTATTAATCAGAAGAAAACAAGCCAGCAGGATGAAAACATGGCTGATTTTTAAACTCCTTCCTGATCTGAAAGCTAGCGACGCCCAACTGAAATCATGAAGGGTGAAGAGGTCAGGTCTTTGGGAGCTCTTTTGCACAGAGCTCCCTTGAAGTCAGCTGATGTCGAGAAGAGACACAGGCTTCAGGGGGAGAGAGATAGTCAGGGTTTTTATCACCTCTCATTACCTGACTATGTCCTTACAGGAATTTGGACATTTGGCATGATACTTTGAACACTGATTGTGTTATATAGGAGAAGTGACCCCAGTCCTGGATCAGCCCAAAGTAGTGCCCAATAACTCTTATAAATAACCTGCTCTAAACCCAGAGAACACTGTACACAGTAACAGCAATATTGTACAACGATCAACTGTGAGTTACTTAGCTATTCTCAGCAATACAGTGATCCAAGACAGTTCTGAAGGACTTATGATACAAAATGCTGTCCACCTCCAGAGAAAGAACCAATGGAGTCTGAACACAGATTGAAGTGTACTTTTTTTTTACTCTATTTTTCTTGGGGTTTTTTTTTGGTCTGTGTTTTCTTTCACAACATGGCCAATATGGAAATGTTTTGCACAACTGCACGTGCATAATCTATATCAAATTGCCTGCCTTCTCAAGGAGGGGGAAGGGCAGGGAGGGATGGAGAGAATTTGGGACTCAAAAGTTTTAAGAAACAAATTTAATATTATTATATTATATTTTATATTATTTATTTTAAAATGTTATTACATATAATTGGAAAAAATATAAAAGGTTTTTAAATCACCTGCTTTCTCCCTGCCACCACCCCCAACCCCATGACCCTCCTTCCACTTTGACCGTAGGTGGGTAGTGGGATAAAATCTCTGAGAACTTTGTTTCCCCTTCTGCTTCATATTCCACATCCCTTTCCTAACAATCTGCAAGGCTAACTTCCATATTCTAATGTAAGATCTCAATGTAGAAACAGTCAATCTATTAACAAGCATTTATTAAGCATCCATACATACCAGTGACTTTCATTGTACTAGGTCCTGGAGAAACAAAGGCAAAAATGAAACAGCCCCTAACCTTCAAGGAGCTTCCATCCTATCCAGAGAGAGAAAAAGAGCATATATAGAGAAAAAATTTATGTATGTATTCATATTGTATATACTTTATATACACAGTGGTAATTTTTAAAAGGGAGGCATTAGCAACTGAGAGTATCAAGAGAGACTCCGTATAGAAGGTAGAGCTAGAACTTTAGAAGAATACAGGGATTCCAAGAGGAGTTGGTGAAAAGGGAGGATGTGCTAGGTACTGGGGAACAGACAATGTAAAGGCACCAAGCCAGGAACTAGCAGACTATGTGTGAGGGAAGGCAAGGAGGTCAATCTGAATACCCCAGGGGTTACATTGAGTGGAATAAAAGATAATAAGGAAAGGTAAGATAAATTGCAGTCCTGTCATAAAGAGTTTTAAATTCCAAACTAGAGGAGTTTGTGTATGACCCTAGAGGTAATGAGAAACCACTGGGGTTTATTGAGTAGGAGAGTAACATGGTCATATCTGCATTTTAGGAAAATGACTTTGGCAGCTGTGTGGGCGATGGAACCTGAGACAGAGACCTGAGGCAGGGAGACCTCATAGGAGACCATTGTAATAGTCCAGGGGAGTGATGATAAGGGCTTAAAAAATGTAAGTAGAGGAAAGGAGACAGATGTGAAAGATGCTATGGAAGTAGAATTGACAGAACTTGGTGACTGATTGGGCATGTGGATGAGAGATGGTGACTCCAGGATTGCCATCCTGGATGACTGGTAGCTGGGTAGAGCGAGGAATAGAGTGCTGAACCAGGGGTCAGGAAGACCTAAGCTGAAATCCAGCTTCAGACACTTACTAAGGAAGTCATTTCACTTCTGTCACTCAGTTTCCTCATCTGTAATAATAATAGCACCTAAACTCTCAGGGTTGTTGCAAGGATTAAAAGAGATAATATTTGTAAAGTACTTAGAGTAGTGCCTGGCACATAGGAGATGTTTAGTAAATATTTATTTCTTTCCTACTGGACGGATGATGTAGTTCTCAACAGGAATATGTAAGTTCAGAAAAGGGGTAGGTTTGAGGGGAAGCATTATGAGCTTTGTTTTGGATATGTTGAATCTGAGATGCCTAGAAGACACCCAGTTCAAAATAGGAAATAGGCAGTTGATGATGCAGGACTAGACAAGGAAATGGCAAACCACTCCAGTATGGTTGCCAAGAAAACCACAAAATCAGGTCAGGAAGAGTCAGGTATAATGGAAACAAATGAACAGCAACAAAAGATACAAGATCGCAGCTTAAGACAGAGCCAAAGGCTATTGAATTATATAGATTGAATAGCTATGTAACAAGCTTTCTCTGATTTACTCTCCCAGAGCCAAAACAGCTACATCTGTTCCTCAGGGATCCAAGGGTACTCTGAGACATTTGGGGTGTCTTTCTCTAATGCCATCAGCTTAAGTCACTCACTGGTTGTTTCCCCACACTGTTAGATGTCAGTGACTAGCACCCTAGTTTTATTTAGCCATTTAACATCAATCAGCTTTTGCAAAGGAATATTTGCTTGAAAGATATAAGCAAGAAAAAAGAATACAAAGTTTCCCCCAAAGACCTGAGAGGGCACACTTTCCCTTATCCTGCCTGAGTCTCGAGGAAGAGTGAGCTCAAACTTAGCTTAGTTTCTATATAGCATTGGTTCCACCACCTTTACAACCAGATATGGCATGACTGCCTGACGGGTCATTATCTCAGCTCCCACTGAGCTGTATCCCAAAGGACACTCCTTGCTTCTTTCTATATCAGTATTAGATGGTCTGCAAACCCACTGGTATATTGGGATGCCTGGATGCTGAACTGGCAAGCATCACGGTGCTGGGTTGCCAGGACACTCGCTATCCTGACATTTCCAAACTCACAAGGGTGGAGTCTCTAATACCATCACCTGTAAGGAAAAGAATAAATTCAGAGGCCGAGGACCAAGGCCCATTTCATGGGACTAAATGTTGACTTCAGTGGGGAAGGCTCAAGGACACTCCCCTTACACACTGTGTCTAACCAAATGACATCAGTGAAGGAATCAAACCAAAAAGGGAGTAGTTAAGAGAAAATCGACAAGGCTCTGGTTGCAATTACTTTTTAAATTACTCCACAACATTTAAAAAGCCTCCTAGTCACCATTTTGTTTGCCAGCCAGAATCAGCTTTAGAACGTCTATGCATGATCCAACATCAATTCAAGGCACTTCCATTGCACAACTCTCTCAGAAACGAGGTCCCCAGACTTTCTCACATAGGGAATTCACATAAGCTGAACAAATTGATGCACTCTACGCATGTGCAGGATAAGGTGCAGAATAATTAACCCCAGGGAAGTTGATAAGATCACTGAAAGAATATAGAGAAAAGAAAAAGGTCCAGGACAGAACTACAGGGTGTATCTAGCACTGTCAGGGGGATGGAATGTGGATGATAATCTAGCAAAGGAAAACTAAAGTTCAGCCACAAAACCCACAGTAAAGAAAGTATCCAGCAGCATCTAGAAAGTGGTCAACAATGTTAAATGCAGCAGAAAAATCAAGAGGAATGAGGATTGAGCAAATGCCATCAGATTTGACAATTAAGAGATCACCAGTAAACTTGGTGCGAGTCTTTTCAGTCGAATGATGAAGTCAAAAGCCAAACTGCAATAGGATGAAAAGAGGTAGAGATGAAAGCAAACAGACAGTAAGAGTAGACAGCTTTTCTAATCTATCTCCATATCTAGGTACTGCTCAACTGAGGCCACAAGGACTGAATACCTTCACCAATCTCTGTCTTTTATGTGCCCTCAAGGTTTTCCATGTTATCGTCTCTCAGGGTTTCTTGCTTAATATAGGAAGTGGGCTCCCCAGTGAATTATCCCATTCTTACCTCAGGTTTCCAAGAAACAAATCCACCTTTAGCTGCAACCTATGGTCATTTCCCCTCCCTACCTCCACCCTCAAGGCAGAAGTAAGGAAGTTCCCAATGTACGTCAGTTATGAAACAGGTAGTTTTGTTCCTACACAAAAAAAGGAATGTTAATCATAGGATGATTAGAATAGAATCCATAAACATTATTAGACAATCAGTCAAGAGGCTAATATTCAAGATTTATTGGGGCATTTTTTTCCAACACCTGAGGATTTCCTGACTCTAGACATAACCTCTAGAATTTTGTCTTTTACTTTCTTTTTTGACTGAGTAATAATTGCCATATCTAATAAAACCAGGCTGCAACACCCCACTTTGTTAAAATGTGCTGCCACCTAACATGATATGCTCCAACTTGAATATTCCTGAAAATTCCAGGTTTCTGACTGTAGAATATTTATTGTTGCCCTACAGTATCATTTCTCTAACTTCAAAATTTTGAAATATTTAAATATGAGTAGTTTAATTGTTTGCTGAGACCTCTGAGAAGTTGATATAAAGGCCTTGCTTTGATAATAAAGCAAATATTTTGCAATGATTAGAAGGAAATTTATGGAAGGACAGGTTCAGGAAGAGTTACAAGGTATGTTTAGGGAGTCCCAATTTTTTGGATAGGAATAGAGGAGCTGTTTTAGGTGAGCTCTGGAATGATGTGAACAAAAGAGGACTACATTTGAATATTGTACTGAATATTAAGAAATTGTTGTAAAAAATCTAATTGACTCATATCATATTAACAGAAGTATGTCAAGTACAAGAGAAAGAAGAGTGACTATACTCTTGTCTAATAAGACCACATTTGTAGTATAGTGCCTAGTTCTGGGCATCCAACAACGTCAGTCAATCAATACTTACAATAGCAACTTGGACTAACTGGTAATTGTCCATCAGAAAGCACCAGGATGGCGAAGTAAGTAGAGTATGTGTGGATTGGTTGAACTAGATGGGCATGTTTCTCCTAGAGAAGAAAAAACTTAGGAAGGAATCTGCTGGATGTCTTTAAATATTTTAAGGTTATAAAATTTAGGATTGGAAAGAATCAGAAACATCCTTTAGTTCAATCTTCTTATTTTACAGATAAGGAAACCAAGGTATAGAAAGACTAATTAACATACCCAAGGTCACATAGGAAATAATCCCCACAGAAAAACCAGGTCTTTTGGCACCCAATCCAGTGGTCTTTTCACTATGCCATGTAAGGGGAAAAAAAAAACATAATAATTATAGGGATTGTTGCTGTTGTTCAGTTGTTTTTCAGTCTGACTCTCCAAGACCCCATTTGGGTTTTTCTTGGCAAAGGTGCTGGAGTGGTTTGCCATTTCCTTCTCCAGCTTATTTTACAGATGAGGGTTACACAGCTAGTAAGTCTCTGAGGTCAGATTTGAACTCAGGTCCTCCTGACTCCAAGACCAGCACTCTACCTACTAAGCAATGGGGACTTCTGGATGAGTAAACTGCCTTTACCCATGCAGATTGGCACCTTCTCTACAATTTAAAATCTTATAGAGTTGCTGTGAGCACTGAGAAATTGTGTTGTTCAAGGTTAAGAAACCAGTGTGTTTGAAGCAGGACTTGAACCCAGGTCTACTTGGCTCTAAAGTCAGCTGTACATCTATTACTCTATGCTACCCATCATGACAACTGTCCAAAAGGGAATGCGTTGCTTTTGTAGATATGTCACTAGAGGTCTTAAAGCAGAGGCTGGATTATGAAGAGGATTCGTGCCTCTTAATACTAAGACTGTGTGATTCTGTGAATAAAGATCCTGGAGTGACACAATGTGTACAGCAATTTTCTTGTATTACTTTTGTTCTTACTGGCTTTTTTATGATGCTAGATAATTTCGTAAATGATAACAACGAAAACTTCAGGGTCATTTTTTTTGTTTGCTTTGATTTCATTTTCAGTTTTCTTTGTTGACAGACTTGAATCTGTAGACATTCTACATTTTTCTGTGGTACCTTTGCCAACTAGGAGTATTCATGGTTTCTAGATATAGAAGGTCTCTAGATATAGAGGTATGTGCCCATATGTATTGGGGCAGATTTACTGAATGGCTTTTAAGAGTATTTCTCCTGTTCCCCATGTCTGTGTTGAATTCACTTTCTGAATTGAATCAATAGAAAATAACTAAAATGATGTCTATTTTTTCTTTATTTTTAGAATTGAAACAAAAGAATTTATACTATATTAAATAAGACAAAACCAAAGATATTGGAGCTACAGGTAGATTTGGAAGGGGAAATGAGAAAAGAACTAAATTCTGTTCATTTGATGTTATTTTGTTAAAATGTGCATTATAATATTTTGGGAGGTTTTTCTCCCTATATGATTAAGGTGTAAATGTTTCATATTTGAGGGTTTTGTTTGGAGATTTGTCCTACTCTTGATTTGATTGTTTGTATTTGTTTGTAATTGGTTTGCTGTAATTGTTTGTAATTGGTGTATGCTATAAATGTTTCATTTCATAATATAATATCTTTTAAATGATATGATACACATTCATTTATTGATTGATCGTGCAAAGGAATATAGAGAGTAAAAAAACACGTGGCATTACTGACATCTACTGGAGAGTCTGGGAAACACTGATGAAAGAAAAATGGTCAGATTTCTCCTTAAAAAAAATCAGTCACATCTCATTGACCTGGTTGCCTCTCCCATGTGGAAGAGAAGTAAGTTCATATCTCATATGTACTTATGTAGAAGAGGGATCTAGTATCCATCCAGGATCACAGAATTAAAGAATTTGAGAGTTGGAAGGGACCCTGAGCAACTTTCTTACCAATGTCCTTCTCAAGAAGGCTGCCATGGTACCCAAAACTGAAGCAATATTCCAGATGAGGCCTGATGAGGAAAGGATACTGTGAGACAACAGTATCACCTTCCTATTCTGGGAGTCATGCCTCTCCTAACGCGGCCCAAACATCAGCATTCTAGCCTTCCATAGCACATTATGGGTTCCTATTTGGCTTGCATTCCACTAAAATTCCCAGATCTTTTTTTCAGCAAAATACTGACCAACCACACATTTTCCAGTTCACAATGAGATGGTAAAGAATACCACTTGGAAAAGCCTGCTATTTTCCTACTAACGCCCTCATTTCATGCATAGATGACTCTCATAAAAGTTTCATATAGATGAGAGAGTAGGTATACAGGTCAGTAGTTATTGATGTTTTCTCTGTTACTTTTTTTTAAGTATGAATAAGATCTAAGATTTTTCCATCCCTCTAGACCCTAGAGTCTAGAATAATCCCCCTCTTCAAATATTTTATACCTGATTCCTTCAATGTCCTTACAATGTGTCACTTCCAACACAGATTATACTAGCTGCTTTTCCCATCTTTGTCCTCTTTTGTGCCATTTCTATTTTTTCCATAAGCACCGTCAAGAAGCTTAATCAGTGAGCTTCTGACTTACTTGTCAAACAGAGAGAGTGATGGATGACAAAGGCTGTTGCAGGTTAGAATATAAAGCTCATCTATAATCTTAACAAAGTAAGAGGATAGATAATCATGAGTAGTATCACTCTATAAAGCAGAGAGAAGCAGGGGAAAGTAAAACCAGTTTAAAGAAAGCTTGGCAAAATGTCCAACTATGCAAAGTCAGCCCAGGGGCATTCAAGGATAAAGCAAAAAGATGGACTTCAAACAGAAGAAAAATAGAAGTTATTTGAAAAACTATTTTAATAAATTTTTCTCCATCAAGGACAGCAAAACCACTACATTTGAACCCCTAATGTCACAGTCCCTGAGGGCATAAAATGCCAAATTGAAATTATTCTCTCTTCTTACTAAATTTATATTCTACCAGAAGGCACCAAATACAGCCCAGTATGTTGAATCTTTTAATCCTCTGTCTTGATTTTAGACTTCAAGTATGTCTAATGACGCAGGTCTCCCACAAAACTCAACATAGACGGGATCTGAGCCCTGAGCTTGACCCCCAGATGGTTATTTTTGCTCTTTGTATCATTGTCTTCACTACGAACTACTACAGGAGTGTCTACAAAATAAAATCTAGGTATAACTTGAGCCAAATGTGAATAAAAGGGTTAACTAACTCTCAAGGGGCAGCTAGGTGTCACAGTAGATAGAGCACTGGGTTTGGAATCAGGAAGACTCGTCATGAGTTCAAATCCAGCCTCAGACACTTACTAGCTGTGTGACCCTGAGCAAGTCACTTAACCCTGATTCCTTTGGTTCCTCATCTGTAAAATGAGCTGGAGAAGGAAATAGCAAACCACTCTAGAATCTTTGCCAAGAAAACCCCAAAATGGGGTCACAATGAGTCAAACACTACTAAAAACGAATGAACAACAACTCCCATACAGGCACATGAAATAGTAAATGCATACCAGGTAGTATAGCCCTAATTTTGCTACAATAAATACAGAAGAGGACTCCTAGAAGCCCATAAACAGAAATCTCAGAAAGTGTTCGAATGCCTTGTAAATTCCCTCCAGTCACAAAGGACAGCACATATGTATTTCTGCCTCATACGCTTTTCTGCAGGAACTCTATCACATTTCTAGCTGCTACAGTCCCTTGAGTTGGGTGAATACATTTTCAGGCTCTCTCCTCTTGAGCTAAATGTTCTCATACATACAACTCCCATGTGCTTCTGCTCCAAGCCATCTATTACCAGAACCTGGGGGTAGGCACCATATTCAGGTATAAGCTTCCTTCTCCACAAAACCAGATCAACTTTGCTACATGCTGGTCTACCTTCTGAAAGGGTATTCCAAAAAGAGCCAAGCTAGTCTGTCAACTCACGTTTATAGACCATGGAGGGAGACGGCTCCTACGACAACAGTCCATCCTCCAGAGACCCAGTCAATCAATTATCCAATTATAATTAGGAAGATTATTTTGGCAGTGAAGTGAAGGATGGTATGAAGAGGGAAAGGGCTGGAACCAAGGAGACTGAAATCTTTGTCTCAAGCTACAAACAATTAGCCAGATCCACTGGTTTCAATGCCCCCTTCTTTTTCCTTGACCATCCCCTAATGAAGGTTTGAATGAACTAATCAGAAAGAGAGTATATTCAAGTTCTTTGGAACATTAGCCTGGAAAAGAGATTTGGGGAGGAAAGCTGTTCTTGTGGATTTTAAGAGCTGTCACATAAAATTATACCTGTTCTCAGCGACTCTGGAGAACAGAGCTAAGAACAATGGATGAAAGTTATAAAGAAACAAATCTAAACTTGGTATAATCATTAGAGCCATGCTCAAGTGAAATTGTAGTGGGTACCCCCTCACGGGAGGTTGCTAAGCCAAAGCCAGGTGCCCACCATTGGGGAAGTTGTAGAAAGTGTTGTTGTTCAAAAATTAGACTAGATGGCCTTTGAGTTCCCTTCCAACTCCAATTCTGTGATTCTGTGAGGAATTTTAAAGCTAAGAAGATATGTAAGCGGAAACTATGTAATCATTACCTAAGGCAGGTAGCAAAAGCAAGAAGCTAAGAAAAGGATCTGGCTAATACACGGAGCAGCTAATCAGCCCCTGGATAATTAGATTCGGCCATATCTGATTTAAGATGGAGCCTTAAAGGGGTTGTGTTACCTCTTGAGAAAAGCTGAAATGGGCAATTAAGGAAGACAGATGCACACAACTGGGCACTGCTTGCTTTTCTGTGAGGCCCATTACCTTTTTTCCTCTACTGCTGGGGCACACACTCACCGATGTAGTTTTATTATCATATAGTACAATTGTTTATATTGCAGAAGCCATAATCTCTGCTGCCACTTAACCATTTTGCAAAAACAATGCTTCTACTCTCAAGAGAAATAACCATGATCTTTTTAAAAAAAAGGCTGTCTTATTGCTTTAAATTATAGTTATGAGATGCATCTGTTATAGTCAAAGCAACCATATTTGAATGAATAATGTAGACCTGTTTCGCATCTATCTATACTCATCTTCTTATGACTTGTTTTTTTATTTATTAGGCATATATATAGTCAATCCTGAACATCCTTACATTTAATTTACATGCATGATACATTCACCATGATTTTATTAGTAACCTCATTTTCACTTTCATTTCAGCTATGTGCAGTAAAGAAAAGAATAAGAGGTGCAATGTGCATAAGTCTGTAGAGCGACTGGTACCATACTAGGTGCTTCACTGGTCCTTGTTCACCCTACCATTTTAGAGTAAAGAGCTCCCCGTGCATTCCTTGCATATTTTCATTGTTTGTCTTTAAAACTCAAGTTTTGCACTGCAAGTATGCCCCCAAAGAATAGTACAAGTCCTTTGGGTTCTAAGCCCAAGTGTGCAAAGTCAGTGATGAGACTTAGTGAGAAAATAAAAGCATTAGATAAATTTCAGAATATCTGCAACTGTTGTCAGCCCCAAGTTTGGTGTTATCGAATCAGGGATTTATTATACAGTGCAATGCCCTCATACCCACCATCTGACACAGTGGAAAGTAAGATTCAGGTTTAAATGTTTTAGGTTTAAGAATTTTATTTGCTTTACAGAATTTATGGTACTGTACATTTCATGTGTTATGAAAAGTGAATACTGTCTGAAATAAATTTTTTAATTGAGATGTTGGCACAAAAAGTCACAGAATTCTAGGGAATTACTAGCAAGAAAAAATGTTTTGCATGTTACCAATTTTATTTTGTGTAATGCATTTTATGGGTTATTTCATAGTTACTGTGTTAGGAAAAGTATATATTACCAAAATTAATTCTTTTTTATAAAGAATTGTATGCAGAAAAGAGTATTTTCACCAATCTCTAGTGCAAGATAATAGTTTTTAGTGGTTGTCAGAACCTAACCCCCTCATAAATTCATTGTATCAACATTCACATTTTTATTTTCATGCCATTACCCCCATGAAAACTGAGGATTAACTTCATGTACATGGTGGGTTTTACTTTTAAAATGTCTCTTTTGCTTATAAAAATAATAACTTCATATCCTTTACCCTCTGGGATAATAGTGCAAAAAAAAACTTGAATTACAAATATCATATTTATCTAACCTTGTTCTGTGTCCACTCCCTGCTCTGTATTAAGACATGTGGCTTGGCTAGGGTTCCACATTGGGGAACTTGTCCTCTAATGAGAGGAGAGATAGGCTCCTTGTATTTACAGTCTCATTTAACACCCACTCCAGGACTGTCATCAGAAAATAAAGCAGTTTGCAGGACTGACAATCAGGCATTTTACATGTCACCTTAGCTCTGCACTGTCCAGACAATTCCCAGTATGCCTACTGGTAATACTTGAAACAATCTCCTTGTCAATGGATGTCATCTCTAGGTACTCCTCCCCTGCTGCTCCTCCCCTAACTCAATGGGACCTTTGGACCTCTCCCTTTATAAGGTTGCCTCTAAGGCTGTATACATCCATTTCATGATAAGTATTCATTCACCTATAATCAGGAAAGGACAAACACAAAAGAGGGAGCCCAACACATCATATTGTCCTGTCCCCTTCTCATTTTACAGATGAGAAACTCAGACCCAAATAAGGTGTACCCTAACCAAAGTCATATCCTGGGATTTCAGCTCATTCCACTATACCTCATATTTATTGAAAATTATGCCCAGCCCTGTGGACATTACAAAAGTAGTATGTAACAAAGCCCCTGTCCTTCAGGTACACATAATCTTATTATGAAAAGCAAATTTTTAGGCACCTCTGTAATAAAAAAAAAAGGCATTTCTTCTTTAGCATCCTCATTTTTCAGAATATTGTCTCTGTTCCATCCATTTCTGGCCTCTCTAAACACATCATCTTAATCTTAGTGACCCTCCTACTCCTTATTTTACCCTGTACCTTTCTCCCCCATAGGACCAAATAAGTATCAGGTATTATTAGGAAGGAAAGAGAGAAGAAGGACATTGGCAACAAGGCCAGTCTATTTTTTATCCAATTCTTTCTCATGACTCATTGTCTGCTCCTATGGTTTCCAGGTCCTCATTAAGAAGATTTTGATGAGGCTCTTGAAGAATTTAAACTGCCCCCTCCTCCCAATGCTTTCCTTCTAAAACAAGGGCCTTAAGCCAATATAATCCTTATTTTTCTCGGAAGACTTGGGTTCAAGGCCCACCTGTCACTTATTCTAACTGTGACTCTGGTCAAATCACTTCCCTTTTCAACCCTCTAGTCAAGTTTTTAGGGTTGTAATTTGCAGAGAAGGTGCCGACCTGCATTGGGAGAAGGAGTTTACTGAGAAATCCATATACTAGTGAAATCATAGCTGTAGTCCCTATCTCTATCTTACCTCTATGAGTAATCAGAGTAAAGGAGAATTTCCATAGATGAAATAAAATGCAAGTATATACAGAGATCAGAAAAACTTTGCCTGTCGCAATCTATATAACACAGCCTAGAGATGCAACAACTAAAATAAATATAGTATGTTTGTGATTACATATTTTAAGACATTATGACTGATCTATAAGGCAGTCTGTAGTAAATGGAAAGGTCGATGAATCTGGCATCAGAGGATACATTTTCATGGCGTACCTTTACCACTTATTAAAATAAGAATTTGACTTTGGACACATCCCCTCTCTGGGCCTCAGTTTCCTCATCTGTTAAATGAGGGCATTGGACTAGGTGACTTCTAAGATCCTTTCTATCTCTAAATTGATGATATAATACATTTTAATTTGTTAAAAAAAAAAACATTAGGGTACAGAACTTTAGAAGGAACATTAGAGATCATATGGTCCATCCCCTTCATTTTACATAAAGAACCCAGGGCCCAGAGAAACCTAGTGACTTGCCCAAGGTTGCAAAACAAATTAGCAGCAGAGCCAGGATTAAAACCCAGATCTCCTGACTATTATACCATACTGCCTCTCATATCTCCCTTATTTCCAGAATTATCCAGAATTATTCCAGGTAATTATCCAGAATTATCCAGAAGTGCTGGTGATTTCCCCACCCTCCTTGGGAGAAGGGGGAGGGGAGAGGCAGAGAGAGCACTATGATATAAGAGGTAGACGTGAGCTAAAACAAACTCGTATACAGTAAGTGAGATTCTGATTTTTCTACATTGTACTCAAGTAGAAAGTGATATCTGTGATGAAGCAATTACTTTTTTCTTACAAAATATTTTCACAAAAGCATTCCGGAACTTTTTGTGGCACAGAGAATATAGAAAGGGATTGAGAAAGGAATTAAACCATTGAAGCCAAAATGTAAAATCATACCAGAAATCGTATGCATCATTTTTGTGAAATGAACGAATAATTGTAAACAAAATATAGGGAGCCCAGCAAAAGATAAAAGCCCCCAAAATAATGGCAAGTGACTTGGCTACTTTCCTGTCTCTGAGCAGTTTCCAACGCTGAGCTACTAAGTCAACAGACATAGTATTTGAGTGGGATAAAGAGGACAATTCAACAGAAGCTGTTTCACCCTCTCCTTGCGTTTTTAAAAAAACAGAAAGGTTTTTCCGTCTCATCTTTTTCACAGAAGAGGAAGGAACTTCTTCATCCAGTTTAGGAAAACACATCTTTGAAAAGAATGTGCAGGTCATTGAGTTGCCTTGGACGGGAGAAAGGATGTTAGGAGTGGGAACAGGTCTGCCTCTGACAGTACCGCGACTGTGTAGGCTCCAATAAATGCAACAGTTGAAATAGGTCACCAAGATGGTTGGGATCAAGAACTCCAAGATGGAAGTGATGATGATGTAAGGGGTAGTAAGAAGAAGTTGGTTTCTGCATTCTGTATTCTCGCTGTTCTTGTTACTCCCATTTAGTATTGCTGGACCGTGTACTAAGAATGCCAGCACCCACGCGGCTACCATATAAGTGACTGTCCTTGAGATCGATGTTTGTTTAGTTCGATATGATATCTAAAAGAAATCAAACAAATTACTGTCAGGAGGTAAAGATCTGTCATTCAGCTCTATTTGTAGAGAAGAGATGTATTGTCTAAGAAAACATGGGATTCCTATAAATGCAGAGACACGCAGATCACAAAATTCCATCAGTATTCTACCATGAAGTCTTGACCTACTTCATAAGGATATCATCTTTTCAAAATCTAAAGGCTTTATGTACCAAAGCCTTCATTGGCAGGGGATAAAATCTCATTAGACTCAACTTCATCCCTCAGAGAAGAAGAGGGACGTGGACAAAAAAAAAACAGCTTAAATGATTGATGAGTCCATTAAGGGTAACCCCCAGAACAAAGAAACTCTAGTAACCCCTGGGCTTATCCTTAGGTAGCATCTCATGACTGGTGTACTCAAAAGTGGTTAGTGTCAGCTTAACCTAAATTGGTACATTTGTAAAAGTCTTCAGCTCCTTGTCTATTACAGCATAAAACTCACATAGACCCCAACTCCTCTCCAATCCATCCACTCAGGCCATCAATAACAAGATTGTAAATGTAGTTCTGGGCAAAGTTGCCTGGATATAGGGGATGGAAGGGAAGAAGAAAAGAACGAGTATTTTTAAGCACCTACTATGTGCTAGACACTGTGCTAAGCATTTCACAAATATTCTCATTCAGTCCTCATAACAACTCTGAGAAGTAGGTCCTATTATTATCCCCTTTTAACAGTTGAGGAAAGTGAGGCAGACAGTAGTTAAATGACTTGCCCAGGGTGACACAGCTAGTAAGTGTCAGAGGCTGGATTTTAATTTAGCCCTTCCATGGCTCTGTGTGCTGTACTACCCAGCTGCCCTTACTTGGACGGCTTACTTGGGGCATTTGTACATATTGCATTGTCTCTCTGAGCCAGATACAGTATCAAGAGACCAGATGGCAGGGACACTTAGGGCAAATGGACCCTCCATCTCCTTTATCCATTCCATCAATTTGCATACTATCAATAAGCCCCATAGTTAGGTCAACAGAGTGTGAGGTTATGTCTCTCTACCTTGAAATCCAGTCCAGCTGATCATGCGTAAATATACTTTGCGAACTAAGGAAGTCCTTAGTGTTTTTTTCACTTCTAAGAAAGGAGACAATCTAACCATAAAATCTCAAGCATCTTTATTTTTGTCAAGGGTACAACCATGTTTGAGTTACCAAGGTTCACAACCTCAGAGCCACTCTTAGCTCTTCACTGTTTCTCACCCTGCACCCCCGTCTAATCAGTATCAAATCCCAATCATTCCACCTCAATAAAATGTTTTCTATTTGTCCCCTTCTCTCTACTCAACTAGCTACCTCCTTGGTCAAGCATTCCCTACCTTTTGCATGGACTATTATAATAGGCTCTAATTAGGCTCCCTGTTTCTATTCCCTCCCCTTTCCAATCCATCATCCACATACCTGCCAATGATATTCCCAAAATGCAGGTGACCTTGCTTAGGAAGCTTCAGGGACTCCTAAATGCCTTTAGGATAAAATACTGATTGGCATTTATAACCCTTCACAATCTAACACCAACCTATGTATCAGACCAATCTCAGATTATTCCTCCTTACGCACTCTATGTTCCCACCAAATTAAGCTCTTTACTGGCCTCCATGCATAACCTTCCACCTCCTCCATCTATACCTAGGCACAGGTTACTGTTTCCTGCTCATTTCTGTCTCAGAAAATCACTGGCTTCCTTCAAAGCAGAGTTCAGGCATCAGGAATCCTTTTCTGATCCCCTCCACTCCCACCCAATTGTGAGTGCTCTCCTGTCTCTGAAATTACTTTGATTTACTTTGTGTGTATAGATATACACACATATATCCATCCATCCATACACACACATATGTGCATATATGTGCATATGTATAGTATTAATTTAAACATGTGTAACTTGTTTCCTCCCAGTGGAACAAAAGCTTCCTGAGAGCAAGGACTATATCCTAACCCTTACCGAAGTGTCTGGCACATAGTAGGTACTCAACTAACTCTTGCTGAACTGAATTGAACTGAGGAACTGTACATCCTCATTTCTTCCATAATGGGAGTGGCTAGTGAGAGGAAACTAGTGAAAACTGTAGGCTAGATAAAATTTTCTGTAACTTTTGGGGAAACTATTAGTAATTCCAAGACTAAGCTAAAATGTATATGGTGCTGACCACAAGTTCCTACTACAATTTGCTTTTTTTTTTGCCTTCTGCTTCCTGCACTACTAATTAATATATCTCTTGAATTAAATCTAACGATTATGAAGATGGTAACAATACCCAGATGGTCACACTAAACTGTGTTTAGTTTTTTAATTGCTCTGCTCAGCCCTTGTAATGATATGATGCAATATGCTGGAAAACGATCTCCTTTCCATTATGCATAAGGTCAAATGGGATAATGGACAACTAAGGGAATTGAGAAGAAGATGCTTATCTCTTCATCTCTAGGCAGCACTTTTGACTGATAGACAGATCACTGAATCAAGTTCCTATTTCTGTCTAAGGAACACTTTAGCTCTCAGCTCACTTGTCAAACAGTGCTGACCACATGTATGCAATCTTTGTCTTAATCTCTCTTCCTGTACACACCCACTGGTACAGATTATCTATGCAGATTTGACAATCTGCACACTTCCCTTGGTTTCTTCTTGAACCTGTTATCCCCCAGAAAGTGGCCTACCCAATAGCACCATACCACATCATTTGTATCAGAAAGATTTAAAACACACGGGTCAAAGTAATTCTTACCAAGGGAAGATGGAAATTTTGTCACAGACCATAAAAGGAAAAGGTTTTTCCCTACTATTTCCCAACTGAGCAAAAGTTAAGATTCCTTACTGGGGTTTTTTTTTTTCTTGCTTTAGGGTTACAAATTCATATTTACATTTAAGTTAAAGAGGGGGGAAAATAGTCAAATGCACATGTTCTACTTACAGCATGGCAGATTGATTGGTACCGGTCATAGCTGATGAGGACAATGTTATACACTGATGTCGTACACAAAAGATAGTCAATAACTAGCCAAAATATACAGAGCTCACTTCCAAAGCTCCATTTATTTTCCCATTCATAAGGGATGTATAAAGGAATGCAGATTGCACCTGTGAAAAGAAAGATAAAAACAACACAGATGAATTCATACAAAAGGGATATAACTTGGTCTGAGACCACAATGTATGAATGTTTATGATAATAATAAAAATGAATAAAATAAATAAATAAAAATTTGTTGATCAATCAATAAGTATTTATTAAGGAAGGAAACAAGCATTAATTAAGTACATACTATGTGCTAGCACTGTATTAAGCACTTTGCAAATATCATCTTATTTGATCCTCACAAAAATCCTGGGAGGTATGTGCTATCTTTATTCTCATTTTACAGTTGAGGCAACTGAGGCAGACAGAAGTTAAGTAGTTTGTACAGGTTACACAGCTAGTAAACTTCTGAGGCTTTGCCACCTACCACGCTGCCTACCATGAGCAAGGCACTGTAGGAGATACTAGGGATACAAACACAAAACTTAAAATGGTGCCTGCCCTTAAGGAGTTTATAGTCTATTAGGAAAACATGAGCATGTATAATTCCATCCAGAACAGGGCAAAGATGATTTGGGGTGAAGATACTAGCAGCTGGGGGATCAGAAAAGTTAGGAGGTGGCACTGGAGCCTTGGAAAGTCACTTAACTGGATCTCCTTTTCCTCATTTGTAAATCAGGGAATTGGACACTGTCGCTATTGTGACATTGAAATAAAGAAACCGAGAAGCATAAAGAAATCTGAGTGGCAAGACAAATTATTTATTTAGTAATGCATTCGGCCACAAAACAAACTGGGTTCAAGTCTCTCCATAGCCAAGAACCCAGAACTTTGGTCTTTACCCAGTTAATATGCAGTGTGGAGGGAATGAAAGAACAAGATGAAGCGATTAGGTCACTAGGTGTTTTATTGGCGGAGCAACTCGGCTTTCCCAAGCTCAAGCAACCTGCCAACCTCAGCCTACCTAGCAGCAGGGATTTCAGGAGTGTGCCATCATGCCCCACCAACTCTTTTGGTTCTCATTGAAAAGAGTTTTCTCGTTTCTCTTGAGAGCCATAAGCAACTGCTACCCATCAACTATGCGCATGTATGTGCACATGCATGTGTGCATGTATGTGTATTGTGTTATATGTAGAGTGCATGTGCATTGTGTACATGTGTTATTGTGTGTGCGTGTATGCAAATACACTGCTTTATATATGCATATATGCCAATATAAAAACTATGCCAAGATGCCTCTTTCTTAATTATTCCTTATGTATATGCTTACATATATACATGCATACAAACACATATGCATATATATACACATGTGCTTACACATATACACATACATATACAAATGTATGTTCACATGCATTGCATGTACACATGTGCTTGCATATATACATATATGCTTATTGTGTTGCATATAATATACGCATGTAGATATACATCTATCTGTGTGCTTGTGATTGCATATGCAAGAACATATGTGCATATGCGATTATACATATGTTGACATTTACATATGTGCTTACACATGCCTATATATACATATATGCAATGCATATACAGATATACATAAGCATATATGTAATTATATACATATATTTGTGCATGTATGTATATATACACACATAATGAATAATTAAGAGGGAGACAGTTTGACATAATGGATAGAGAGCCAGCCTTGAAGCCAGGAAGACCTCCTGCTTCAGGTACTGCCTCTGACATGCACTGGCTGTGTGACCTTAGCCAAGTCACTTAAGCCTCTTGGTGCTGTAAGCACTCTCTAAAACTAGGTCAAATAGAAGATGATGACTTGCACTTGTAAAAGGAGTTTCCTCTGCCAATGAAATCACAGCTGCAAACCCTCCCCTTAATTAAAACATCACCTTCAAGGATAAAGAATGGAAAGCAACTCATTACATGCGTACAGAGAAAAATAGTAGAACAAATAAAGAAAAATTCTACCCTCTGTACATGTACATGAGATTGAATTAAAGTAATAATCTCTCTAACACATCATTCTAACAACAAGAGTTTATTAACAGTTGCACACATCTACAATTCATGAGGCAGCTAGGTGACAGAAGATATAGCACCAGACCTAGAGTCAGGAAGACCTGAGTTCAAATCTAGCCTCTGATCTCACTAGCTGTATAATCCTGGGCAAATCACTTAACCCTATTTACCTCAGTTTCCTCATCTGTAAAATGAGTTGGAGAAAAAATGGCAGAACCATTCCAGTATCTTTGACAAGAAAACCCCATGGACAGTATGGTCCACAGGGTCATGAAGAGTCAAACATGACTGAACAACAACAATAATTGTTGTCATAACCTACATTACAAAAATACTATGACATTCGTGATGATGATGACCCAAAGGTACCTCAATCAATCAACAACCACTTATTCATATTTAGTGTCCTGTATATATTACCACTATGCCAGTGCTGGGGATGCAAAGACAGAAACGAAACAACCACTACCTTCAAAGGGCTTTGTGCTATCAAGGGAATCGATGTGTCCACATAGAACTATGAGCAAAATACATACGATACAAATAAACATGGTTATTCTAGAGGGGATTAGAAATGGCCTCATGTAGGAAGGGGTCTTTAAAGGAGCAGAAAGTTGAAGAAAGAGGTGAAAACGAGAAGACAGTACATTCCAAGCTTGGAGAAGAACCTGTTCAAAGTCAGAGATGTGAAATGGAATGTCAAGGATAAAGAGAAGCAGGACGAACAGATGGTCTGGCTGAATCACAGAGTCCATGAAGAAGCATAGTGATCAATAAGCCTGGAAATGCAGGTTCAAACCTGGTTGTGAAGGGTCAAGCAGAGGAGTTTGTATTTAATTATGAGCTAATAGGGGAAGTGCTGTGCAGTGGATTATCACTAAGGTCACTTCCAGTGCCAAATCCCCTAGAAACCTATGAAGTCAAACGTCTTCAAAGCTCTTGGTACTGCTCTACACATCAAAAACACTTAAATGTTTTTTTTTTAATTCATATGCTGCAAATTTTATCACTTTTTAAAAAAATATATGTTGATCCCTGTGTAATAGGTAATATGAGTTTGATTATCTTCATTTTTATGATATGAAACTAAAGGTCTGATAGGCTAAAGATACTAAAATTCCTTCCAAACCATCAAAGCAAAATTAACAAGTTATATAACTTTAATCAATTAATCAACTTAAGCATTCCAGAAATCATCTCCTCAGCTCCGTAAACAAAATGTGAGCTCTGAGGTTCCTGTATGACAATGATGGTGATGACAACAACAAGGAGAAGAACTCATAGTTTTATTTTTCCTAAAGCCCTATGAGGTGGGTCCTACAAGGGATATTATCTCCATTTTTACAGATGAAGAGACTGAGGCATCAATCGGTTTAATGATGTTCTCACAGTCACACAGGTAAATAAATATCTGAGGTGGAATTCAAAGTCAGATCTCCTGACACCAAAGCCATTGCTCTTTCCACGGTGCTTCACTGCCTCTCAAGACTATATGTTTAAACTATGGTGAGATCAGCTTTAGTATTATCCAAGTTCCATTCAATTCAACAAACATTTATCAAGTACCAAGCATCAAGGAAAGAAATATGAAAGATAATCTTTACCCTCAAGAACTTACAAACTACTAGGGTGAATACAATGCCTAAATCAATAAGTGTATTATAAGGTAGAGTGTAATAAGAGCAAAGAAGAGGTCTAGACAGCATCCTATAAAAACTTAAGAAGGAAGAAAAAATACTTTTTCTGGGAGGAATTATAAAAGACTTTACAGAGGCAGTAGCACCTTGAGCTGAGCCTTAAAGATAAGGATACGTAATGCTTTAATTATATGTGTGTGTAGATATACAGATAAATGATTGACTATTAACCAAAGCATTCAATATATTGATTATTTTGGTTAGCTTTAACTATCTGCTAATGTTGTTATTTTATGAAGTTAAGGTAAAAAATTTCATTTTTTAAAAAGGAAATCATAGAAATCCAAATATGGGAGGGAAAACTCCAAAAACATATAACCACTAAGTTATACTCGTCTAGAGGAAAAAACATTCAACAAGTTATTTTTATTATACACAAGCAAAAATAAAAACTTCTCTTAACAAAAAAATTCTCCCTTTATATTACTTTTAAGAAACATAAGAGTTCTAGTTGGCATTTCTTAAACCTTAACACAATTGAACTCCTTATTTTAACCCTTCCCTATTCCTTAAAATAGCATGATGTATCTTTAAGAAATAAATCATTATCAATATAGAGATCTTCTCAAATAAGTATATATAACAACTTACCCACGAAAAAGTCAGCAATGGCCAGATTAAGGAAAAAATAATTATTCCGAAGTCTAAGATTTTTATCCACCACAAATGCCATAATAATCAAGCCATTTCCTAGCATTATAGAGAAGGCCAGAAAAATCTTCAGAGTTAACAGGATTACCATAGTTTCTGTTACCATGGTTTCTGGCTTGATACTATTGAATATAGCTGCTACTCAGATAATACCAAGTGATGAAGAAATTCAACGTATTCAATTACTCCAATAAGTCAGTTCCAACAAGTAAATTTTCCAACAGGGCACTTTAAAAATGCAGTCCCTGAAGCTAAGCGAAGTTCTTATTTTAAAAAAAATCTAGTACTTATTTCACAATGTTTCCTGGTTCTTGGTACAGCAAACTTGTGGTAACAATTTCCTTTCAGATGAATTTGAAAAAGTGCTAGCCAGATATTTTCATCTGCACATTTTAAAATGTACTGTCCACTGCTTCCCTCGTAGTTACTCCAAATGTGATGTTTCTGATAGCAATAAAATTTTGACTTAAGATTTAGGTTTCTTTCCCTAAAGATTTTTTAATGATTATTTAGTTTTCTTCAGTCATATTGGCCTTCTTGCTGTTCTTCACATGACATTACATCCTTTCTCTCTGCCTTTGCATAGGCTATCCTTCTGGAATGCAATCTCTCTTCACCTTCCAACCCGCCATTTATCTTATATTTCAGGATATATATTTTATAAATACTTACATTAGTACAAGTTGCCTCCTCCGATAGAATGTAAGCTCCTTAAGGGCAGAGCCTTTTATTTTCAAAATAGGTGTTTATGCTTGTTCATTGACTGCCCACAAATTATACATAAATTACATAATTTCAAATTGCCTTGATTTTAGTGAAGAAGAAGGGAAAAAGGAAACTTTTTTCCTAGTGTAAATCATGCACTTTGTTTGAAGGACTGTTAGCATAATTTGATTGGCATAAGTCCAAGTACTTCTTGGGAATAAATTTAGAACCAATTGAGATAGCCTAGAAATTTAGGCATTGGGGTACAATCTAGAAGCAGAATAAATCATCTGTTTCCCAGGAGAGTTGAAAGAACCACTGAGCTTTGTTGAGACATAGATCAACCTGACTATGGAGTCACAATTTACTAGCCCATTTCCCCACTCAGCTGTTAAATAAAGAAAAGGAGGGAGAGATAGAATATATCTTTCATTAGGAAAGCAGAAATGCATCTTTCATTAGGAAAGAACATGATCCTGTTCCCTGGTACCTTCTGTGTCCTGAGTATAGTAATGAAATAAGAATCATGGACATGATCAAGTATCATCAGAAATAAAATAAAGCAACAAGTATATGGTTCCAGAAGTTTGTATATCCCATGAGTGACAAACATCCCTCTTAAACAAATGCTACTACCGGAGACTCTTGGAAATATTTCTCTTAGGATCTTCTGAATTTGGAGTTACTGTGAATTATTTGTGGATTTTTCTTTTTTTCTAAATGAAACCTTCTTTTGATGTAGTTGTATGGAAAGCATTTTGGAAATCAGGGAGTTTTTTGTTAAATGGATTTGGTGGTCACTCTTCTAGGCTATTCAATGGAGAGATTTTCCCTTGGGGGCTCAAACAAAGAAGAGTGAAACTCCCAAAATGTAATCTAATTCCTTTCTGCTCCAGATAGCGTGGACATAATGATGATGATGATGATGATGTTGATGATGATGATAATGACGACTATGGTGATGATGATGGTGATGATATAGCTAATATTTATATGGCATCTACTATGTGCCAGACACTGTGCATTTGATCACTGGATTTAGAGGACCAAGATTCTAGGAGACTTGGGGAACCATTACAAGCCCAGAAACACAGACAGCACAAATGATTAGATTATAATCTACAAGATTATAAAACAGGTTTCCTTAGCTAATGAAGATACAGGTTTTGAATACAGAACAGGAATCCATGTTGGTAGTTCTGGCACTAGTTCAGTTCTGCTTTAGCTGAGTGACAAGCCCCCTTCTTATATAATTTCATTATTAAGAATAATTTCAATTTCTCCCCATGGAATCCTTGATGATATGGCTGGAACCATCAGATCTGAAGAGGCACCAGCTCCTTGCACTGAACAGCAACCATGGCATCAGAACAAAGCCTTCTATTATGCTTGAAACAAACGAAAAACCTTTATGCTTTAGTCTCCTACCGGAGAGAGGGGCTACCACTACCCCAAAACCCCTAACTCTCAGTGGCTTATAATCAACGCTGTCTGCTCTGCGAGGTAGAGACTTCTTTGAACATCGATCCCCTCTGCTGGCTTGGAACTTCCCTTATGAAATCCTAGCTGCTCCCTCAGACATAGTTCCTTCCTTGCAACCTGTTCAAGAAAGATCACAGCTTACCACAGAAGGGGTATACCCTATAGATAATTTCAGAGGGAAAAAAGGAACATTCTTTTTCTGTTTTGGCTCTTTAACATCTGACAAAATCTAAGAAATTTTCCTAAAGCACAGCTATGACCACATCACACCCTTACTTAATAAAGTCCCATGACTCCCTATTACCCCCATGATCAAATACAAACTCCAGTGGCATTTCAAGCCCTTCACAATTTGTCCCGTGGTCACTCTCCAGTCTCACACATTATTTCCCTACAATCCAAACCTACTGGGCTACTTGCTATCCTTACATATGACCCTCCACCTCCCATCTCTTGGCCTTTACATTAATTATCTCCATCAACCTAGAGAAAAATTCAGACCAACTAGGTCAGGGATGGGGAACCTGCAGCCTCGAGGCTACATGTGTCCCACTAGGTCCTCAAGTGCAACCCTTTGACTGAATCCAAACTTTATAGAACAAATCCCCTTAATGAAAGGATTTGTTCTATAAAACTTGGACTCAGTCAAAGGGCCACACCCAGAACCTAGAAGGCCGCATGTGGCCTTGAGGCCGCAGGTTCCCCACCCTTGCTCTAACCAAAAGACATAGGCTGCTTGCCAGGTCCCAAGTCATGGTTTAAGCTACCTCTAACCAGCTGGGTAGGCCACTACCAGCCCTAAGATGGTGTCACCCATAAGATCAACAGAACAGCCAAAAAAAAGGACAAGGTTGCTCACCAGAAAAGCTATGGAAGATTCAAGGTATTCTGAGTGCATATCTTCTTAAATACTAGCTCATAAACTCCCACTGAAGGGTCTACTTTACTAGTTAGGCAGGGGATGCAATGAGTTTGAAGCAAAGACATTTAGTATGAAAAAGTTTAGCAAGAAAAGAAACAAAAGAACCAATAAAAGTAGGGCTCACCCCACTTTTTCTAACCTCCACTCTTGCCATGTCCTGCACTTAGAATATTACTTCATATCTGCACATAGTTTTAAGATCTACAAAGTACTTTCCTCACAGCTCAGAAGGTGTATGTAGGGCAAGCATTAAGCCTGAATTACAGATGGGGAAACGGAGGCTTAGAGAAGTTAGACAATTGCTTGTGTTTGACACAGCTAATAAACAAGTCTCACACTCGGCTCTTTTGGAGACACTTTGCCTCTACCTTAATCCTCTTTTCATCTCCAATTTCAGTGTCCGATTGAAATCCTTTTTTTTTTTTTTAAGGCCCACCTACCTTTTCCACAAAACTTCAAAAAGAACCTTCAATTGTCAACCACTGCCTCAAATTTATTTTGAGAAAGATCTGGCCATGGGGTAGGGGTCGAGGAGTGGAAGCGGAAAGTGGATTCTTAAATACACTGCCCACTGGTCTTCTTAGAAATGAAGCTAGTATATGCTAAAAATTCTAGTATGTCCCTCAAGAAATTACTTCTGTAAGTAGATATTCCATTGTTCTAGGAGGCATGTTTAACAAAACAGAAATTAGCTGGTAACCATTGAGACGATGGGGCTTGCTGATCAAAAGGTGACTGCAACAAGATTGATTTAATGTGCATTTATTATGCCTGTACTGAGAAAGACTGGGCCAGTGGGCAGTCTCCTCACACAAGACCAGATGCTAACAATAAACTCTCTTTGTTGTAACACTTAGACTTTCCCTAACCTTTTCTCATCATCAAGATCATCATCATCATCACAAGCATCTATATAGCACTTTTTTAATTTTTTTATTTTTAGTTTTCAACATTTATTTCCACAAGATTTTGAGTTCCAAATTTTCACCCCATCTCGCCCCTCCCCCCACCCCAAGATGCCATGCATTCTGAATATTCCTTCCCCTAGTCTGCTTTCCCTGCTATCTCTCCCCCTCTTCCCCTTCTATTTTCCTGTAGGGCAGGATAGATTTCTGTACCCCATTTCCTATATTTCTTATTTCCGTGAAAACATTTTTTTAAACATGTGTTTTTTAAACTTTAGGTTCCAAATTTTCTCCCTTCCTCCCTCCCCACCCACCCTTATTGAAAAGGCAAGCAACTCAATATTGGCTATACATGTGCAGTTATGCAAAACACTTCCATAGTAGACATGCTGTGAAAAACTAACTCTATTTCCCTTAATCCTATCCCACCCCGCCCATTTATTCTATTCTTTCTTTTGACCCTGTCCCTTCTCAGAAGTATTTGCTTTCCCAATCTGCCCTCCTGTCTATCATCCCCCTACTCTCTTGTCCCCTTCCCCTCCTATTTTCCTGTAGGGTAAGACAGATTTCCACACCCAATTGAGTGTGCATGTTATACCCTACTTAAGTCAAATCCTATGAGAATAAGATTCACTCATTCCCTCTCACCTTCCCCTGGTTCCCCTACACTGTCAGAGCCTTTTCTTTTCTGTTTTGTTTTGTTTTTTTGAGATAATTTACCCCATTCTACCTTTCCCTTTCTCCTTCTCCTAGTATAATCCTCTCTCACCCCTTAATTTTATTCTCCAGATATGACCCCTTCATCTTCAACTCACCCTGTGCCCTCTATCTATCTATCTATCTATCTATATCTATCTATCTATCTATCTATCTAT
>NW_020954590.1:53367176-53501557 GCF_900497805.2 Vombatus ursinus | reverse complement strand
TCTATCTATCTATCTATCTATATCTATCTATCTATCTATCTATCTATCTATCTATCTATCTATCTATCTATCTATCTATATATGTACATACATACATACATACAATTTTTTCCCTCCAACTACCCTAATACTGACAAAGGTCTCATGAGTTACAAATATCATCTTTCCATGCAGGAATGTAAACAGTTCAACCTTAATAAGTCTCTTATGATTTCTCTTTCCTGTTTACCTCTTCATGTTCCACTTGAGTCTTGGGCTGGAAAGTCAAATCTTCTATTCAGCTCTGGTCTTTTCATCAAGAATGCTTGAAAGTCCTCTATTTCACTGAATCACCATTTTTTCCCCTGAAGAATTATACTCAGTTTTGCTGGGTAGGTGATTCTTGGTTGTAATCCTGTCTCCTTTGCCCTCCGGAATAATGTATTCCATGCCCTGTGGTCCCTTAATGTAGAAGCTGCTAAATCTTGTGTTATCCTGATTGTGTTTCCACAATACTTGAATTGTTTCTTTCTGGTTGCTTGTAATATTTTCTCCTTGACCTGGGAACTCTAGAATTTGGCTACAATATTCCTAGGAGATCTCTTTCCTTTGGGGATCTCTTTCAGGAGGAGATTGATGGATTCTTTCAATTTCTATTTTGCCCTCTGGTTCTAAAATATCAGGGCAGTTTTCCTGGATAATTTCTTGAAAGATGATGTCTAGGCTCTTTTTTTGATCATGGCTTTCAGATAGTCCAATAATTTTTAAATTCTCTCTCCTGGATCTATTTTCCAGGTCAGTTGTTTTTCCAATGAGATATTTCACATTGTTTTCTAATTTTTCATTCTTTTTGGATTTATTTTACAGTGTCTTGATTTCTCATAAAGTCACTAGCTTCCGATTGCTCTATTCTAATTTTTAAGGAAGTACTTTTTTCAGTAATCTTTTGGACTTCCTTTTCCATTTGTCCAATTATGCTCTTTAGGGCATTCTTCTCTTCATTGGTTTTTTGGGCCTCTTTTGCCATTTGGGTTAGGCTATTTTTTAAGGTGTTATTTTCTTCAGTATTTTTTTGGGTCTCCTTTAGCAAGCTGTTAATGTTTCATGATTTTCTTGTATCACTCTCATTTTTCTTCCCAGTTTTTCCTCTACTTCTCTTACTTG
This sequence comes from Vombatus ursinus, assembly GCF_900497805.2. NCBI lineage: Eukaryota > Metazoa > Chordata > Mammalia > Diprotodontia > Vombatidae > Vombatus > Vombatus ursinus. Next base: position 53,500,414 of record NW_020954590.1, on the reverse strand, counting down.
CTTCTCAAAATCCCTTTTGAGCTCTTCCAAGGCCTGGGACTGATTCATATTTTTCTTGGAAGTTCTGCATGTAGGAGCTTTGACTTTGTTTTCTTCTTCTGGTTGTATGTTTTGATCTTCTTTGTCACCAAAGTAAGATAATATAGTCTGTCTCTTTTTGCGCTGCTTGCTCATGATCCCAACCAATTACTTGAGTTTTAAACTCTTTGTTAAGGTAAGAGTCTGTTTCCAATGTGGAGAATGTACTGTCCCAAGCTTTGGGGATTTGTTCGGCTGTTTTCAGAGGTACTTGTAGGGACCTGTAAATTTTCAGCTCTTCCAAGGTGCTATGATAAGGCGCGAGGTGTTTCCTCTCCACTGCCACAACAAGCTCTATCACGCCAGCGCTCCTCCTCGCCCCAGGACCGCCCCTCAGAGCTGTGACCCAGATCCAAGCATGGGCAAAGCAAGAGACTCCTGCCTCAGCCCTGGCAAAGAGATCCTTGCAATCCCCTTCTGATCAGCCACTGGATTCCCCCTCAGTCTTTGGGCTGGAAGCTCAGAAGCCAGCTGCTGACCTGGGGGCAGCTGAGATCTAGCTTCTTCTCTCACCACGGTAACAGACTTTTCCCACTGACCTTCTAAGTTGTCTTTGGCGTTCGTGGGTTGAGACGTCTGGAAACTGCCAGAACTGCCCGCGATTCAGTCCTCTAAGGCCTGCTCCAGGTTCGTTGTGGCCTGCGCACCCACGCCAAACTGTGCTCCTCTCACAGCCCGGCATGATATACCTTTCTGATCATCAACCATCCAGGTTGTCTTGGGCTGGAAATTTGTTTTATTCTGTTTTTTTGTGGGTTCTGCTGCTTTAGAATTTGTTTAGAGCCATTTTTTGTAGGTATTTGGAGGGCTTTGGGGGAGAGCTCTAGCAAGTCACTGCTTTCCCTCTGCCATCTTGGCTCCACCCCTCCTATACAGCACTTTCAAGGTTGGCAAGCATTATATATCACTTTAAGTTTTCCAAAACACTTTACATATGGTAACTCATTTGATCAGAACCTCAAAACCTAGAGTAAAGTTACTTCTAGATGCAAGTAATCTCCTCCCACTCAGCACTCAAAATATTTTAATATATGAGGCATTCAGATGGCACCTTCTCAGCCTAGAATTAGGAAGACCTTAGTTCAAATCCTTCCTCAAACACTTATTAGTTATCTGACAGAAGGCAAGACTCCTGACCTTTCTGGGACATTGGCCTCATCATCTGTAAAACTGGGATAATACTGGTGGTATGCACTTCACAGAGTTGTGAGAATGAAAGGAGGTAACATACCCAAATTCCTTGTCAAATCTTAAGTACTTGTCATTCATAATGTCAACTCTTATTACTACTATTATTATGTGAGATGACATTCCTTTCAGATGGACAGTTTAATTAACTGAAAAGGGTCAGAAACAAAGGCAGTTGTGAAACCCTGAAAAAGAAACACACAGAGGATACGAATTTGAGGTAAAGATTGCCTGTGTCCTGTTTCCTAATGATTAGTTTACATCTGACAGATGTGAGGACCCAGTTCCTAGAACTATCTGATGACTATGAGACAGATACATGTTGTAAAGTTATAGTGTAAAGGGCAGGAATTCTGATTTTTTTTTTTTGGCGAGGCAATCAGGGTTAAATGATTTGCCCAGGGTCACGCAACTAGTAAATATCAAGTGTCTGAGGTCAGATTTGAACTCAGATCCTCCTGACTCCAGACCCAGGGCTCTATCTACTCTGCCATCTAGCTGCCCCCTTGGATTTTGGTTTTGCTATGGGAGAAATATCTCCTTTTTGAGTGCATGTGGTGGGTGACTGCTGCCAAACTAATCTATCACAACACAGAAACTACAGAGGTAAAAAAATAGATTTTGTTATGCTTATGCACAGGTTCAGGATTTTTTAAAAGAAAACCCTGAACCCAGATTGAAGTTTCTTAAAATTACATCAAAGAGATAAAGAAATAAATTATTTTATATATTCTAATCCAAGGGTGGGGAATCCATTCTAATCTCATACATTGTTTTAGGCCATGAAAGTTTTTTTTTTAATTTTTAAAACAAATTCATGATCCCATGCTTCTTTCAACATCATAAAAGTTGAAGAAACTCAGTTAAACAGAATCATAATCACATACATCTCCTAAGGAAACAAATCTAATTAAACAAACCCTATAGGTAAAAAAAAAAAAAAGTCAGGTTACAGATTAAATTACATTGACCAGGTTCACAATGGACTGATTAAGAGGGGAGATTCACATGCCTACAGAGTCAGTTTCAGTAGAATCCCTTCCTCAAATAAGGTAAGTCAAATAACTTTGGGAAGTTTTGACCTTTTTTTGGCTCTTTATGTGAAGAAAGTTTGAGGCCTTAAGCAAATTTTCCCATCCCATGGGACAGGTTTCAGTCAACTCAATAACCTCCTAACTAGGAGAAATAGTCCTGAACTCTACCCTCCCATAATAAAAATTAATAAAAGAAAATCAAGAATCAAAAATTCTCAATCCTTTATTACCGTGAAATAGAGGTGAATCATTTCATTGAAGAGACCCACCTTTGGGCCACTAGAATAGTTGAACTGAGCATAAGCCTCAGAGAAAAGTTCAGATTTCAGGAGAGAGATCTTTGGGATCTGAGAACAGACTTCAAAGCTATTCTCACCTGATGCTTAGAAGAGTTGACTAGAGAAAGAATGGGCTTTTGCCTCTGCTGAGCAGTATAACCCATAGGAGGAAGAAAGGTTTTACCTTTCCCTTTCCCTGTACTGCTACTCACTACTTGAGATGTGGAAATCCCTCAGAACTAAGTCAAGAAAAAAGCCTAGAAAAGCTCTGCATATCCCAGCTTCAGGGCTCCTACTTTTGTTAAAAGAATGTAACACTACTTCAGCAGCCCAGAAGAAGTACAGTCCTAGAAGAGTACCCAACAGAGTACCTGAACAGCGGCTCTCTACTCCCCAAAAGAGTAGAGAGACCCAGAAAAGAAATGCCCCCAATGGAGCAGCCAGTGGCATCCAGTTGGACAGGCTGCTTGCTCCTGAGAAAAACAAAGGACATCACAGCCTGCACTTCAGAGTTGTAAGTTAACCTGAAGGTATATGCTCCTATATATGTGCTTACCTGCTATAACTCTATAAATCTGTGAGCACTCTCCCCCAGGAACACTGTGTGCATTGGTGGGAGAGTACATCCCCAGTTTATGGTGAAATACTACATTATTATTATTATTATGTGCTCTTTGACTTCTGCTCAGTATATGTTTCTCATTAAGAGTTAATAGGAAAAAAGAGGTTATGGAAGCAGTATTTTTTTGTGACAAGAAAGAAGCAGAAATTAAGCAGTACCCCATCAGTTAGGGAATGGCTAAACAAAGTGTGGTATATGAATGCAATGGAATATTACTGTGTTGTAAGAAATGACGAATGTGATGAATACAGAGAAGCATGGAAAGACTTACATGAACTGATGCAAACTGAAATAAACAGAGCCAAGAAAACAATATATACAAATGACTACAATAATGCAAATGGAAAGAACCACACAACTGTCAAAGATTACTGCAAAATTATAATTAACAAGCTTGGCCTCGAAAAAAGAGACATAAAAAACACCTTTCCCTACTGCTTTGCAGAAGTTAGAAATCCATCAATAAGGAACATGGTATTTATTTTCAGATTTTTTTAATGTATTGACCCGTTTTACTTATTATTTTCCTTTTCTTCCTCTTTTTCTTTTTTTCTTCTAAAAAATCCTTATTATATAAGATGGCTTTCTGGGAGGCGGGAAGACAAGGAATACATAGGAAAATTTAGGCAATGAAATAACAAAAAATATTAACAAAATTTATTTTTAAAAGTTAATGAGATTTGTCTTGATTGATTTGTTAAATGGGATGTGCACTGGTAGAGTTTCAAAACCTACAGTGTATACTAGTAGTCATGTATTCTTCCCACCAGGATTATGACAGGCCCTCAAGAGAGTTCAGTTGCAGTCATCACTACCCTCTCTGGGAAATCCCCTAACCTGATAGAGTAGATGTAGGTTAGATTAGCAAGGCAACCCAGATAAAAAGAGAATTGTGGGAGTTACGGTGAAATGTTATTGTGGTAGTTTCACACTTTTAAAACATCAAATACAACTATGTCAGAAACATACTAGTGGGACAGAATCACACAAGCTCACCACCAAATTATTCTTGAGAGAATATTTCATCAGTGATGGTGTAGAAAAAAAAAAAAAGAACAGTGGCAGAAATATCCTATCTTACATCTTAGGTAGTTTGTTTAGAGCCATTCTTTTACGGGTATTTGGAGGGGTTTGGGGGAGAGCTCAAGCAAGTCACTGCTTTTACTCCACCATCTTGGCTCCACTCCCACGACTTAGGTAGTTTTCGGTAACCACTTGGTTGTAAATTCTTTAATTTGAAGTATGGAAAGCAAGTAGTATCATGGAAATTATACTTTGAGCTATCCATCCTCAGAGAAAGAACTGATGGTATCTGAATGTAGATTGAAGCATATTTTTTTTACTTTATTTTTCTCGAGGTTTTTTTTTTTTTCCTCTGTGTTTTCTTTCACGACATGACTATTATGGATATGTTTTGCATCACTACACATGCATAACCTATATTGAATTGCTTGCCTTCTCAATGAGGTGGGGTGGAGAAGAAGGAAGGGAGAGAATTGGAACTCAAAGTTTTAAAAAATGAACGTTAAAAATTGCTTTTACATGTAACTGGGGGAAACATAAAATACTAAATAAAAAAGGCCAAAAAAAAAGCATACTGAATTGAGTTGTCACCACTTTTCCTCTAACAGTGAGGCACTGGGCAAGTCCATCCACCAGTCTATGTCTCACTATAAAATAATGAGATTGGACTAAATGATCTCTGAGGGCCCTCTCAGTTCTAATCCTGTTATTCAATAATAAATGCTTGGTGACTTAAATCGCCCAGAATAATCTTGTATCCATTTTGTATATACCTACATACATGTATATTGTCTCTCCTAGCTAGATTTTAAGGTCCTTGAGGGCAGGGACTATTTCACTGTCTTGTATCCCTAGCACCTAGCATAGTACCTAGTACATAGGAGATGCTTAATAAATGTATGTTGATTGATTAACTTATGGAAAAGTAGATGCAAAATCACTATAAAGTTATATCAACAAATCTGAGGGATATCTTTTGACTTTTCTTTGAATTTTAAGATTCCCATTCTATATCTAATCTTTTTTTCTGTTCTCTAATTGCTAAAAAAAAAAAAAAAAAAAAAAGAGGTAAATTATCCCACAGATTCCACCACTTTGACTCCATATTGCCTTTGTGCTATTTCCACTTTGCTTGAAATTTCTGAGTCACAGCATCAGGAAATCCTATTCTCTCTATTATCTGGACTCCCTCGCCAAAGCAAAGTTCCTGCACTGTACTTGGTATAGCAGTTTCCAAACTTTATGAAGGGATGTTGTCCCTTTTGTACACACACACACACACCCCAAAAAATGTCATCTCCCTCTACATTTTCCATGACATAATCTACCCAGAGATTTTAACATATCATATTCAAATAAAATTATGAATGTATTATAATTTCATAACAATTTAAATGTAATAAGTTTATTTTCAGATCATAACTTAAAATTTTAATTTATGGAATAAAACAAGCATTTCCAAAACATAGTATAATAAAAAAGATGATTGCACATGAAACTGCAAATCTATTATGTACAACTTGCTATTACTTTTAAACATATAATAATCATATAAATTTTTTTTCCTTTTCTTCTTCTCTTCTGACCCTCTCCCACCCTGTCCTAGAGATGGCTACTGGTAGACACAAACATATATATATATATATGTATACGTAAAATTATTCTATACATACTTCTATTTGTCAGTTCTTTCTCTGGATGCAGATAGTATCTTTCTTTATAAGTCCTTTATTTTTATTTGTGTATTTATAATAGTCAAAATGACTTGGCCACTCAAAGTCGTTCTTAAAACAATATTGCTGTTACTGTATACAATGTTCTCTTGGTTCTGCTGAATTTGCTCTTCACCATCTTGTATAAGTCTTTCCATGCCTTTAAAAAAAAAAGTTTCTTTCCTCCTTTGTTTTTTAAAATTTAATTTTTTTAAATTCTAAACTTAATGACATTAAATGAGCATTTCCATATACAAAGTAGGATAGATAATAAGGATTACACATTCTTTCTTTTCTTCTTTTTAATTTTTACAATAAGATTGCTAGCCAACTCCCCCTCTCCTGTGTTTTTCTATTTTTTTAAACTGAAAAAAAACCTTGTAATAAATATGCAGCTAAGCAAAAGATCCATACATTAGCAATATTCAAAAAAATATGCCTCTGGCTGCACCTTGAGATCATCACCTTTCTGTCAGGTGGTAGATAGCATGTTTTATCATTAGTCTTCTGGAGATTTGCTTCATCATTTCACTGATCAAATTTCTTAAGTTTTTCAAAGTTGTTGAACTTTTTTTTTGTTTTGTTTTTTTACAATGCTGTTACTGTATAAATAGCTCTCCTGCTTGTTTATTTGACTCTCCATCAGTTTGTACAAGTATTCCCTGGCTTCTCTGAAGCCATCCTTTTTGTCATTTTTTATGGTGCAAGAATATTACAATATATTCATATGACATAATGTACTCAGTCATTCTCCAATTGATAGGTCCTCTCAGTTTTCAGCTCCTTGCTAAATAGAACCGCTATAAATATGTGTATGTATTTACATATTTTTTCCCTCTTTGACCTCTTTGGGGACAAAGGTCTAGTGGTGATAAGCGTGGGTCAAAATATATACATAGTTTTGTGGCAAAAAGTTTCTTAAAATGTAGATATTGTTATTCATATAGTCATTTTTAACTATTGAGACCAATATTTTGTCTTTATAACAGCTCCATCTGAAAACCCCATTTCACAAAACAAGGTGGCACAAAAGGTAGTAAAATTGGTACTATCTCACTTGATAAACCAGAGAACTCTTTATTCTTGCCAAAGTATAAGATTTTTAGTTTCAAACACTAGTTTCTATGTAGAACTACAAAATAAACCTATTAATCATTCTTGTTCAGATGGAATTAGACCAAATTTATCATATTTTCCATATGGGTTCTTTATCCATTCTTATGTAGAAATATCTAAGTCTTTAAATGAAAATTAGAATTGTTTCTAGAAAGCAGTAGAATTACTAAGCTCTTTTTATTTTATTTGCAGAGAAGGTATTTTTTTAAACTGAGATACATAAAAATAATATTTTGTAAATTTTTTATACATAGCTCCAACTTTTTCATAAACATATTCACTTTATTTTTTTGAGTCAGAGAAGGAATTTAAGGAACTTGCATTGATTTACTGGGTGTACCAAATTTATCCCAAAAATCCACCAAATATTCAACTTTCAGTAGAAAGTTATTGTTATAAAATGAGTTTTCTTCATCTTTATTATTATCATTCAGACAAATGAAAATTTCTTATCTTTTAATTTCTGATATGTTAAATTTTATTTCTAAATATCTTCCTACTCCATCTCCTACTCTTGGAATGATCCTTTGTAACAAAGAATAAAAAAGAAAGAGAAAAAAAAGCAGTTCTTCAAAACTAACCAACACATAAACTGAATCTGACAGGTTAAGCAATGTTCACAGCATAGTCTCCCATGGCTCTGCAAAGAAGTCAGGAAATTGCATTTTCTCATCTCTTCTTCCAAGACAAACTTGCTCATTATATTTCTATAGAGTTCTATTTTAATTATTAGGTTTTGGGTTTATTTTGTTGTAGTTGTTCTATCCTCAAGCACTGTTATAGTCACTGTATATATTGTTTTCTTGGTTCTGCTTACTTCACTCATCAGTCCAGTTTTCCCATGCTGTTCTGAATTTTTCATATTTATCATTTCTTATGATACAATCACACTCCATTATATTGATGTACCACAGTTTCTTTACCCATTTCCCAACTGATGGATATCTACTTTGTATTCATTCCTTTGCTTTCACCAAAAGTTCTGCTATGAATATTTTCATGTATACGGCACCTTTTTGTCTTTGACCTCCTTAGGGTAAAGGCCTAGAAAGGGCACCTCTGACTGAAAGGATATGTACATTTTAGTAACTTGTTAGAGCATAATCCACATTTCTTTCCAAAAATGGTTGGACCAATTTTTATAAATTCCCCTCTGAAGCCCCTCCAACAAGTAATTTCTTCTTTTAGCTCAATTATCCTTCAAAAGTACCTTGGTACAAGAAAGTCAACACATTTCAAAATATAGATGTGACCTATGCTCTGCCCTTATATCATTACACAGTTTTGCAAAGAGCTTTCCTTTTAACTGGACTATTATTTGTAAGCTTGATTACTCTTACAATAACTTGAAAAGCTGCTTGCAGTACTTCACTCTCATTTCTTGATACAAATGATTGACTGAAGCATACAGTGTGTCCAAATTAAGGGATCACTGGTGATTATATAAACCCCTGAGATTCATTCTGTTATTGACTGAATGCTACCAAGGCCAAGTTCAATACAATTCTCCAATATTATATCATTTTCATTAAAAAAGATCAACTATATTGAAATTTTCTCTTGATATGGAATTCCTATCAACATGCTTTCAAAGTAATAAATCTTCCCTAACATCAGTTTAAATGGGTACAGCTATATAATCAAATAAGCATCTTTGACTACATCTATTGCTTTGTTCAAAACAAGGTTTTAATTTCTCAAGTATTTAATTGCAAAGGTCTTCAGACATACCGGAAATTCTCCTTCCCATTATATGTTCTCACTATATGTCTCACTCATTATGTGTCCCACTTGTTTCTGTAATCTGAATTTGAAACTGCTTTACATATATTCTCCAAGCATTATTTTGACCATATCAATGACTGCAAATAGTACCATTTGTTCTAAAAAATGAGGCTTTTATATTTAGCAATTCTGTCAGCAACCTTATATGTACCAGCAATCCTTCTAATGCCACATAGTTTCTAGAAAAATTTCATTAAAATAATTTAACTTTTTTCTGGAAAATTTCTCTTACATTGACAACGTATTTTACATGTATACTTTCAAGATGTAATTTCAATTTATGTGTCATGCTATTTGCTACTAATGCATTCATATGAGGCAAAATGGTCTTTCCTTTCCATTAATAACAGTACTTCTAAATCCCAAAGATAAATACATTGAATCATATTTTCTAAATTTGGGCTTTTACTTTGAATTTCTGTATTTCTGCTAAAATGTTCCATTGATTTTGCTTATACTAGTTTCAGCTACTGTAAGTATATTTTTTCTTCAATCCAGTAATGTTTATCCATTACAAAGGCATATTAACTCATTTTTAAAGGCAATAAAAATATGAGACAATTATGTTTAAGTGCCATTGTTACAAATGTCCAATGATTAAAACTATTCTCAAGGTTTTTTTTTCAACTTTTTAAGTGGCAGGAAAGAACCCAGTTTATTATGTATTGTGATTATCAAAATGAATGGCATTGCGAAACAGTATGGTACTTCCATTTCCATATATAGATTACCTCACTTCAAGTTTATATATTTTACATTCAAAGTCCAAACACAACAAGCAGCATAACTCATCTGAGTCATCAACCCAAGCCTCCTGGCAGTGGCAGTGGTATATTATTCCCATGTCAAGATTTGACAGACACCAATCCTAATTTGACCTGGTTTGCACATAGCATGTTAAATAATCACTATACTATTATTCACTGTCAGTTAGAGTGGATCCACATTCATTGACTTTCATTTCAATTTCATTTTCCTCAGAAAAGGGCAAAAATGTCCAGTCATTTTTTTCACTCTTTTCAACAATGAGCCACAGGATGAATCTAGAAATTGGTCTTTCTTAGACCAACTCATCAAATTCTTATTTCTGTCTGCTGGCTTTAGCTGCTTCCTACTTTTGAACATGGTTCTTTGACCAACATTTACAAATAACGAATGATCTCCATTTCCTTCAAGTCTACACACAGTAACTCAGCTCACAGCTTTATACCCTCTCCTGAGTGTTCTCTAGATCAGAGATGTCTGTGTACAAAACTCCCCAGTGCTGCTGGAACCAGAACAAAACATAATTGGAAATGTTTAACAAAATAAATAAAAAGATAATAAAACATAGATAATATTAATTTGTGGTTTTCTAAGTTAACATGTGGCCATAAGGAATAGTTTCTATTTGAATTTGGAACCACTGCTTTAGAGGTTTTCCCTGGTCAGGGCCAAGATTTATAGCCTTGACCAATTTTTAAACACCTATTAAAACATTAAAAAATCATTTCCTTTTGTTTTTTCATGTTTTAATTGTTTTATCAGATATCAAAACAGACAAGAAGAATTATCTTTGACTCCAAAACAGATTTCAGATTTTTTTAAATAGAAATTCCAATTAACATCCAAATAATAATAATAATAATAATTTCCATTAGAGGAAGAATGTATATTTCCTCATAAAATAAAAGTTCTGTGTTGTTAAATTTATAGGATTGAGTTGCTTAAGGGTTAAAATTCATCTTGGAATATGGCTAATGAGAAATTTGTTTTGTATGTGTATACATATTTGCCATGGGTTTTATTTTTCTTGCCTTCTCAATGAGGGGAAAGGAGATAGTAGAGGTCTATGTGAGAAAAACGTGAAAACAGTGAAGAGCAAGTTAGATTGAGACAAAAGTGCCAACTTTACCAAAAATAGTCCAGTTAAAAGAAAAGCCCTTTACAGCATTAAGAAACGGATTGCCATCTTCCTCTGTTAATTTCTAAATAAATATCTCCAGTTCCCTAGCAATTCAAGAACTATTTGGTTGGCATTTGTATCTGCACTGAGAGAAAAGGGGGATGGGAGAGGGAAGATCTATAAAATATAAAAACAACGATGAGCAAGCTAGATTCAGAGGAAAGTCTCCAAATGCTACTTCCTTTTTTGATCCATTTCTAAAGTCTCAGAATGTTCATACTGTAATTGAAGTCAGGAGAATTCTGTAAAGCCAAGTTGTGTTGTCTCTGTTTAGATGAAAAAGATTGGAGCCATAACTTCCCTAGTTTCTATCAACTATACCAAATGCCACATGAGGCTCTTGTCTTACAAAAATCAGTATCTTTGGGGCCTTGACAATATCATTATGTTACTAGCAACCTCAGATTATAAAAGTTTCTGGCTGTTTTTGAAGCTCACAGAATCTGTTAGAATAGACCTCAGAGGCTGTGTAGTTTAACCTGTGCCTTAACAAGAATCCCTTCTACTAAATTCCCAAGAGGTTATTCAGCCTTTGTATGAAGACCTCCAGGTACCTGTACTTTTACTTAGCCTTACCCCTTGCCTGTCACTAAATCCCTGTTAAGCCCAGAGTTATACTGTTATCAATCATCTTTCCTTTTTTTCAGTTCCTGACACCCACTTAAGATTCAGCTCTCATGGCCTTACAGCTCTGGATCTATGATTACAAAACGTGTTTCCATCTGACTTAACATTGAATTATTCCTTCTTGGTAGCCTCATGACAATGAAAAAAAAATTCTTGGGAGGATGGTACCCGATTTCCTTCCTTAAGTCAAGTCAGAATTACTTGAAGACCTCTAAGCCCAGTCACTTCCTAGCCCAAATTCAAGATTTCAAGGTTTCAGAGCAGCAATCTCTATGCTATTTCCCCTGGAGGTGGGAACAGAGGGACAGATGGCCAACAGCTCCAGCTAAGCTGTCTGCTATGAGGCTGGCTAGAATCCCTGGGGACACAGTCTCCTTGAGATCAGCTGACAAAATTTCAAGCCTTAGAGACAAGAGGCAGATCACACAAAACAGGAAGACCCAGTTATTGATGCACAAAGCACAAAATGCAAGGCAAAAAGGGTCTTGAGAAACAGGCAAGTCCAGAAACCAAAAGAGAAGGTGTACAGCTAGGTGTAAGATAGAGCCAAGAAACAACCAGGAAACATGGTTGGAATGGGATCCAAAGACACAATATGTCTACCATCTTCTGAAGTTCCATTAGTCCACGAATTCCATTTAGTTCCATCTAAAGAGTTCCTTTGTCTGGCATGGAGTAGGTATGTGATAAATGTCTGTTGATTTATCAGTTTGTGGGTCAAAATTTGATATGCTCGATATAGTGAGCATACCCATGTTCTTCTGAACCCTATGTATCATGCTAACTCTTCCTCCTTTGTTCTTGGGAATGAACTTTTGCTATAGATAACCTGGCACAGTGGATAAAGAGCTGGGTCTGGAACCAGGAAGACTCATCTTCCTGAGTTCAAATCTAGCCTCAGATACTTCCTAGATGTGTGAACCTGGGCAAATCACTTAACCATGTTTGCCTCAGCTTCCTCATCTGCAAAATGAGCTGAAGAAGAAAATGGTAAACCCTTCCAGTATCTTTGCCAAGAATATCCCAAATGGGGTCATGAAGAGCTGGACACAATTGAAACAACTAAACAACACCTCCCAATCACCTCTAGCATTTACCAAAAGCTATGTCTAGCCTCAGACCTACTCCTCCCCAACACATACGGGTGTTGGGGACACAAGCAAAATCTGAAACTGTACCTGAACTCTTAGTGGAATTTTGATAGAAGGGACTAACTCAGGCAGGTACTCTATTAGTTTAGGTTTGGTAGTAAAACAAAATGAGACACTCACATGTCATTCAACAGTATTTTGTTTTGTTTTTATTTTCTTTTTTCTCAATTACATGTAAAAACAATTTTTAACATTTGTTTTTTAGAATTTTGAGTTCCAAATTCTCTCCCTCCCTCAACCCCTCCTTGAGAAGGCAAGCAATTCGCTATAGCTTATACATGTGCAGTCATGTAAAACCTATTTTCATATTAGCCATGTTGCAAAAGAAAATAGACCCCCCCAAAAAAGAACCAAGAAAAATAAATGCTCTGCATTCAGACTCCATCAGTTCTTTCTTTGTTGGTGGATAGCATTTTTCATCTTAAGTCCTTCTGAATTGTCTTGGATCATTGTATTGATAAGAATAGCTAAGTCATTCACTGTTGATCATCATACAATACTGCAGTTACTGTGTATAAGGTTCTCCTGGTTCTGCTCACCCCACTTTGCCTCAGTTCACGTAAGTCTTCCCAGGTTTTTCTGAAAACATCCTGCTTCTCATTTATTATAGCACAATAGTATTCCATCACAATCATATACCACAGCTTGTTCAGTCATTCCCCAAATGATGGGCATCCCCCCAATTTCCAATTCTTTGCATTCAACAGTTATTGGTTGTTTTTTTTTAAGTTTATTTGACTATAGCAAAAAAAGGCTATTCAACAAGGATATTGTAGAACTTAGCTTGGGTAGACATGGCCCCCTTCACTTCCATATCTAGTCAGTAAAAAAGTGTATGCTAATCTAAAGGGTCTTAAGATATCTACCAAGTCTAAAAAACCCTGACTCTACATAGGTGGGCTTTTTTATGTCCTTACACGATGAGGAAGCCATGTCAATATATCCAGAAGATATCAGGAAGCTGAATCAAGAGAGGTGCAAATCAAGCCTTAGCCCCTGGGTCCAGTCAAGTCCTGCAAGAGCTTTGTCATTTTTCAGGAGAAAACTAGTCTAACCCATGTTGTGGGGGAAGAATCCTGGTAGAGAATGGTCCTATCACAGGGATGCAGCATGTAAAGAGATACATAAATAAAAGGAAGAATGGCTGGAACATAGAGAAGATGAAGTGAAATGATGTAAGGTAAGGCTGGAAAGGAAGCATGGAGCTAGATTGACCTATTTTTACTTTATCCTAGAGGCAGCACGTGGCTTAACGTTTTTGAGTAGGAATGGACACTGCCAGACATGGACCTTAATATTATTTTGGGAATTGTGTGAGGAATGGAATTGTATTGTAGGAATTGTAAAGAGGAAAGTATGGGTGCAGAAAGGCCAATGAGGGAACTATTAATAATCCAGGTAAGAGGTGATGAGAACCTCAATTGGAATAGTAACTGTATGAATGGAGAGAACTGGGAGTTATCTCACAGAAGGCCAACAATAATGATTATATTAATTAAAATAATAGCTAATATTTATATAGTGCTTTAAGGTTTACAAAGCATTTTATAGATGTTATCTCACTTGATCCTCACAACCACCCTGTGATATAGACACTATCATTATCCTCATTTTTCAAATGAGGAAATTCAATTAACCAGACTTGATCAATAATTGCATATGGGCAGGTGAGGGAAAGGGAAAAGTTAAAGATGACTCTAACTCTACAAACCTGGAAGACTAGATAGATGTTAGTGGCCTCAAAAGAAATAGAAGACAGAAATATAAAAACATAGGAGGAAGATCCAATTGGATGGGGTTGAAGGGGGGAAAAGATGATTTCTGTTTTGGACATACTGCTGAGTTTGAAATAACAGCAGTATACCCAGAGGGAGATAGTCGTCAGACAATTAGTGATGTAGGACTACAGTTCATGAGTGAGGTAAGAGCTGGACTTTGGAGTCGACTCCATAACTAAATCCAAGGGAGCCAATAAAGTTATGATGGGAGAGAATGTAGAGAACTATTAGTGATCAGAACAGGACCTTAGGAGACACACATCCAGAGATGATGGGAGATGAATGATGAACCCATCAAGAAAACTTAGAGGAGTGGTCAGATAGAACAAGAACCAGGAGAGAAAAGAATCACAGAAGTCAAGGAAGAAAGAGTATCCAAGAGGAGAAGGTAACCAGCAATGTAAAAAGCTACAAAGAAGTCAAGGAGAATTAAGACTGAAAAAAAAGACTACTGGATTTAGTAGTTAAAAATAACTAGTAACCTTTTGGAGTTGATAGCCAACTCAACTCAACAAATATGTACTCATTAAAATGCCTCCTTCTGAGAAGCCCTACAACTTCCACTCACAAAGTGGGTCCCTAGCAGACTACCACAGTGTTCATTCTGTGACTCCATGCTCATGAGCTCATTGTTCATAGAACACATATCAGGACATATACTTTTAACAGTTAGATAAGTGGTTGTTGTTGTCCTTCATTCTCGAAGAGGACCGAAATGACATCACTATGCCAGAGTCAAGTTTTAGTGTGTATGGCAGTGGCTGATCAGACCAATACGAGCTCAGGACGTTCTACCACAGGTTGGGCACAAATAGTCCACGTGAACCTTTGGGGTGGATTCTCTAAGTTTGAATATCTTGTGTTTCTCTTGAGCTACCTCAATACTGCTTTGCTCATAGAGCACAGCACATTTTCTGATGGGGGCTCACCATGCTGAGCGGTCCTGTGCCAGTGTCTCCCAAGTCACACAATCAGTTCCAAAGTTCTTAAGAGAGACCTTGAATGTCCTTGTACTGTTTCTTCTGACCACCATGTGAATGTTTGCCCTGTGTGAGTTCTCCATAAAACAGTCTTTTTGACAAGTGTACGTTTTGCATTAGAACAAAGTGGTCAACCCATCAGAGTAGATAAGTGGAATAAGTAGCTCAAAGCAAAGTCACCTACTGAGATGTCATTGTAAGAACAACAGTTACAAAATATTCCCTCCATAAACCTAACGTACACTCTCCCACAAATACACATAGAATCAGTGTCAGCAATGCAATAAACACCTTTAGAAAGAAGGGAAGGTAATCTGGATCCCAGTAGATTACAACAAGGATAAGGTGCTGTAGACGACTGGAGGAATCTCAAAGGAAGAGAGCTTACAGAATGTTAACAGCAAAAGGAGGGTCTGGAAATGGTCACGGGAAGCAG
Organism: Vombatus ursinus; assembly: GCF_900497805.2. Taxonomy (NCBI): domain Eukaryota; kingdom Metazoa; phylum Chordata; class Mammalia; order Diprotodontia; family Vombatidae; genus Vombatus; species Vombatus ursinus. Next base: position 53,484,661 of record NW_020954590.1, on the reverse strand, counting down.
GGAGCAAGCAGATTTCTCCTGGTCTAGTGTGTTGGAGAATATAAAAGTAGCAACCTCAGTGGAAAAATCTATTGGAGAAGACTGGAGGGGATGGAATTAAGGGTGAATGTAGAGGGGTTTGCTTTGCCAAGAAGGGCTACCTCTTCATTAGATACAGGTGAAGGAGGAGATACTGAGTGAAGATGTCTGAGGAACATGAAAAAAGAGGAAACTCTAGGTAAATGGTCTCCATTCTTTCAATGAAGTACGAATCATGGACCTAAGCTGAGAGGGTTGAGGGATGGTTTGCAACAGAAAGCTTCAGTAGTTATTTTCATGGTGAAGATACTAATCATCTCCATTAGTCTCTTATATGTGATAAAGTAAAAAATGATGTGTTTAACTTTAAGTGGTTTTCTGTAGCTCAAATCTATAAATATTGGCTTGTGGCAAAATCAATGAAATCAAACTAAGCTGCTTCTAAGAAAAACACTCTATAAAGAATCCCAGGCTGGTTTTAAATAAATAAGCCTTTGAAAACAATATGAAATTTCATTTGAACCCCCCTTGGCACAACTTAAAAGAATATGAAGCATAATAAACGAATATGTATTGTTACTTGACAAACATTATGTTCACAAATGAAATTCCTTGCAAACTATTCCAAGCTAATCATCCGAATAGAAAGTCTCCAAACTAAATGATCAGCCTAGACCTAGAAGGGACCTCAGAGATCCTCCAGTCTCATCAATTTTACAGATGAGAAAACTGAGGCCCAGAGAGGCTGAGGCTTGCCCACATTCTCAGAGATGGTATGTCAGAGGTCTTTCACTTAAGAGCCATCAATTTTCCCACTGTACCACACTGCTTCAAGTCCTTGGATACTTCAAACTATAACATATGTAGATAGATTAGATAGATACATAGATAGATTTACACACATGCATACATACACATATACATACACTTACTATAAGATATACGTCCTAAACTGAATTATGTAGGACTATGTGGTTTTTGAATGTATATATGCAGAATGAGTCTCATTAAAAGAGCTTATTGGCAAACTAATTTGAAAGACATGATGCCACCAGCAAAAGACACACAGAAACTCTGCTATGAACCTCTATTCCTGCTTGATCTTATTTGGTTAACATTCATTTTATAGAGTATTATTCAATACAGCCAGACTGTATTGTGACATGACTGTTCCCACGTTTGAGGGCACATACTATCTGCTTCTAAACTGGCCTTTAAAATATTTTGGGGGGCAGACAGGTGGTGCAGTGGATAGAGCACTAGCCGTGGAGTCAGGAGGACCCGAGTTCAAATCTGGCCTCATACACTTGACACTTACTAGCTGTGTGACCCTGTGAAAGTCACTTAACCCCATTGCCTAGCAAAAACAAACCAAAAAAATGGGGTTTTTTTGTATTTAATAAATATTTCAAATTATATTCTTTACAGTATAGACCTGATCATAAAAAAATTATTTTGGGGAAACTAAAAAATTCCATTTATCTAAAACTCTTCAGAACTACAAAAGGATACTGATATTTTAATACTATTTTAAAACTAATTTAATACTATTTTGTACCATGGCCAAATTTGGAACTTTACCTAGTCATTTTGTTTGTATTTTTGTGTGCGGGCATTATATATACAGGGCATAATGGACAGAGTTGAAGTCGAAATGACATGATTCAAATCTCACTTCTAACATTAGCTGTGTAATCATGAACAAGTTATCCACTATGAGCCTTCAAATGACTTACTGAAGTCTTAGTTATAAACTAGCTTGCCACCAAGCTAGCTTGTCCAATGTGGTCTGATCAGGGGTGAAGGAAGAGAACATTACAGAAAACTCCTAGCCTAAGTTGTAAGCTAACTTACCTACTGAGTTATAGGCAAGTTTCAATATGTACTGATAGAAGAAATTCTCATACTTAAAAAAATCAAATCTTTGATGTGCTGATCAATCAAATAACTAATCAACAAGTATTTATTAAGAATCTATAATGTCAGGCATTTGGCACTTGGGATACAAAAACAAAAAATTAAAGAATCCTTGAGAGGGTGAAGAGAGGGGGTGCCATGGAAGGCTTCAGTAGAAGTGTAAGATGGGGGACACAGAAGTAAATGTTGGTTTATCTGAAAATAATCCAAGAGGATTTTTTTCCCTTTTTTTTCTTCCCTCCTCCCACCTCCACTGCCCTAGAGATGACTACAATTAGACACAAATATGAATGTATATGTGTATATATATATATATACATACATATATGTAAAATCATTCTATACATACTTCTATTTATCAGGTCTTTCTCTGGATGCAGATAGCATCTTCCTTTATAGATCCTTTGTAGTTCATTTGGGTATTCATAATAGTCAAAATGACAATTGCTCAAAGTTGTTCCTAAAATAATAATTACTGTATACAATATCCTCTTGTTTCTACTCATTTTGCTCTTCATTAATTTGTGCAAATCTATGTTTTTCTAAAATCAATGAGCTCATCATTTCTTATAGCACAGTAGTATTCTATCATGATCATATACCACAACTTATATGTTTCAAAGCTCAATATGAGTTGATAGTATAATATGATAGCCAAAAAGTTCATGGGATCTTAATTTGCTTTAATAGAGTCATTGGTCCCACTGTACTCTGCCCTGACCAGAACACATCTGGAATATTGTATTCTGTTCTAGGCACTGCACTTTAGGAAGGGCATGGATAAGCTGAAGAACGTCCAGACAATAGAAAACAGAATAGTGAAGGGCTTTAAGATCATGCCACATGAGGATCAATGAAAAGAACTAGGAACATTTAACTCAAAAACTAAGGAAGAACATGATAGTTGTCTTTTAAAAACATAGAGAGGACTGTAACATGGAAGAGAGATTCAATTTGTTCTGCTTGGCCTCAGAGAGCTGAATTAGAAATAATGGGTGGAAATTGCAAAGAAACTAATTTGGGCTTGATATAAGGAGGAAAAAACCACCAGTCTAGAACTGATGTCAGAGTAATGGGATGCCCTAGTTAATATCAATTTGTTAATTAACACATTGGAGGCTTTGTCTTAGAGGAGACTCTTGTTTGATGCAGATTGGACTAGATACCCTCTGTGGACCCTTCTAACTTTCAGCTTCTGTGATTCTACATCACAATTCCACATGAATGATACTCCCCAAACTCAATTTTTCTCATTTAAAAAGGTCCTTAACTTTTTTTTTTAACAACTGAATCCTAAAGAACACACCTGTCCCTTCACTGAACTTATGAAGAACAAAATTACAGAACACATCATGAACTGCAGACAAAAACCATATTTAATATTTGTAACCTTAACATTTTTTAATTCAATTTGCTTCAGAGAGACCCTTTAAAGCAGCTCTGTTCAGAGTACTCTTGCTGAAAGAGCCTTGACTCACAAATCAAGACTCTTGTTCGTCAGGTTCCTAGCTATGAAATTTTCTGTCTTTGACTTAGGATATAGCATCTAAAGTAACACAGAATCACATATTCCAATTTTAACAAAATTTAGGAGACAAATATGTTCTTGTGAAAACTTACACATATCTGTTACCTTTATAATATACATGTCAAATCAATCATTCATCTATGTGAAGGAGTGAATGATGCTAGAGCCATGGGGGAATTTCAGATCTTATTAATACTTTTATTTAAAAAGGCTAATGATGGAACATCAACAACTACCGAACTATATGACTGCTTTCCCATTTATATATACTCTTTATCAGAACTACCTATACATGAATTGAGGACATTTTTGATGTGTCATCCTATCATAGAAGGAGAAAAGTGTAAAGAGTGGTTAGTGCCACAGAGATGCCCTGGGAAAGAATTAAGGGGTCAAGAGAAAGGAGGTCAGTGTGGACAGAGAGCAGGGTTTTAGTGAGGGAAGGCAGAGGGAGAGGTAGAAAGCCAATAGACTATGGTCAGATAAGGGGATTTTTGAACACAGAAGTGGTACATTTGTGAGTAATGGCAAGTTCAAGGGAATGATCATCTTTTGTGGGGCTAGGCATGAAGCAATGGTGAAGCATCACAGGTAGAGAGTTCCACTTCTAAGTCTGCAATTTCAGGATGGTGGCTAGGTGGTACAGCGGGTAAGAATCAGGAAAACCTGAATTCAAATCCTGCCTCAAATGCTCACTAGCTATGTGACCCTAGGCAAGTCACTTAATCTACCATTTTTCTCAGTTTTCTCATCTGCAGAATGGTGGTGATAATAGCACTTATGACCCAGGGTTACTGTGAGGATCAAATGACCTAGCATATGTATAGCACTTTGCAAACCTTAACACACTACATAAATGCTAGCTATTATTATTATTATCTGGAGAAATTAAGAAAGGCCTCGAGTATATTGGATGGACTTGTGGGAGAACATGGACAACAGTCAGACTAGACGGACAAGCATGGATGGGTTGTGATCTGAAAATTGGAGGAAACAACAAACTGATGAGGTCAAGAATCACATGAGCACGTTCTCATGTCTACCATTTCCTTAACTGAGATGCTATTACAAAATGGCATGCTACCACATATATTTATTTGATTTCATTAAAATTGACTACACTTTCCACCCATGACCAGACTTTGCTAACAATAATAGTAATTAAATAATTAGGTCTTGAAGCTATTGTCCACAGACCTCTAGGTCACTCCCCTTCTTTCCTCAACGAGATAGGTATATGGCTCACAGTTTTTATCTCCTCTCTAACTCCTGCCCTCATACTAGGAGACTTCAACACACATACTAACTCTGCCTTGAACACCCTGCCCACTCAGTTCCTCAATCTACTCCTCCACCCCACCTCAGCCACACACAAAGAGGTCATACCCTTAATTTTGCCATTACCCACAAATGTACCACTTCTGTGTTCAAAAATCTCCTTATCCGACCATAATCTATTGGCTTCCACCTCTTCCTCTGCCTTACATCACCAAACCCTACTCTTTGTCCACATTGTGACCTCCAATTTTTTTATTTTCCTTGCAATAGATACTCTCTACTCTTTTCCCCTTGGTGAACCAATCCAACTTTAAACTGTCCTCTTGAGTCCCTAGCTCCCTTATCATTTCACTGATTTCAGCCTGGCAAACCTCAGTCTTGGATCACTCCCGTTGCCTCTGGCCTCTACTCCTACACATGTGATACTGAACTAAGAAAATCATGCAACCAATCTGACTGGGTCCACTATAAACTCATGTTAGATAACCGCAAGTGAGCCCTCATTGCTATTAGACAATCCTTCTACACCTGCCTCATCAATTCACTATCTCACTATCCACAGTGGCTCTTCCAAACCTTCTCATTCCTCCTCTCACAGCATTCTGTCCCCCAACTTTCTCAGCTGAGAACCTTGCTTTATATTTCACAGAAAAAAACTGAGACCATTCACTAAGCCCACTGAATAATTCTTAAAGTTCAAATCCACTATACTCTTATAAAACAAAACTTATCACCAAATGACACTGTTTATAATTTAGATGAGTGAATATTTTAATCATAAATCAGTACATAGAAACCATGTGCAACAACAGCTTTGTTTTTGGTAAAAGAGGAAAATCCCACTGAGTTAGATCATTTAGAGCCTTGATGGATAGAAGTTACTTCTAAGAAATCAAGTTAGGTGAAAAATACTTATTATACTCCAGTAACCTAGTAATTTAATCTTCTTGGAGAGCAGAATCAAAGAATTTCAAATGTAGCAGGTACCTCAGAGGACATTTAGTCCAACCTGTAACTGACAGCACTCCTCTCTACAACTTCTCCAACAAATATTCAGATAGCCTCTTCTTGAAAACCTCCAATACTAAGTGCCTACTATGTGTCCCACACAGTGCTAAGTGTTTTGTTTTTGTTTTTCAAGTTACTGTTAATAGAACATCAGAACTCCTACATCAGGTCAGCCCCATTTCCAAGCCAGGGTCCATGCTCTGCTCAATGATGTTCCCTCAATATTGAGGGAGGTCCTCCAAAGCACTCCTAATTTTCTTTAATGACACAAGAGACCTATCTTTCACGCATTTACCTAAACTATTCCTGATCCTCAATTACATGTGTGAGTAGGACCACTTCCAGACAGTAGCAAATTTCTTAAGCTTGCCCTGTGTTGTGCTAAAGGGTACTTGTTTTTAATTGCTCCATTCCAGCTTTTAAAGGAGTCTACTCTTCTGACAATTCTGGAGAACAAATTCATGTGCACCCTTCACAGTTTTACAGATTTTAACTGCCATATTTTTAACTTTGCTCTCCAACCTGAAGAACACTAATTTTTCTATTAAACCAATATTCTTTTCTAGTTCTGTCATGCCTTTCTCAAGCCATGGCAATGAGAAACAAAGAGGATACTGTCCATGTATGGACAAATCGGTTTTTTTTCCAGATTATCTCATTTGATCCTCACGACCCCAAGAGATAGCTGCTATCTAATCCTAATTTTACCACTGAGGAAACTGAGTCACCCAACGTTTAAGTGACGTGCTCTGAATCACACAGCTAGTAACTGTCTGAGGATGCATTTGAACCAGATCTTCTCTCTACCTTGCCACTTACCTGTCTTCCACTTGGGATCAAGTAGAAGTCTCTTCCACATGAAAGCCTTCTACGAACCTGAAAAAAACGATCATGAGTTTCCTAAGTCTTTTCTTCTCCAAGGTTAAATATCCTGTCTCTTCAATCAGTTCTCATGTTGAAGGTGACTTGATTTTAAATGTCCTTAAAGTGAGACACCCAGAATGGAACATATTTCAGATGGAGCCTGACCAGGACAGAGTAAGGAAGGGGGAAGGGAATTTATTAAGCACCTCATATGTATGTCAGGCACTCTACGAAGCACTTTACAAATATTATCCCACTTGGTAGATCAGAATTATAACACCAATTATCCAGACCTTATTAATCCAGCCTAAGATAGTGTTCTTTTTTTGGCTGCCATGTACTGTTAACTGTTGTTGATCTCACTGTCTACTAATACTCCCACAGCTTTTTTCAAACAAACGGCTGACCAGCTATAGATCCTCTTTTCTCTACTTTCGAAGCTCATCCCTTTAGCCTAAGTATAGCACTTCAGATTTATCTTTATTCAATTACATATTAGGTTTGGCCCGACAGCCTAGCCCGTTGGATCCAGAGCATACTGTAACGTATTAGCTAATCCTCCCAACTTCATGTCATCCTTAAATTTGGTTTACCGTGTGTTGGGCACTGTACTAAGCACTGGGGATATAAAGAAAGGCTGCCCTCAAGCAGCTCACAATATAATGTAGAGACAAGATAAGACATACACAGGATAACTTGGAGGTAATCTCATAAGGAAGGCACTAGCATAAAGGAGGACTAATGAAGGCGTCTTGCAGAAGGTGAGAATTTATCTGAGACCTGAAGGAAAAGTAAGAAAAAGACAAAGGAGCAGCATTAGCATATACCTTCTCTCCTACAGCAGTGATAAAAATTCTGAATAACATAGGGCCAAAGACATCTAGATGCCTTGAACGTTGGCACTATGGACTTCCCCTCCAATATCACATCACTTCGTTTATCAATATAATTGGATCCAGTCATTTAGTCTTAAATTCACCTTCCTACCCATACTATTATCTTACCTACATTTCTCCATCTCTTCCACAAGGTTAACATCATTATCACAGCAGCTAACATTTAGACAGCACCTACTGTATGCTAGTCACTGTGCTAAGTGCTTTATAATTATCTCCTTTGATCCTCACAACCACCCTGGGAGGTAGCTGCTATTATTATCCCCATTTTGCAGATGAAGGAGTTGAGGAAAACAGAGGTTGTTACTTACCCAGGGTCACACAGCTAGTTTGATGTCTGAGGCAAGATTTGAACTCGGGTCTTTCTGAATAGATTCTGATGCTATACCACCTAGCTGCTCCTAGCAAATCTGTCAGAACTTGTCAAATGCCTCACTGAAATTCAGATGTGTTATGCCTACAGCTTTGCCCTGATCTAACAGTCCAGCTGTATTCAATCATTTCAGTCACATCCAACTCTGATTCATGACTCCATTTGGGTTTTCTTGGCAAAAATACTGGAGTGGTTTGCCATTTCCTTCTCTAACTCATTTTACAAAGTAAGGCAAACAAGGCTAAATGACTTGCCTAGGGTCACACAGCGAGTATGTGTCTGAGACCAGATCTGAACTCAGGAATATGGGTCTTCTTGACTCCAGGCCTGGTACTCCATCTACTATACAATCTAGCTGCCCAGCAGTCTAGTAACATTTCCAAAAAACCCCAAAAAACTACAGTTACTATAGCAGGATGTTTTGAATAAATCTATTCTGGTTCTTAGTGAGTCTTCCCTTTCTGACTCTTCTTAAACCACTACAAAAATACATCCATTTCCTGACAGTAAGTCAAGCTCATCAGCCTGACCTGCAGATCATCTGCCAGTTTCCATTTTTTCTGGCACCTCTCCCTTTCTCCAGTTTTTCAAAGACTGCTGACAACAGGTGAGTGATCACATCCTTACTGTAATGTTTATACAGACCAGGTGACTCAAGCAAAACAAGGACTACTCTCTTATCATCCCTTCACTTATCTTAGATCTTAATTACTTTTTAACTTTTTTTTTTTTAAATTTCCTACCTTGCCCAACGTGGAGCTCATTCTCCTTGGCAAGGGAAACAGATACAAAATAGCGGAGTCCTTCTGCCTTCCCTCAGTCACCTAGTAACACAGTTCTGTCCACTCTAATCATCTTTTTTTTTTTAATCTCCTTGCTCATTTACATAGCTACAAAAAAATATTCCTTTTTTGGTGCCCTCGCACTCATTTGGTGCCTCAGCTCATTTTAAGCTTTAGTATTCCAGGCAATGATCTAACATGTCACTAGTCTTGTTTTTATGTTGGTATTTGCTCTCTTGGTTCCATATTCTGTACAAACCTGTTCCACCTCTTGGTCAATGAGTTCCCTGCGCATTAACATCAAGCATTTTAAGTAGCTCTTCCTCTTTTCTTCCTCATTGGAAGGGTTTCGTTTGTGATGTCTGTGATGTCGGACTTTCACCTGGAGAACTTCCCAACCCTCTTTGGGACTATTTTGCCTGTAGGCAATGGGATCATATCTTTCCTATGACCTTTTTGAAAACCTCTCCCAAATCTAAAGCATACATCAGGTCTGGGTCTCCCCTTCCTTTCATTAATCATAATCTTTCTTTTTTTGCATGTGTGAGGCAAGTGGGGTTAAGTGACTTCCCCAGAGTCACGCAGCTAGTGAGTGTTATGTGTCTGAGGTCGCATTTGAACTCAGGTCCTCCTGACTCCAGGGCTGGTGCTCTATCCACTGTGCGACTTACCTGCCCCCATCAATCATAATCTACAAAACACACCTGACCCATCTTGTGGGTCAGAACCACATCCATAACAGCAGTTTCTTTTGTTTGCTCTACCTTTTAAAGAATGAAACTATCATCAAGCTAAGTCGAGAATGCATGAGCCACTCTGCTTTTAGCAGGGAAAGAGCCCCAACAGATGTCCCAGTAGTCAGCCAGAGGTGGAGATGAATGAATTTAGAGTTGAGAGGGACTTGAAAGGTCATCTAGTTCCACCCCTTCATTTTACAAATGAGGAAACTGAGGCCCAAATGGATTAAGTGATGTTCCCAAGGTCACCCAACTAGTTAGTGGCAGAGCTGAATTCAGACCTAGATTCTATGACTCCAAGTTCCAGTCCCTCCCTCTCTTCCTACTACACCATGCTGCTTCCCATCATCATCACTTTGTGTCAGGTACACAGCCTTTTTCTGAACACATATCCATTTCCTCCTTCCGGCTGGATAATCTGTCCTATACTCCCACTACAATATCTCTTCTCCTTCTGCCTCACCATATCCTCACCTAAATGTTCTCTACCATGCTTCTCCCTCATACTATGTAATGAGACAGAAAAATTGCTCATATCCTATGACCCAATAATTCTATTCTGAAGAGTATACTCCAAGAAAATAACCTAAAAAGAAAGATAATTAATTTGTATAAAGATCAGAGAACTTTATACAGAGAAGACTGAGTTCAAGTTACACCTGGCTACATAATTCTAAGCAAGTCATAACCTTCTCGGTACCCCAAAAGAATTCTTGAAGAAATTGTAGAGCAAGCACCAAACTTCAGATATTTTTATCAGGACTTTCCATAACAATGAAATCACAAATCCAATCTAGAATGAAGTTAATATTGTTAAAAATTTTAAATGTATTTAAGGGTTTTTTTTTCAACTGTAAAAGAAAGCACTATATTAAAAATAGGCTATATCACACCCTTTATGAAGATAAGGTCAAAATGGGCACATGATTTAGACCAGCGCTTCTTAAACTGTACCCACAGTTTAAGAAGTGCTGAAGGGGTCACGAGTGGGAAAAGTTTAAGATGCCCTGATTTAGACATAAATGGTGATACAATAAGCAAATGGTGATACAGCAAGGAATAGTTTGCCTGTCAGATCAATGGAAAAGGAAAGAATTTATGAACAAACAAGACTGACATTATGAAATGCAAAATGGATAATTTTGATTACACTAAGTTAAAAAGGTTTTACACAAACAAAACCAATACAACCAAGATTAGAAGGAAAGCAGAAAGCTGGGAAAATTTTTACAGCCAGTATCTCTGATAAAGGCCTCATTTCTACAGTGAGAAGTATATCAGATTACAAGTTGTTCCCCATTTGATAAATGGTCAAAGGATATGAATAGGCAGTTTTCAGATGAAGAAATTAAAGCTATCTCTAGTCATATGAAAAACATGCTCTAAGTCACTACTGATTAGAGAAATACAATTACAACAACTCTGAGGTAACCACCTCACACCTATCAGATTGGCTAATATGACAGAAAAGGAAAATTATAAATGTTGGAGATGTAGGAAAATTTGAACACTAATGCATTACTGGTGGAGTTGTGAACTGATCCAACCATTTTGGAGAGCAATGCAGAAGTATGCCCAAAGGGCTATAAAACCGTGCATACTCTTTGATCCAGCAATACCACTTCTTGGTCTGTATCCCAAAGAGATCATAAAAAAAAAGGACCCACATGTACAAAAATATTTATAGCAGCTCTTTTTGTGGTGGAGGGGATGCCCATCAATTGGGGAATGGCTTAACAAGTTGTGGTATACGAATGTAATGGAATACTATTGTGCTATAAGAAATGAGCAGGCAGATTTCAGAAAAACCCGGAAAAAACCATGAACTGATGATGAGTGAAGTGGTCAGAACCAGAACGTTGAACACTGTTAACAGCAACATCGTGCGATAACTATGATAGATTTACCTCATCTTAGCAAGACAATTCCAAGACTCATGATGGAAAATGCTTATCACATCCAGAGAAAGAAGTATGGAGTATGAATGAGGAGGGAAGCATGCTATTTTCACTTTTTTTGTTTTTTCTTTCTCATGGTTTTTCCCTTTTGTTCTGATTCTTCTTTCACAATATGACTAATGTGGAAATATATTTAACATGATTGTATATGTATAACCTATATCAGATTACTTGCTGTCTTGGGGAGGGGGGAGGAAAGGGAGGGAGAAAAATTTTTAACACAAAACCTTACAAAAATGAAATGCTGAAAACGATCTTAATTGGAAAAAATAAAATACTATTAAGAAAAAAAAAGGCTACAGTAAGTAGGTAGACAGATTAAATTCTAAATTAAACAATCCTTTGAGTTTCTCTTCCTATTTTCCCCAAATGGACTTTCAACAAAGATTTTGTAATTTCCCTTTTTTTTATGGTGTCAATCTTTACTGCCTGACTCTACCTACTGCCACTGAAATATTTTACTGTTTTTCTATCACTCCCAGCTACTACCTAAATTATTCCCACTGCAGATATAGAAGATAAAGTGATGATAACTTCCTCTTCTTCCAAATCCCTCTGATATTCTTTCCAGGATTTTCAACAACCTAATAGTGGCATAAGGAAGCCACCATTTTCCTCACCCATAGATAGAGACAGAGATCTATGTAAGATACGTATATCATACATAAGATATATCTTTCTCCTTATCTCTCTATATTGCATTCTATACAATCTCATGGTTCACTGGTAAAAGGAACAAAAGTGAACCTCTCCAAGAACAGGGCAGAAGAAGGTGCCAGAGTTCACTTCTTTCATCTCCAGTTTTTTCAGAATTGCCTCCCAATCTCTCCTTTGCCTCATCTGCTGTTTCCGCTTCAAGGAAAATTAAGGGTAGATATTTTACTATCTCTGACAATGCTCTTTCTCATTAGCATAAGTGATTAAGAGTCATTTATTTGTTATCATATTTCAAAGGCCTTGAGTTACTGTCAAAAAGGTAACATAAACTGAAAGCTTATAAACCAGGGAAGAAATTTTAAAATTTAATGATAAGTAATACTAAGATTGATATTTATTCCTTTTATTCCGATAAGAAAAAAACAGACGAAGCACTTATGTTCCCAGATGAATGGGCAACTGATTATGTATTTCTTAGGTAAGCACTATAGATGGACAATTAGCTGAGCCCAGAAGCAAAAAGGAAGAGGAAAGTGGGCTGGACTAAACTTGAGAAAACATAAAGTACTTTCAATGATATCCAGATGCTCCCTGACACACACAAAAAAATCGCTGTTTCAACATCAGTATTTTCCTAGTAATGCTGTATGTTTTTGAATTTAAATTGCAGGTGATTCAAAGGACAAAGTACACAGTTTCTCCCTTGGCTACGGTGTGTTACCAAAAATGACTTGCATGTAGGAAGTTTTATAAAAAACATAATCAAGCACACTCATAACCAGAAAAGGAGGTGGTCATGTAGCAAAAGCAAGGGATAACAGACAGTCCAAATGTTGCACTTGTTGAGTTGTTCAATCATTGCAATCACGCCCAACTCTTCATGACCCCATTTGGGGTTTTCTTGGCAAAAATACTAGAGTGGTTTACCATTTCCTTCTTTAGTTCATTTTACAAATGAGGAACTGAGGTAAATAGGGTTAAGTGACTTGCCCAGGGTCACACAGCTGATAAGTGTCTGAGGTCAGATATGAACTCGGGTCTTCCTGACTCTAGGCCCGGCACTCCATCTACTGAGACACTTAGCTGTCCTGCAATATTGAACTAGCATCCATAAACTATTACAAGATCAAGAGCAAGGTTTCTTAACCCTTTTTGTGTCATGGAACCCTTTGACAGTCTGGTAAAGCCCATAGATCCTTTCTCAAAATAATGTTTTTAAATATATAAAATACTTAGGACTGATTACCAAGGTTTTAACTAGTTATACTTAAATAAAGATGTAATTTTTTTCCCTTTTAAATTTTAGTGGACCCCCAGAAATCTAAGAACCCCTTTTATAGAGGAAGGTGTTCAGTGTATTAGGCTAGGAATTTACTGAATGAAATAAACAATGGTACATGTGAGGAAGTCATGGATGGGTTGCTATTTGCCCCACGGATAGAACACCTATATACTTATGGAATCACAAATCCAACAAAGCAGTGACATTTCCAGTCAAAAAGATTTGCTCTTTTTCTATCCAAGACCTTGTCTAACCTCAATGTATGGAATCTTAGTAAATTATTAACTAAATATTTTATTTTGTATCCAAGCAGAGAAAAGGACAGTACATTGAATGCCACTGATGAAAACTACAGATTACTTATGGGTACCAGATCCATTTCAACCCTACCTAGCCCATTCACTAGGGGCTATCTTCTAGGGTACTCTAAATTTCATAATGAAAACTATAAAGAAAATACTTTTAGATTTTAAAAAGAAATAGAATGCTGCATTTTCATGTCCCATTAGGAAAAAAGGCCTGCTCATAGTGCACTTTTACTGCTTTACATTACTGGTACAAAAACCAAGATGTAGATCTGAAATGTCTTCTATGAATTTCAATACCACAGATTCTCTACCAAGTCTGTTATGACATCTACATAATTCATTTTAAGTTAAACAAATGATCACTTCTAGTATTTTTCTACTGATAGATATTAGCTGAGTTTTCACTAAATGTACACTATTCAGAAATGCACACTCGAACTAAAGTGAGCTTTCTGAACTACAATTAAAAAAAAAAAAAAGGTAGCTCTCCAGGAGCTCATTCAAACTTTCTGTAAAGTATTGTAAAACACAATATTCATTTAACTCAACAAGAATCCAGGTGACAAGACATCAAGTATTTAAACTCTCCAAAGATAGTTTCCGCCACATAAGAAAGGCACTTGACATGTAATTTCAAAAGGACAGGTAATTCACTTGATACTTAGAGCAACTGCTACCTTCCCAAAATTAAAAGCAGTGATGATTAGGTCTGATTAATTCTTCTGAATCATCCTCAAATACATAAGAGTACACAAGTTATTCATTTTTGAGCAATTGGCACAATCAAGAAATAAGTGAAAATCCTGGCTGGCATCCATGTCATGCTTCCTTGAACTCCTGGGTTAAGTAGTCATAAAGTATGTCTTTCAATGATCTTCCCTACAGAAAGTATTTCTGAATGATTAATGATACAATCAGAACAAAAGTATCTAAAAGCTAAATTTTCAAGTATAATGTTCACTCTTCTTCTTGTCTTTTCTTACTCTTTTGCTCTTTCCCAGCTGCTTGGATGATTCCTCCTGAAAAAGGCAAAAATCAACATGGTCTTCTTCAACAAAGAAGATGGATCAAGGGCATAGTAAATACATAATTTTTCAGAATGCTAATGTGCTTAATTTTCTTCTATAATAAAAGGAAAACTCACAGGTAAAATACAAATAAGAAAAAAAAATTAACTGGCTCAAGCATTTTTTCCATGACTAATTGAAATAACCAAATTTCCTCCAGAATACATTGTTTTACAAAAAAACATAATACTGAAGGATCATAGAGGTAATCATGGTTAGGTCAAAACCAAAAAAGTTTTAATGAAAATCAATTATGAAGATGGTAGTGATGGTGACAACAGAGATAAAAATATAAAAACCCCACAAACTCCTCACACCTCCCTTTCAAGTGGAACGTCCATGAAAAGAATTATCACTGATTATCTACCATTGATAATCTTTCACAAGCATCTATAAGATCACATTTTTGTGTTCTTAAAAATATTTAAAATCGAGTTATACTTCCAAGAAGATATTTTCTAGATTCCACAACATTTTCCAAGAATTTTTGTTGATTACCCTAATATGTAACAAGCTTTAGTAGGAATAATAAGGTTTTCAGAGCCATAGGAAAAAATACAGTAGTAATAAGTGATTAGTGAACTTGTTCAATATGTACTAGTTAAACTGTAAAATGGCATAACTCCAACAAAAAAGTCATATTGGTACGTTTAGATTAGTAAGTTATTGCCAGGAGACATGAATTCTACAATAAAGTAGTTCATATTTGTGTACTGTCAGAAGGGTACTGAATACTGTTTTGAGGATAATAGGATAATCTTTAATTGTGGATCTTAGTTGTTCCTACTTTCTCTTCTCTGTTCAGGGAAGAGGGAGGATAGATAATCAGTTAAATGAGTAATTCATTAATATGACAATATGACTATAGCATCATAAGTTCCCCAGCAAACAAGGGGCTTTCTGTGTGGCTGATAGTCAGCCTTGGATTGTAGAAGGGACCAAAAAGCTTGGGCCAGAGAAATGAGGAGACCAATCCAAATTTAGCAGAGGGTGTTCTGGGAACCAAAGATTTTACAATTGTGTGGAAATCACAAGCAAGATTAATCTTCCCAACCTAAAAATGATGATGAAGACAAAGCTAAGCCTAAGCAATTTTAGTCAGAGGTCAGAAAACTTGGACACTGTCTGGTGTGGTGATTAGTAGTTTTCTTTTACTTCCAAAAGTTATTTTTATGTACTTTTAATTATCTTATCCTGCTGAATTATTTCTGAATCCGTACATTCTCTTTTCTCTTGTACATCACCTTAGAAAATGCACTCTAGTGGTTTGGAATGTGTTTTAACAGGAAATAGACAGTCAGGAGGGAATATACTCAGTTGTAATTACAGGAGCAGAAAAAGGTGGTTAAATATAAGGTGCAGCAAATCTCTGAACCCAGGGATTAAGAAGTTTCAAGAGGTTGTATTCCTTGGCCGTGAGGTGGCAGTCAGTGATCAGGAAAGATGTAGCAAGTAGTGAATAATGAAAAGCCCTAGAGGTAGAGCTCTAAAGGAAAGTCTTCTAGACCAATTCCAAGATGGGGAACAGGGATACACCAGAAGTTGGCTGAAATCATCAAGGCTTGACAACCAGGGCTTCATCTTTTATATGTAGCAGTATCCCATTTGCAAGACCAGTGTGACCAAAAGGAAAGTAAGCTTATGAAAACAGAAAGGGATTATTTGTAGGTACACACCTATTTTGGGCAGATATAGTGTTATCACATCCCTCCACACAAAAAGGCAAGTTGCTATAGGAAAAACAAAAAGAGCTTGTTCCAGGAAAAAAGGTAGCTCCAAGTGACATAGTTAAATCCAGATTCTGAAGGTGGAAGGGACTTTAGCTATTACCTGGTCCACTCCCTCACTGACCAATAAGAAAAGTAAAACTCAAAAGGGTGGTGAATTGCTCAAGGTCACTCTTCTAGTTAATGGTAAAAGTGTAACACAGTAAGCTTCACTCTAAGCAAAGGCACATTCCACTATACCACACCACTTTTGATTCTACACTTAAAGAATTTGTGACCACAAAGGGCCTGAGAACCACACAAAATAAAATACATGGCTTAAAGGTTTCAATTCTCTGACTGTGCTTTTTTCAAACCTCACAGGACATGATAAGATATCTTTAGATACTATCAATAACAACTTACCGGTGAATTTGTATAGTTCTCTTCCACTAGTATGTTTCTGGCACAGTTGTTGATGTGTTTAAAGCGATCTGGTCCAAGTAAAATACCGCCATACCAGCGTGATACCACCACCAAAACATTCCGTACGTTTAAAATCTGTATTTTTAAAAACATATAATTATTTGTTATTAGGATGGATCTGTGATTTCATCAGTGCAGGGCACTCCTCAGTGTAGAAACTACCTTTAACAATGCAAACTGAAAAGTGTCCTTCAATCTATAGTTTTAAGAGAGTTCACTAAAGCCCCTGACCTAGTAAATGACTTGCCTAGGGTCATACTGCTAGCATATGTCCACAATGCACTTCAAATTCATTCTTCTTGACTTTGAAGTTCCAGCTCTCTATCCACTACAGCAGACTGCCTCTCAATTATTTATACATTTACATACATAAATACATGCTTTAAAGAAAAAAAAAACTGTTCATATAAAATACAGCATGACAGTATTTAGAAGTTAACTTTTGCAGGCATAACATTGGGAGTGGAGAGATGATCAGATTAGCAATCAAAGAGACCTGTAGTCAGGATACAGAATTATGCAATTTTTGAGCTAGAAGGGGTATTAAATTTGAGCTAGAAAGAGAGCATCTGGCCAACCTCCTCATTTTACAGATAATGAAAATGAGGCCCAGAAAGGTTAATTCAATTCAGTTCAAATAAAAAAAACAAAACACTTATGAAATTTATTAAATTCAAAAATTTTGTTCTATAAAACTATTTAAAAGGAAAAAGGACAGATTATCAGTCTTAAAAGGACAAAGGACAGCTACATCAAAAATGCTTTTAAAATCCTGAGTGTTCATCTTTCTTCACAGAATATTCAGAAAACATATTAATATTCATTTTTTCTCTGCCAAATTTTTATGAAACATAAAAACTTTGATTTTTCCCAAGCTGAGCATAAGACACATTTTCAAATTGTTATAAAATGCCAAGTTTTTCAGTTCACTCAAGGTTCTGAACAGAGTTCTATAACTTTTTCATTGAAACTGAGGAAACGAAAAACTTTAGATTTTAAAAAGAGGAAGCAGCAGTAGAGTTGGTAAATTGCACACAGAGCATCAGTTCCAGCTGCATGAACGGATTTCAAAGCAATTCTGAGAATAAGTTTTAGTTTTCTGTCCCTATTAGAGCGGTAATGTATTCTTCCTCTTTTTATCAAGTTATAGGGAACAAAAATATAACTCAATCTATGTAAAAAAAAAAAACTTCACTCAAAGGTTAGACTAGAGATGGAGTAGACTGATTTGCTTTTATCTCAATACATCTTTTCTAGTACTGAGAATACTGAAAGTACAGCGCTCAGAAAGGTTTTCTCTTATTTCTACCTGCATAAGGTGAAGGAGACGTCCACCTGCTGCTGTTTCCCCATCATCTTCACAGTCCTGCAAGAAAGTCTGCCTATCTTCACAATATATTCTGCAAACATATATACTACTGTTAAACTCTAGAGCCCCCAAATATCATTTTCAACAAGATTAAATAATTACTGCAATACTGGCTAATGTTTCCAAGGTTTCCAAATTAGTTTGTAAATAATTTTACCTGGAGCCCTAAATTGGATTACTCACTTCGCACTGTTTCTTATTAGTAATCTATTTAGCATATTTTTAGGGATAATCCCTCTGCTAAAGTATAACTATGATGCCTTATTGTAGCATGGAGAAATCCTTAGATTTTCAAGGTTATGCCCATGGAATACAAGCTGTCAGGTCCTGCTAAGATGTTAAGGTTTTAAGTACAAGCTCATTCAAGGTCCATAACCAATTTAAGATCCAATTCAGAGAGGATCATCAGCTAAAAGCTGGTTTCCAGGTGGCAAGCTTTCTTGGACAGACAACTCCTGAAGACTATCTGCTAAAGCCTCAAGGAGCTGTGATATGCAAACACAGAAAGGATACCCACAATGATGAAAAAGCAGGATAAGGTAGATACTAAAAGGTACCTCCTTTAGGCTAATGAAGCTACTGTTACCTTCAAAAACATAAGATACCACTCCTGATCTTTCCTGCTTCTCATAACCACATGTAACTTTAGAAAAGTCTACTGAGAACACAGCTGATTAGAAGCAACAAATTAAAAGGAAAGAATTGGGTATACTGACAGCAGCAAGAAGTGATAGCTGACAGTTCTACAATCAATCTACAAAAAAAGACACTAAAACTCAAAAAGCATACAGTGTCAGTCTAACACTGCCATATGAAACTAGTTCTTGAAGTAGCATGGCACAGTGGAGAGAGTGCTGGACATGCAGGAGACTTGAGTTCAAACCTTGCTAGCTTACTAGCTACATGACTACAGGCAGGACGCTTGAACTCTGTGCACTTCGGGAAAATCTCAAAGACTACAAAAGTACTGATATGGTGGCAGTTCCAACACAGATGAAATCACAGGTTTCCAATAAACCAATATTTATAGCTCATAATCATAATGAAGATATTAAATCATCAAATAGAGGTTAAATGGTATTTGGTAAGTTCTACTTAAGGAGTCAAGGAAGTATGCAATATATTTAGAAAGATTTCCAACAAAAATTATGTAAAACAAATCCCGGTTTTTCATACAACTTTCAAATCTGAGGTTGTTAAGCAAACCAGAGAGATGAGAGTAAACCTTCAACAATATGGTAAACAACTCTTCCAACCGCCTCATTCCTTAAAGGTTATAGACAGATAAGATTTTACTGTCCTAGTCTGTTCATTTGGATTTTGATGATTGAAATTCTGGTTTGTTTGCAATTTCATTTACTTCATACACAGATGATTCTGTTTCAGATCTGTGGTAGTTTGCCTGGCTTTCAAAAACAAAAAACAAAAAACAAAACAAAAAAGAAATGCCCTTAATGATCTACCCCCTTTCACCAATTATATGTGTTATGTTCTGGTTATGACTCACCTGTAAGCATAGATATTGTGGGTGGCATTGGCTATTTTCTTATTTTCATATAATTTGGCAAGAACCATTTTTACCTTGAAAATAAAAATGATTATTTTTTACCTCATACAAGAATAATTGTAAATGCTATATAAACAAACGAGGAAACAAGTTCATCTTAAAGTATTTTACTGTAGTCTGTCATGCTAATAAAAGTATTCAATGTTTAGAGGTAGTCTTTCATCATTTTGACATTATTTTTCTACTAACTCAGATACTTTACTTGAGATTTCAACCAGGCAGGATCTCACAGGACTTTAGATTAAAATATTCTCTATTCTGTTTTTATTGGGTATGGAAAGAAGGTTAGTACTATTGTCTGGAATGGAGAAGTTGAGGTTGGTATCTTCGATTCCATCTCTGAAGTCAAATCAAATGAAATCAACATATTTATTGGACACCTACAAGCGGAAAACACGACACAGTACAAATTTTACTCATAATAATAATATTATTACTATGGCTAGTATTTATATAGTACTTTACACAACAACCGTGGGAGGTAGGTATTATTATTATTATCATTCCCCACTTTACAGATGAAACTAAGGCAGACAGGTTAAATGAGTCGCCCAAGGTTACCCAAGCTAATAAGTGTCTGTGGCCAGTTTTTAATTCAGGTCTTCCTGGACAGGGCACTGAACCCTATTATACTAAGGCTTGAAGAGACTGTAATTTGCCTAAGTAGAAGCAATAGCTCGAGATGAAAATACAGAATGCTTTGAAACAATAAACTCTACAGAGTACTATGTTATATGGCTTTTTAACAATGCACATAAAGTGTTTTCCAAATTAGAAGACATTTAAGAGCAAGGTTTAGATAAGGAGCCAAAGACAAGCAAATCTAAATGATTAAGGTATCTTTGACAAGTGCATAAATACATAAATATATGTGTGTATATGTGTGTGTGTGTGTGTGTGTGTATATGGATATATAGCATGAGTCAAAAATAATCTTAAGGTAGGAAAAATGGATTAAAAATGTGCCATCTAATAGGAAAGCTATTAAATAAAAAGTAAAAATAAAGATTAGAGTTAAATTTCATTCTAATTACTTTGGCATAAAAAAGGAAATATCAATTTTAATACTGTATCCTTACCTGCTTAAGGCAAACTACAGGAGCTAAATGTGCTTGAAAAGTGCTTCTCCGGTCAGTGATTGGAACTCCATGCTTGATTGGTGGTACTTCTTCTACATCTATATGGTGAAAACATGGCTGGCTTTATTTTCTTCAATAAGTACTTAGTTTCAACTTCTAAGAAATACTACAGGGCTGGGGGGACCTTAATTAACACTAAATTCCACCTCACTTTCCAAACTCTTTCCTCTTTCTTCGAGTCCCCATACAACATCTATTCTCCACATTGACCACAGACTAACTGTTGTCTACTTCACTGAGAATGAGACCATATAAAAATTCATTTAAACTTGTCTATTCGTTAGTAGTTCTACTAATTTTTCCCAAATTATTCCTATCTAAATTTTCAAATAAAAGCTAAAAAAGACTTATTATGGAAACTATAGATTTTCAAACAAATTTTAAAATATAACTTTGGAAACTGATGCAAATAACAGTAAACCACTATTAAGACAGTTGTTTAATTGAAATAAGAATTTAAGACAAAAAATTAATGAGACGGCAAAAATATTACATTGTAATGAATTAATGTAAAACCAGCCTGCCAAGTTAAGAATAATAAAGTTCCTAAAAATGCTTAGCTCTGAGATTCTCAAATTTCTGGAGTTTTGATACTATCCTGCTACAATTTTTTTTACTTCATAACCCTTCTCACTCCTTCAAAGTGCTAGTGAGCTTCCGTTTCCTAATCTGTAAAATGGGAACAACAACAGTACCTACTTTGTAGAATTGTCGTAAAGTTCAAATGAAATAATGTATATTAAGTATTTTACAAAACAATAAATCACTATATAAATGTCAGTTATGATGATGGGGATAATGATGCAATGGATCTACTTTCCAAAAAACTTAATATTCATGCCAATATACCTGACTGGCTTTCAGTGATAACAAAATCCAGGGCTTCAATTCTATTTTTTGATTGACAATCAAAAAGATAATCATCTTCACAGTCAACATCTTCCTCTTCAGTTTTCTTGTTTATGTCTGGGCCTAGGTGGATACATACAAGACATTAAAATTCTTAGTTTCCAATGATTAGTCAGTAAATGTGCATAACAGGCTTAGCTGAAACTAACTCAAGTGTGTGGCCTACACATGAAAATCAACAAGAGCTATCCAGGCTCTTCTTCTCATAAATTATTCCTCTTATTCTACAAAGTAATTTCTGTATTTTCCAACAAAATCTCCAAAACAAGCTCATTACAGAAAATAATTTTTTTTTCCAAATGAAATCCAAATAAATTTTAAAATATCATTATGGAAACATGGACAGATAAGAGTAAACCTTTACTTAAAGAACTGCTAATGAAGTAGAATTTAGGTAAAAGCCTTATGGAACTGTAAAAATATTTTAAGACAGCTAAGTTAAGATTAAGGCAATTCCCAAAGGATGCTAGATCAGTGGTTCTCAACCTTTCTTCAATTTTTAGATTTTACTGTTGTGTTTTTATTTTACAACCATTTCCCACTGCTAACAAAAAGTGTGATATAGCACAATCCTAACAATTAAATTTAAATTAATTTTTTTTACTTTGAGAACTTTGAATCACTTGCTAGGATAACTAGAAATGTTTTATAACATTACAGGGGGAAATTTTGAAAGAGTATGAAAAAGTCAAAAGTAATATTCATATCAATAGGACAGCCTTAAGTTAATCATACATTTTTCTTAAAAGTACTAAAAATATGTGCACCTATAGCTATGATGTGAATACTTATTATTAGCACTAATGGCTGAAATACTTAGAATAATTACCTCATCTTTTTTTTTCCTTTTCGTAGCACATAACCATCATGCTAAGGCTGGCTCTGTTACTGATTTTCTGTGGAATTTATATTTGAACTGTTACTTACATAATTACTCATTGCAACCCTCAACCCAACTAAAAATAATTCTACCAGTTGCTACAAGGTTATAAATTTCATTACAAAATCATATTAAAGAATTTTCCAGTTTATATGAGCTTATTTCGGTCAGCAGAAAAAAGACTGGAAAAGTGGTTCTAGTTAAGGCATTAGAAATTGACAATGTTAACACATATTAAAGATTCAAATACAGTATTCCATAAAATATATATCTGTAATGTCAATTATATTACTTGAAATTAGTCACTATAGTTTTCCAAAGTTCTTTTTCTAGAAATAGGAAACTGATTTGAGCTGACACAAGATCACACATCTAGAGATGGAAGGGATCTCAAACACCATCTAGTCTAACCCCCTCTTATACTGATGAGGAAACTGCATTTAAATGATTTGCCTAAAGTCATACAGGCAGTTTGTGGCAAAGGTGGGATTTAAACCCAGGGCCTCTGACTCCATGGCCACTGTGTTCTTTTCACTGTAGCATGATGAGTTTAGTATTTCCAAAAGCATGGTCCTTGGAGTTCTATAGTTCCTAGAGAGCTAAATAGGGCTTTTCTTAAAATAAAACAAACAAAAAATAATGGTAGTTTTATGAGATTCCAATAAGTAGAGTGGGATGACTACTTTATGGAAGCTTTGTTCCTGATCAAGAGCAAGCTATAAAGAAAGCTGACCAATGTGAAGAGAATGATAGAGTGAGGTGAGAAGAAAAGATAAGCACTGAGAATAACATTATTTATATAGTACTTTCAGGTCTATAAGCATTGGCAATAATAACATTTCTATAATGCTTTCAGTTTACAAAATGTTTGACATACATCATCTTATTTAAGCCTTCCAACAACCCTGTGAGGTAGAAACCATGTGATTTGCCCAGTGTCACAAAGCAAATCAGTACCTAAGGCAGGATGTGAACTCAGATCTTCCTGACTTCAAGTGCAGGGCTTCATGATTACTATTCTGCTGCTTATCAGATGCAACAACAATGGCAAGGCTATAGTAAGGTGGGGGCCAGGGGATTCCAAGGATCCCACCCTGCCTTGCCCTGAGATCTTAGACTCTGACAACCTTTCCCTCCCACTCTTCCCCTTTCAATAATTACTATCTTTTTTGCTTCCATCAATATTTTTCAACCCCCAAGTTTTCCAAACCCAAATTATTTTAAGCAACACTGCTAGAGTCTTCTGTTCTTTCACACAATACCTAAGTCCAAAAAATCACATTCAAGTATTTTGACGGAACTGAGGAAAATCTAACAGGCTCAAATTACCAATCAACAATGATAAGGTACATAAAACAAACCTTAAAATGCTACACAAATGTCAGTTTTTGTTGTTTTTATTAGTAGTCAAAAGATACGCAATTTATAGCATGTTCTGTAAAGTGCCTATCAAATTGATGAAATATGAAACTGTATACGGCTAGAAATAATCATAGGAACACGTGTGTGTGTGTGTGTGTGTGTAAGTAGCATAGGAAATGGCATAAGCAGATAAGTTTCCCAATAGAAACTTCTCTCCTAATTCTTAAGTTGTAATTCAGACAGTCATCCTTCTGTGTTTGGAGGCCTATGTGAATTTTTAGTCACTATTACATTAAAAACAAACTGAAGTCAAATTTTAAATCCTACCTGATTCTGATAGCTGAGATTTTTCTATTAGAATTTCTCGAATTTTCTCCACCCACAAATAAAGAATACTTTCACCAATGTTCTGTCTGAAAAAAAAATCCAAAACAAAAAAGTAAGCCAATTATTTCAAAATACTTCCTTCTCATATTCAAGAAAATTATTTGAGCACATCTAATCCTAACAGTCTGTAGGTGTTTTACAATCTATAGTAACAAGACTTCCATACAATGGCTTATGTGGGTATTATGTAATCTTTGCTTCAGAAATAAACATGTAAAGTGTATTATTTTAGAATTCTGACATTTAGATGTTATAGCCCTTTTACAAAGTAGACAAAGAGATGGAGTTAAGTGAAGAGATCTGAGTTTAGGACTTGATTATTCACAAATGTGAAGAACTATGCTTAACTGCTGAGTAATTAATTACTACCATCTACTTATCAGAAGTTTTAGAGTATCACTATTAAATTAAAATTACTGCAGATTTTTCAACCTTTTTGACAGACTTTCAACATCTTTCAAAGAGGCAATTAGATAGAGCACTGGGACTGAAGTCAGGAAGGCTTGAGTTCAAATCCAACCTCAGACATGTACTAGCTGTGGGACCTTGGGCAAGTCATTGAGCTCAGTTTCCTCAACTGTAAAATGAGGAAAATAATAGCACCTACTTCCCTGTGTTATGAGAATTAAATGAGATGACAGCTGTAAAGCACCTGACACATAGTAGGTACTTAATAAATGCTAGCTATAATTATTATTATCATAAATGTAATAATGTATCTTTTCTTTCTTTGGAAAACTAGATGCATGCTTTAGCATATTGATTTATGAATTAGTTTTTATGTGCCTGGAAAAAATGGAAAGAGGGGTTGGAGACTTTACAAATAGAAAATATATTACCAGCACTTGACTCCTGCCCTGATTAAAAGTGAGAAGAAAGGGAAAAAAAATCCACAGAGGCAGAGATGTGTTCATTTATTTATTTTGCCACTTCAGGGGCACTAGGGCTTGGGGATCCTGGGCAATAATGGTGCCATTCCTTAAAATGTTTTGGTAACACCTCTTTTGGAACTGTCTTCAGTAGTCAGTAAGTCAGACAAAAAACATTATATAATCACACCTCATAAGCAGTAATACAAATGATAATCAGTCTATGGTGTCAGTCAATAACCATTTATTACCGTATACACCAGCACAGGAGATACAAAGAAAGGCAAAGCCAATACCTGCACTCAAGGATCTTTACAACCTAAGGAGCAAGGGGATCTTGGCAGTAGTGGTGAGGCTGGGGAGGGGAGAGGTATAAAAAGATAGGTAGAGGATGAGGGGGTAAAGGGAGTAGTGAAGGACTAAATGCTTAATAGAGGATTTTACATTTGATTCTGGAGGTGGTGATCAGGCATCACTGGAATTTACTGAATAGGAATTGACACAGTCAGACCTGTGATTTAGGGAGATCACTGTCACAGGATGGAAACAACAAAGGAGAAAAATGATGTGTTGCTCATTATGTATGTTTACATTATTACTTACATTATCTTCAACAGTTTTTCCATCAATACCATCATAATCACAAATGGAAAAATGTGAGACACTTTAAATTTAAACAGTATTTTTATAATTTTCTTCCCATTATTAATATGAAGAAATAAAATTTGGTTTGAGATTTAATTATGGCAACTCTGTAATTAAGTACTTTTTTTGTACCACTAAATATCTTTAAAATGTAAAAAAATAGAATGCCAAATAATATTTATCTGATGATGGTAAGAATTTAGGCAATTTAGAGTCCCGAAATTTAAGATGCAATCCATCTTATCAAATTCTTTATGGGGATTCAAAAAAAAGTTCTTTTTAAATAAATTGTTTTTACATGATAAACTGCATTATACTTATAAATTAATTTATGTTCTTTTATCTTCACTAGCTGTGATTCCTTTGCATAAAGCTCCCACTGCTGGTATTTCTCAGTCAAGGAATATAAAAGAGGCTTTTGGCAATTCTTCTTGTAAAGATTTAACAACTATAAATATTATTAATATCACCTAAATGATATTCACATCTCATTTTTGAAATTTTATGATACTCTGTGAGGTGCTCCTTGTGGAAGTTTTCAAGAAAAGACGGTATGACCATTTGTCAGGCATGTTATATGGAGAGTTCTTGTTCAAGTACAGGTTAGCCTAGATAGTTCTGAGATCTCTTTAGGTCCTATGTTACTTTTAATATAAATAAAATATGTTATGAAATTTGTTATGTACAATCAAATTAAATTATAGACTATATAACATATTTTAATTTATTTTCCCATCCATATTATTTTTTTTCAGAGGCACTCGTCATTTTCATTGGGACTAAAAATTCATCTGTTTCTTTTACAATTTTTTAGGAAAATTACAATAACATGGTTCTCTTTGTTTTGTGAGAACCTATTTAAAAGACCTTATTTGTAACTGCTATCAAATAACCAGCAGGGGGAGTTCAACTGCTTTTCAAGATTGTTACTAAAAGGTTGAACAAGACTGGATTCCATTCTTAAAGAAAATAAATAATTTACAAATCACCTTACGTGCTACCAGAAGTGAGCAAGCCAAGACTTTACACCTGATGAGAAGTTTTATTACAGAGAAAAAGAAAAGTAAATGAAACAGAATTTATTCAAAGAATGAAGTCTGTCTGAAATGAAGAATGATGTGCTTTAACAAGTTCTGTGAATATTTCCTGGGTGGTAGCTCTTTGACCAAATACAAGTTTATAGGCACAACAAAAAGATAATGGGTTGAGTTAACTGTAACAGTATTTTTATATTTAAGGAATCAAAGAAAGATATAAAAATGGACACAAAGGAATATGGTCAAAGTAAATTAAACAGAATTTTTCTGGTATTTCAACAACTGATGTAATGGACCATTCTTAGTCTAACTTGGCTCCTCAATTTTTAATCTTCATTTTACATTAAACAATTTCAGAATCAAACTACAGGTGGTTTTGTGCACAATTCCCAACATACTGCTTTTATTTTCAAGACACTATAAACTTCTTTGCATTAGTTAAAAACATTTGCATGCAACATAATAAATGAAAAGGGAAAAAAGTGAATTCTAGTAAAAAACTGAATGCTGTAGATTCTACTTTTCCTTCTTTTACACTAGGACATCAATCAATAAATATTTATTAGGCCCCTACTATGTTTCAGGCACTCCATCAACACATCACAAAAAATAAGCCTGTGGGGGGGTGGGAGGAGCCAACATGGCGTAGTAAAAGCAGTGACTTGCTTGAGCTCTCCCCCAAAGTCCTCCAAATACCTGTAAAAAATGCCTCTAAACAAATTCTACAGCAGTAGAACCCACAAAAAGACGAGTGAAACAAATCTCCAGCCCAAGACAACCTGGATGGTTGATTGGAAAGGTCTATTGTGCCAGACTGGGAGAGGAGCACAGTTCAGCGTGGGTGCACAGGCAAATACCAGGCCTCAGCGAACTTGGGACAGGCCTCAGAGGACTGAATCACCGTGGTGGTTTCCAGACTTCTCAACCCACAAAGGCCAAAGACAACTTAGAAGGTCAGTAGGAAAGGTGTATCAGACCTCGGTGAGAGAGAAGCTTGGGTCAGTCTTGGGTCAGTCCCAGGGTGGCTGCTTCTGGAGCTCTCAGCCCACGGACAAAGGGGGCATCGAGTGGCTGATCAGAGGGGGACTGCAGAGATCTCTTTGCTCGTAATGAAGCAGGAATCTCTTACTTGGATCTGGGTCACAGTTTTGGGTAGCGGTCCTGGGGCGAGGAGGAGCACTGGCATGGCGGAGCTTGTAGTGGTTGGCAGTGGAAAGGTAATCTTCCTCACAGTTTCAGGGCAGAAAAGAGTGCTTGTGGTCACTCACAGACCAGAGCACAGACCAGGAAAGGAGTAAACACCTTGCCCTTAATCATACCACCTTGGAAGAAATTAAATTTTACAGGTCCCTAGAAGTATCTCTGAAAACAGCTGCATAAAACCCCTGAAGCTTAGGACAGTACATTCTCCACACTGGAAGGAAATCCCTACCTTAACAAAGAGCTTAAAACTGAAGTAATTTGCTGGGAACATGAGCAAACTGAGCAAAAAAAAATCAGACCACAGAATCTTTCTTTGGTGACAAAGAAGATCAAAACATACAACCAGAAAAGACAACAAAGGAGGGCAGCTAGGTGGTGAAGTAGATAGAGCTCCAGCCTTGGAGTCAGGAGGACCTGAGTTCAAATCTGACCTCTGACACTTGATAATTACTAGCTGTGTGACCCTGGGCAAGTCACTTAACCCCAAGTGCCTCACCAAAAAAAAAAAAAAAAAGAAAAGAGAGTGATGCAAGAAAATCATGAAAAACAAGTCAACAGCTTGCTAAAGGAGACCTAAAAAAAATACTGAAGAAAATAACATATTAAAAAATAACCTAACCCAAATGGCAAAAGAGCTCCAAAAAGCCAATGAGGAAAATAATGCCTTAAAAAACAGAATTGGCCAAATGGAAAAGGAAGTCCAAAAGCTCACTGAAGAAAATTATCAAGGAAAATTGCCCTTGAATATCAATTCAAGAACCAGAGGGTAAAACAGAAATTGAAAGAATCTACCAATCACCTCCTGAAAGAGATCCCCAAAGGAAAACCCATAGGAATACTATAGCCAAATTCCAGAGTTCCCAGGTCAAGCAGAAAATATTGCAAGCAGCCAGAAAGAAACAATCCAAGTATTGCAGAAACACAATCAGGATAACACAAGATTTAGCAGCTTCTACATTAAGGGACTGGAGGGTTTGGAATATAATATTCTGGAGGTCAAAGGAGATAAAATTACAGCCAAGAATCACCTACCCAGCAAAACTGAGTATAATCCTTCAGGGGAAAAAATGGACATTATGTGAAATAGAAGACTTTCAAGAGGACTCTCTTGATGAAAACACCAGAGCTGAATAGAAAATCTGACTTTCAAATACAAGACTCAAGAGCAACATGAAGAGGTAAACAGGAAAGAGAAATCATAACGGACATAAGTTAAACTGTTTACATTCCTACATGGAAAAATGACATTTGTAACTCATGAGACCTTTGTCAATATTAGGGTAGTCGGAGGGAAAAAATTAGATAGTTAGATAGACAGATAGATAGATAGATAGACAGACAGACAGACAGACAGATGGCACAGGGTGAGTTGAAGATGAAGGGGTGATATCTAAAAAATAAAATTAAGGGGTGAGAGAGGATTATACTGGGAGAAGAAGAAACAGAAAATTATCTCACATAAAACAAACAAGAAAAGGCTTTTACAGTGGAGGGGAAGTGGGGGAAGGTGAGAAGGAATGAGTGAATCTTATTCTCATTGAATTTGGCTTAAGGAGGGAATAACATACACACTCAATTGAGTACGGTAATCTATCTTACCCTATAGGAAAATAGAGGGAAAGGAGATAAGAGAGCAGAGAGGTGATAGAACAGGGCAAATTGGGGGAGGAGGTAATCAGAAGCAAACACTTCTGAGGAGGGACAGACTCAAAAGAGAGAATAGAATAAATGGGGGTGGGATAGGGTGAAGGGAAATATAGTTAGTTTTTCACAACATGACTACTATGGAAGTGTTCTGCATGACTACACATCTATAACCTGTATCGAGTTGCTTTCCTTCTCAATGAGGGTGGGTGGGGAGGGAGGAAGGGAGAAAATTTGGAACCCAAAGTTTTGAAAACAAATGTTAAAAATTGTTTTCACATGCAACTGGGAGATAAGATACACAGGCAATGGGGTATAGAAATCTATTCTGCCCTACAGGAAAACAGAAGGGGAAGAGGATAAGAAAAGGGGGGAGAGATGGAAGGGAGGGCAGATTAGAGGAAGGGGTATTCAGAATGCATACCATCTTGGGGTGAGGGGAGATATGAGATGGGGAGAAAATATGGAACTCAAAATCTTGTGGAAGTGAATGTTGAAAATTAAAAATAAATAAATTAATAAGAATAAGCCTAGGAATCTCACACCCTACAAATTAGCAAAGATGACCAAAAACAGCAACAATCAATATTGGAAGGTTGTGGAATGATAGGCACAGTGACATACTGCGGTGGAACTATGAAATGGCATAATCATTTAGGAAAACAATTAGGAATTACGCAAATAAAATAACTAAAATGTTCATACCCTTTAAACCAGAAACTCCATTACTGGGCTTATATCTCAAGGAAGTCATTGATAAGAATAAAGTCCCCACATATACACCAATTATTTAGAGCAGCACTGGGATAGTAAAAAGATGCCTGTCAACTGGGGAATGGCTAAACAAATTATGGTAAAGGAATGTAACTGGAATATCGCTGTGCTGTAAGATATGATGAATGTGTTGAATACAGAGAATCATGGAAAGACGTACATGAACTGACGCAGAGTGAAGTAAGCAGAGCCAAAAAAAACAACATGCCCAGTGACTATAATAATGTAAATGGAAAAAACGACCATACACCAAAAAGTCAAGAGTGAATGTAACAAAATTATGAAGCTCAAGTATGATTCAAATGAAGAGATATGAGAGGACACTTCCAATTCACTACTTCACAGAGACAGGTTACACATTGCACATGTTTTTGGACTTTTTCAATGTGCTAATCAGTTGTGTTGATTTTTTTTTCCTCTTTAAAAAACACTATTTTTTATGTGAGCTTGCTCTCTGAGACAGAGTAAAGGAGAAATAGTAGGAATAACTATAAGAAACAAGACATCCATAAAATCATTTTCTAAAAAGCATGGGTTATTTGCAGCTTATTCACCTGCCTAAAAAATGATTTAGATATATAAAAGGGATTAGCTACATAAGGAGGGAAAGTATGAGGTTACTCACAGCAGAGTATTCTTTGATATTAGGAATCATGAAATAATGAAATATTCAAGTTGGCAACAAAGAATGGTTCCCAGGCAGTCAGACCTCCAGGCTTATTATCCAGTGTTCCATGAGAGTTCCTCCAACTCTTCTCAGCAGAGGAGGCAGCTTCAAGCCTCTCTGTGACCTTCCAGATGCCAAGCCACTAAGAGCCAATAACAAACTGCCCCTCTGTGGGTGGGGGCTGGGCTATTATGGCACACCTACTGAAACTCAGCACATATTTGGGGGAAACATTTGTTCAGTAATCCCTTCTTCTTGGCATTAAATTTTCTCTAATTAAGCATTCTAAGAAACTCTTAGAATGATCCACACTGAAAAAATATGTATCTATCCTGATTACAACTATACCTGTACCCAAGTGATGCTCAAGCTTGGCTGAGAGACAAGTCACTGAAGCCTCCATCAGACCCAAGCTGGACACCCTCCCAAAAGACTGGCCTCCCAGACACCGTCAGGCTCTACCTTATTCAAAAGGCTCTATACAGGACATGTGAGACTGAAGGAGATCAAGGTAGCTATAAATCAGCCATTTGCTAAGAGGATATCACAAACACTACCCTCCAAGTACCCTTACTCAAATTAACCTTTATTGGTAATCAAAGGGGAAAGAGGAAAGAAATAAGCATTTACACAGCGCCTACTACATTACAGGTACTGAGCTACACACTTTTCACAAACGTGGGCATGTTTGTACACAGTAGAGAAAGTGACAAAATGGAGTACATTTCTGGACCTGATTTTGAAGAACTGACTGCTGAATCAGAAATGGTAGGAAAAGTAAGGCCAAGTCACTGCTCCATCTTAGAAGGCAAGAGAAGGAAGGATAAAAGCTGGGCTGTCTAACAAACATGTTAGATCTTAGGAGAGCAGGTTTTCATTAAAAGTTTAGGAAAAAAAGAAGAGCTAAGATCTCATTGCTAAAAACTCTACAAGAGAAAACAGTGCAAAAAGCATAAAAAGCTTTCAACAAAAAAATTCTAAAATTGAAAATAAAAACAATCACAATGATGAAGAAAAGGAAGCTATCAAAAGAGACCAAAGTGATATACATTGATCAATTCAGATTTTTTAAAGATGTGTAAAACAATGAAAGCAGAGGCAGATAGTTGAGGATGAATACAAAAAAAATTAGCATTCTTCTTTAAGAATGTTGTCAGAGGCACCAAAATCAGAATGAGCTAAGGCTGTACATAAATCCTAAGGACAATGAAAACAGCTTATTAAGACCTCTGTTTGTAGTAGATGGAACAAGGATAGCACACAACAGAAAAATGACTCTGTCAAGGAAAACTGTCTTTCGAATAGGTGGTATTGGTTTCTAGGAAATATCTAAAGATTTCA
Organism: Vombatus ursinus; assembly: GCF_900497805.2. NCBI lineage: Eukaryota > Metazoa > Chordata > Mammalia > Diprotodontia > Vombatidae > Vombatus > Vombatus ursinus. Next base: position 53,452,003 of record NW_020954590.1, on the reverse strand, counting down.
TAAAATACCACCCCACTCAAAAAACTCTTTAAACAAACAGGGATTAAGGGTTGCTATCACACAGGACTTTTGTATGACACCCAAGGAAATTCTTCTTGTTGTTTAAAAGATTTCATTGAAGTTTGGATCACAGCTCTGAAACTTAGAAATCACTTCTACTTCCTCATGCATACAATGAGAAAGTTATATTCCACGGTCTCTATGGTCTCTCCCAACTCTAACATTCTATGTTGTACTCTTTATGGGGCTTTTTATTTTTTTTTTTTTTACAGAAGCTGCTGAGTTCTCCAGCTTTTTCCTGATATCACCAAGACTGGTAACCCAGGGTGGATCTAATAACTATATACCATACTTAAGTACAAATACCTGAATGAGTGTCGGTAGATGCATATTTGTTTGTATGGATATGAAGATTAATGAAGCCCCATGATTAACAAAGTCAAACGATCTTTTAAAATTGAAATTCCGTCCTTGAGACTCTATCCTGGTCTTCTCTCTTTGCCAGTTTATAAATAGTGCCATATTCTGAAGCGTTGCTAATTTGTTATCAACAGTACTAGAAGAACAATAGAACTTTAATCTGATGGCCCAATATAAAAGTATTAAAAGGAAAATTATTTTTCATTTTATCACACAAACATTTATTAAGTACCTATTATTTTCAAGGCACTAAGCCTAAATATTCTTATATATTTATTACATACGCATTACTTATAAACTATTCTTACATGCTTCAGTGAAATCCATAAAAATATCAAAATGAAAGAAAATAAAACTTCACTGATGTTCACTACCCATAGCATGTTCTTATAGATATTAGGTATTTAATTATCATACTCTGACAACCAGATAGTATTGCAAAATAAGACTTTTTTTCCACTGTCTTTCAAGTTTTTATCAGAGATTAAGCCTATATTTATCATTCTTACTGGGAAGGTAGTTTTACAACAGTTTTTAAAATTACTTTTACATACCACAGTTCTTAAAAGAATGCACTATAAATAACAAATATTAATAGAGGATTCTTAAAACAAACCAAAAAAAAAAATGATGCCTTGCTTACATATATATTTCCTCAAGGCTGTTTGCTAATTCCACACGATCTCGTCCTGTAAGCCATGGAGCACTGTAATTAAATAAATATAATGAGAAGCACATCACTGAATTACTTTGTGTTCAGATTTTTTTTAGGGAACAAAGATCAATTTAATCAAAGGCTTTTCATTTTACTTTCCAGATGCATTTATCTTATATAACAGATATCTTTACATGGTACCTATGGCAGTATCTCAAAATCACAGAATGGGATCAGCACTGGAAGGGACCTTGGCGGCTATCTAGTCCAACTCATACCTGACCAAGAATTCCTTCTACACCAGCCTCTGCCTAAAAAGCTCCATGGAAGCTGTTTCCTTTGATAAGGCTGAAGCCTGTCTTTAATCTCATTTTTACTCTGTGACCTCTGGAATTAAGCAAAAAAACTCTCGTTCTTCTTCCACATCACAACTTTTCACATAGCTGAAGACAACAATCACGTTCCCTCAAATCGTCTTTTTCAGGTTCAATGTACCCAACTCCTTCCTCCCACATACAGCACTGTCTCCAATCTTTTCAACATCCCGTTCATCCCCCTTTAGACATGTTCCAGTTTGTCAACATTCATCTTAAAACACGGAGTCCAGAAGTGAACACAGTGCTCCATGTGTGGTCAGACCACTGCAGAGTACAGTAGGACAAGGGTCTCCTTTCTAGATATTCAGTGGAGATTAGACCAGAATTATCTTTCTTGGCTGCCATTCTCAATATGTTCCAGGCTTCCAAAATAACTCAAATTTTAGATTACTATTTTTCTTCCAAGGGGAAATGAAGATTTAATTCAAAGTTGTTTTACTTGCCACCTCAAAACTGCCACCTTGGGGGCAGCTAGGTGGTGCAGTGGATAGAGCACCAGCCCTGGAGGCAGGAGGAACTGAGTTCAAATCTGGTCTCAGACCAGACACTTGACACTTACTAGCTGTGTGATCCTGGGAAAGTCACTTAACCCCCAATTGCCTCACATACCAAAAACAAACAAACAAACCAAAAAAAACCTGCTACCTCAAGTTAAACCTAATCTTTTTGTTAAAGTAAAGCCAAACTCCTTTCAAAGCCAATCAACACTAATTTAGGGTTGGTTAAAGAAAGTTATTTTTCATTTCCAAGGATAATAAAATTATTTTGCATGTTTAATCTCTGTGTTTGTATTATATTTTTTGGACTGTGCTTTTATCTCATTCAATTTTTCTAACTCAATATTTTACAAGTTGATAAAGTTTACATAATTTTATCATCTATTGCTAAATAATATCTTCAATACAAACCCCTGTAAAACATATGCATGAAAACAATCTTTTAAAAAAGCAATTTAAGTATAATTTCAGAAAATGAAAATAGAAGCCTTGCTTACTTCAGTTGGTAAATAGGTGGAGCTGTATCTGGATATTCAGAAGGCAGAATCACCTGTAAGGCAATTTAAGTGTTTATTTTTATTAAGATCAAGGCTCAAAAAATTACATGAAAATATATGCACTAGTCAAATTCCTTAATTACTAACTCTGGGAAATAAATTCATCCCTTTTTTAGACATTAACCAATGAACTTGATCTTTATCATTACATCTCTGAGCATAATGGGCAGCAGACAGAGATCTGAGCCTAGAGTAAGGAAGACATGAATTCAAGTCCAGTCTCAGATATTTACTAGCTGTGTGATGATTCTGTAGAAGTCACTTAATCTCTTAGCCTCATTTTCCACAACTGTAAAATGGAAGGATCAGGACAGCACCTACCTCACAAGGTTGTTGTGAGTATCAAATGAGATACAAATATGTGAAGTGCTTAGCACAGTGCCTGGAACACAATAGATACTTAATACATGCTTGCTCCTTTCCCTTCCCCTCTGAATAGAATTTTATTTGAGTAGTCAATTTAATAAACATCTATTAAAGGCAACTATGTGCAAGGTACTATTCTCCATCCCACAACTACAAAAAGGACTGTCTTAGTCCGTGACCTCAAAGAGTTTACAATTTCTATTGATATGTTGCCGTTTCTTTAAGAAGATGTGAGAAGGGGTCAATTACTTTCCTGAAAGAAGCAATGACATCTGAAAATAATATGATGAAAAGCATAACATTCAAGAGATCTCTTGAATCTGTCCCTTTCTGTCCATTTACACGGCCAACCTTGCTCATGACCAAATCATCTTTTGTCTGGACTATTGCAAGTCTCCTAGCTGAACCCCCAGATCCTGGTCTCTCCTCTGTATGAACCTGGCCTTCACACATCTGCTAAAACCATCTTATCAAAAGCACAAGTCTGACCATGTCAGTCTGTTGTTTGTAGGATAAAACACAAAACCACACTCTTCAGTCTGTCACCGAGAGCTCTTCACAGCCTGACTCCAGGTGTGCCATACTTGACTCTCCTCCATCTAAATTGATCTGTTTGCTATTCTTCCAATTCAGCACTTTATCTACTGACTGCAGGCTTTTGCCCAAGCAGTAACTCATCCCCAGAGTGCACTCCTAATTCACCACTACCCCTCAGCTCCCTGGCTTCCCTCAAGCCTGTTCTATTCATGATCTCTGTAATATCTTCATTTTCTCCCTCATTCTCAAATTACCAGTATCAATCTGTTTACATCCTGCAACCTACTCAGCACAATGTGACCTCCTTGACAGCAAGGGCTGTTTTTTTGTTTTATCTTCCTAATACTCAGCATGTTGCCTAGCTCATAGGTGTCACTTAATAAATATCAGCTGGATTTAATTTAAAGGATAATTGAAGAACCTAGCTTAATGCCAAGGGTATAAAGAGAAGTAGGGCTGATTAACATTTGACAGAACTTTTCCTAAGATACTACATATGTACTATATGTACTATACATTTGTGTAAATATTTATACATGTATAATTATAAGATAAAAATCACCAAATAAAAAAACAAATTTTGATAAATACATGCTTGAAAATAAGCAAAGTATTTAATAAGCAAAATAGCATTCTAAGAGATTTTCAAGTTTCCTTTCAAATCAATAATGGGTTCAATACAAAAGCAAATGCTGTTAAATCATCCAACTTCTCTCATTTTATTAGAGTATACTGTTTAAACCATTAGGTAACATAACATTCAAGAACAAAATGAAATCTGACTATTCACATGCAATCAAGAATTGACAAAAAAAATTTAGCATGCAAGAGAAATTATTTTTAAAAAGCATAAAAAACTGGAAAGACATAACAAAGAAAGCACAGCAACTTAGCAAGAAAAGGGAAAAATACCTGTAAGCAGAGTGTCCATTTGGGTTTTTCTAAATTATCACTAATCTTAATACAAAATATTCTCGTAGCTTCATCAATAACACACCACTCATCTCCATATATAGATGAAAGTGCTTCAATTTCATCTATCTGAAACAAGTTAAAAACCAAAACAGGTTTTAGACAAAAATTTGTCAAAAAAAAAGCAAAACAAAACACGGCTTAATTGCATTCAGAACCTGTGCTTTAGGATTATTTCCAGCCCTAAAATCCCATTAAAAATAGTGCCATTTTAGGGTGGGCTCCTTGAAAGGGTTCTCTCCATGACAGGTGTCATATACCTGTCACCTTTGATACAGATTCTGGCATAGCAACTCTAGGGTTCGACAACCCTCATTTTCATTGGTTTCAGCCAGCGTGCATTAGCATGCATCATAAATTTCGAAGATGCACAGGGACGCGCAGGCACGCGAGGGTGTGGATGCATTTCACGTCCGTTTTACGGAAGCGCTAAAAGAGCCTGAGCCGCGAAGGAGCTTAGGCCCAACTCGTTCCTGGCCAGGCGGGGAGAAGCCCTGGCCCCGGGGCCGGGATCCGCACACCTCCGGCAGCAGGGACCGGGCGGGGCTCGGGCTGCGGCCTGAGGTATCATCCTGCCGCCAAACGAGCGGAGCCGCCGGTCCCTTCCGCCTCTCGGACCCTCCCGGGCCTGGCCTCACCTGCCGCTGGCTACTGTCGGACTCCGCCGCAGCCATGGACCGTCGCTCGCCCGCTTCCCCGCCGGCTCCCAGACAAGAAGGAGACCGAACAGACCCAAGCAAGCGTCGCCAGGAAACCCGGAACTACTAACCCGGGGGGCGGCTGCTTCCGGATCAGGGACCACCGAGGCGGAGAGATCAGGGCCGCGCCCGGGGCTGCGGCAGTCGTACCTGCGCGCCTCTGCTTGCGCTTTACGTCTCTTGCCTCCCAGATCTGGTCATGGAGAGAACGCTGGGCCTGGAGTCATGAGTTCAACTGTTGGCCCAGACACGTAGCACCTGTGGGGGCCCTGAGCAAGTCACTTAACCTCTGCCTGCCTCTTTTTCCTCCATAATAAAATAGGAACAATAGTAATCGGTAGCATTGCTATAGGTCTTTAAGGGTTGCAGAAGCGCTTTACAGATATCCCATTTGATCCTCATAACAACCCTCAGAGGTTACAAATGAGGAAACTGAGGTGGATAGAGGTTCGAGGCCACTCACTATTAATTATCTGAGGCAGGATTTGAACCCAGGTTTTCCAGACTCCCAGTCCCCCAGGCCTATAATATAATATAGTGGGACCTTTTTCCTGTTGTGAGAGATGAAAGAGTTAAGTTTCCACATAAGAAGATAAGAAATCTGCCAGACAGGATAACTTCTCCGTGGGAGGCGAGGGGGAGGGGGGTGATAACACAATTCTAGGCACATAATGTATGTTAGGGGTGGGCCACATAAGGAAGATTGTAACCCAGAAGGATCAGGACCAATCCTGATCCAGAAGGGAGGAGTTAGGCAATTACTAACCATAAAGCTTGCACTGGTGTCTTTTACCGGGTGCATTTTCTCTCCTCCCAGGGAAGTGCGCCCGCTTCTCCCGAGAATCAAAATGGCGCACTTCAACCTTTTTAATAAAAAGTCTTTGAGACCCCAGTCTTCGGAACTGAGGCTGGGGTCGTCTTTATAACACTAGGGTCGTTGGGTTCAAATGAGAGACCAGGCTTCTTTGCCAACCTTAAAGCACGTTCTTTATGGATGCTGAAGTGGCTCTTTGCCCCAACGGGCCCCTTTCTGGTATTTTACCTAGCTAAGGATAAGTTTATGAGAAAAGCAGAAGACAGTCCTTGCTCTTGAGGAGCTCGGTCTAATGGAGACCACATGCCAACAGCTGCATACTAATAAAATATATACAGGATAAATTGGGGATAGTTTCAGAAGGGAGAAACTTAGTTTGAGGAGAACTGAGAAAGGTTTCTTGCAGAAAGTGAGATTTTAGCTGAGACTTGAAGGAAGCCAGGAGACAGAGAAGAGGAGAGCGAGTTCTAGGCGTGGAGAACAGCTAGCAAAAACACAGTCTGGAGAGAGAGTGTTTGGTTCAAGGAAGAGCAGAGAGGCCAAGTGGCATTGCATCTTAGGGTATCTGAAAATTTAAGAAAACTAGAAAGGGTTCAGGACCTGGGTTCTGGTCCTGCCTCAGATGCTTACTACTATATGAGGCTGGGCAAGTTATTTAACCTCCCCAGGACTAGGTTTCTGGCTATACAATGACCATATTAGATTAAATGGTCTTTGAGGTAACTTCCTGCCTTAGCTCTGATGGGATTGATGGGGTGCTTGGGTGCCTGTGCTTGGACCCCAATTTCTCCCTGGCCTCAGAAGCACAATGCCTGGCAGTTTTTCCCCAGCCCAAGGACACTGTGCCTAGCAGTTACTCATGATTGGGCCTCAGCAATACACTTATCTCTCTCCCTGGTGACACAAAGCTGGGAGAGAGAGTGCTGGGCTGCTCCCAGTACTAAGATCATGTCTCTGGAAGCCTCCCAATTCCTTAGTAAGCTCCTGTCTTGTGAGAAAACTTTTCCTCATTGCAGAGCATTCTCTAATCAGGACAGAGAAAGAGGTGTGCCTGGCTCAAGGAGTTTTGTCCCTGGGTGGCCCAGGGACTCTTCCTCCTGCCAGATTCCCAAGATCCATGCCTCTGACATCTCCCTCCCTGTCTGGCATACTCCCTACACTTTCCCATCCATAGCTCCCAAAGACACCTGGACCTTTAGATGACCTAATCAGTATCCCTGGCATTCCTTTCCCATGCCCTTTTTCAGCTCCATCCTCAGTCTCTCGCAGGTTCCTTAACAATCCTTGCCCACTATATAGTGTAACAATAAATCTTTGTCAACTTGAGTCAAAGAATGCTTGAATCTGTGAATTCATTCCAGACAACCCCATCCTGTACTCCAGTCTTTGAGGGGTCTCAACCTCTCAGACCACAAGAGGGTCATGAGATCTGAGCCCCTGAAAGGAAAAGACCCTGTCTTTGGGATCTGGACCCCTAAAAGGAAAAGCCCTAGAACTTTCCCACAAATTTCAACAGTTTATATCCCCTCTGTTCTCCTGAGGCATCCAGCCAATCCCAGTCAATAGTCCTTTTAACTGCCCTTTTACTGGGGCTCTCTGGGCACTAAACTCCTTTCATTGTCTACACCAGGCTCACCCCAGGCTAATTGCCACTCCTTAATCCCATCCAGATTTTCTCACTGTTTTTTCCTGTATAAAATTACCAATCTTACCCCCATTAAATTGCCCAGATTCTTAGAATCTGGCCCGCTTGTATTGGCATCACAAATACCACAGATTTACTAGAAAACTTGCCCACCCAATCAGTGAGTGTACAACAAACTCACTACTTGAACTGAAAGAAGGCTTAAGTGATTGAATTCTTTCGAGGCAGACCCATCCTAGCACCCACAAACTACATCAGCTCCATGATCATATTATTCAAAGTACTTTTCCAGATGTGTCTACATGATATCCTTCCCTCCTTAAATCATGGGAGTAAAAGAGTTTGACTGAATTCAGTTAAACATTTTATTAGGTGCTTGTTATGTGCAAATCACTGATGATACAAAGACAAAAATAAAAGTCTCCTTTGGAAGAGTTTACATTCTGGGTGGAAGGTGGAGGGACAGCATGTATACAAACAAGCATGAAAAACATACAAAGTAATACCAATATCTATAAGTAACTACGTCTAATCAGGGATCAGAAAACTTCTCATGTAAAAGGTGGCATCTGAGCTGTGCTCCCAACAACCCTGTGAGATGCTAATGTTACCCCATTTTATAGATGAGGAAACTGAGTAAGTGTCTAAAGTAGAATTTGAACTGGTCTTCCAAGGGCACATATTCAGCACTGGCAAAGACTAAAACTAGCTCTTCATGTGAGACTGGAGTGAAAGAAGAGATAATGGGAAAAAGGGGAAGGAAAGGATAATTTTGTAACCTCTTAATTTTAAGGAAGTTGGACCTGGACAGCACAACCCTGATGGTAAAAAAAATATTCCACATACCACTGAAAAAAATTCACCTCTGGATTGTCTTTGGTACCAAAACATAGATCAACAAGGGCTCCAGGAAAATGTTAAACCTATAATCAATAATATCTGGCAGTGATCATCTGAGTTTTGCCAATTATAAAATTTTACCTCAGACTCTCTTCAGATGACATTATAGATTATTATTTTCTCATGTTCATGCCTTTTGGGATTGTTTTATTTTCTCAGAAATATGGAGCCTAACAAAACATCTATTCTACTACTTTAAAGTTTTTCTGTATCCTTTATACAGAGTATCATCTTGCTATGTATGAGTGCTTTTGTTCTAACTTCTGTTCTGAAAATTTCCTTGCATATGAAGAGAATTTCTAGCTCCCCTTATCAAAAGGTTGCATAATATTTTATACCTGGAAATCAAGCTGAAGCTGAATTCAGTGCCCTTTGTAGAATCATTTCACACTGGTTATGTTCCATAAAGAAATATGTTCAACAAAGAAAAATTAGCATTTTGAAGAGAAACATTTCATGCATTCTTCCTATCACAATGTTGTTCAGTCACTTTTCAGTCATGTCCAACTCTTCATCACTCTCTTTGGGTTTTCTTGACAAAAATACTGGAATGGTTTGCCATTTCCTTTTCCAGCTCATTTTACAGATGAGGAAACTGAGGCAAACAAGGTTAAGTGACTTGCCTAGGGTCACACAGCTAGTAATTCTTCATACTATATCTAGACTAAAGAATTGATGGTTTTCAACAGTACAAGTAGATAGATGACACATTGAAATGTTTGCTCTTAATCCTGTAGTGTCCCATACACCTGTTTCTTGCAAGAACCATAAATAAATGTTTCCTTCACTCACGTCAGTTTAAGTTTTGTTTCTTAAAGGAGAGCAGAACTCTGACGGTTTGCAACTAGGGAGCAGTGGGCTACTACAGCTCGCCCGTCCCTCCCTATCTCTACAAGGAGTGTCTGAACCCCGTTTCTAACACATACATCACAGACTGCATGAAAAGTCTTTCAAAACCACTAGACTTAGAGGACATGACAGAAATCCTTCAATCATTTGGAACAGTCTGTTCCAATCATAATAGATCTTTCAATTGCCAAAAGTCTGTTCCAGGTGATTGAGGGATTTCTATTATGCCCTCTAGGATCTGTATAAAAAGCATTATCTGGAATTGGGAAGTTTTTGAAGGTTGATTGAGTATGGCATTCTAGCTAAACCCCCTAAGAAAGTAACCACCTGGAGGGAGGTGGAGGAAGGAGAGGCCTCAGATTTGGCTTTGACCTTGTGAACTTTGAAGTATCTAAACCAGTATCAAACTAAAATAGGATCCTCTTAAAAACCACAAATTAACATTATATATGTTGTCATATGTTCTTATTTATTTTGTTGAACATTTCTCAATTGCATTTTAGGCTAGTTCGGTCTAGAATTTTGTGGTAGCAACAATTTTGGACTTCCCATTTTCCAATAAGTGTCCTGTCATCATCCCCACCCCCCCTTACATAGTAGCAGTCAGCAGCAGAATCTCCACTGGGAGCCAAAGACAGACTAGATGCGTATTTGTCATGCTTACGTGGAATTTCTTGAGCACCCTATGAATGGGAGAAAAGTACTTCCAGAAACCAGGAACTATAAGTTTCTACTTTGCCACGTGTGCTGTCTGAGCTTACGTCCACTCTCCTCTGGACCCCACGTGAGGAAGTGTACAACAGACCTTTGGAGGGATATTTTTTTTATGCTTCAATTCTGTATTGAGACTCAACTAGTACTTTCTCTGGATATGCACAGCATTTTTCATCATAAGTCCTTTGGAATTATCTTGGATAATTGCATTTCTGAGAAGAGCTAAGTCATTCACAATTGATTATCTATTGCTTATACTATGTATAGTGTTTTCCTGATTCTGCTCATTTTGCTTTACATCAATCCATGTTTTTTTCAACTTTTTCTGAGAGCATCCCGCTCATCATTTCTTATAGTACAATAGTATTCCATCGCAATTATATACCACAACTTGTTCACTATTCTACTAACAGTGCATTAATGTCTCAATTTTCCCACAGCCCTTCCCAATATTTATCATTTTCCTTTTCTGTCATATTAGCCAATCTGATACATGTGGGGAGGTACCTCAGAGTTGTTTAATTTATATTTCTTTAATCAATAGTGATTTAGAATATTTTATATGACTATGGATAGCTTTATTTCATCTATAAGCTACTTGTTCATATCTTTTGACCATTTATCAATTGCAGAATGGTTTTTATTTTTATGAATTTGACTGAATTTTTTATGTATTTGAAAAATGAGGTCTTTATTAGAGAAATTTGCTATAATTTTTAACAGTTATGATTACTAACAGTGTATTTCACTACATCCTATTCCCCACACCCAGCCCATTTATCCTACTTTCTCCTTTTACCCTGTCCATCCTTAATAATGTTTTGCTTCTGACTATGGTCTCCTGTACTCTGCCCTGCCTTCTATAAGCTTTCTGTTTTCTTATCCATTTGCCCTCCTACTTTCCTATAGGGTAAGATAAATTTCTTCACCCAACTGTGTATACATGTTATATCCTCCTTGAGTCAATTCTTTTGGGGTGGGGGGAGGGACTTGAATTCTTTATTTCATTTTTTAAAATTAATTAATTTATTTTTAGTTTTCAACATTCACTTGCACAAGATTTTGAGTTCCAAATTTTCTCCTCATCTCATCCCTTCCCCACCCCAAGATGGCATGCATTCTGAGTACCCCTTCTCCTAATCTGTCCTCCCCTTTATCTCTCCCCCCCTTCTCTTATCCCCTTCCCCTCCTATTTTCCTGTAGGGCCCGATAGATTTCTGTACCCCATTTTCTATATATCTTATTTCCCAGTTGCATGTGAAAACAATTTTTTTTAACTTTTGTTTTTAAAATTTTGGGTTCCAAATTTTCTCCCTTCCTCCCTCCCCACCCACCCTCATTGAGAAGGCAAGCAACTCGATACAGGTTATAGATGTGTAGTCATGCAAAACACTTCCATAGTAGTCATGTTGTGAAAAACTAAGTATATTTCCCTTCATCTTATCATTTATTCTTTTCTCTCTTTTGACCCTGTCTGGAGGTATATTTTTGTACCAATTGTTCTTAACGCTACCATCTTAGTAAAAAAAAAAAAAAAAAACCTTTCTAAAAAATTACCTAAGGCTCACTAAGTGATTTTCAACTGATAATCTTTTCTTAAAGTTGATTAACTAATTTATTTTTAGTTTTCAACAATTACTTCAATAAGCTTTTGAGTTTTACATTTTCTCCCCCCCCCCCCCCCCCGCCACCTCTCCAAGATGTGTGCAATCTGATATAGGCTCTACATATACATTCCTATTAAACATATTTTTACATTAGTCATGTTGTAAAGAAGGATTAGAACCAATAGGAGGAACCACAGGAATGAAAAAACAAAACACAAGGGAAAAAAAGAGCAAGTTGTATTCGATCTGCATTCAAACTCCATAGTTCTTTCTCTGGATGTGGATAGCATTTTCCATCATGAGACTTCTGGAGTTGTCTTAGATCCCTGCATTGCTGAGAAGAGCTAAGTCTATCAGAGTTAGTCATCACACAACATGGCTATTTTTGTGCACAATGTTCTCCCGGTTCTGCTCACTTCACGCAACATCAGTCCATGCAAGTTTTTCCAGGTTTTTCTCAAGTCCGATTGCTCATCATTTCTTTAGTATTCCATTACATTCATATACCTTAACTTGTTCAGCCATTCTGCAATTGATGGGCATTCCCTCAATTTCTTTGCCACCACAGAAAGAGCTGCTATGAATATTTTTGTACAAGTGGGTCCTTTTCCCATTTTTATGATCTCTGTGGGTTACAGCCCTAGAAGTAGTGTTGCTGGGTCAAAGGGTATGCACATTTTTATAGACCTTTGGGCATATCAACTGATAATCTTGGCTTTAGGCTATAGCTAATGGCATTAGAGAATCCTCTATGCCATCCCCACCCCCACTTCTTAGTAGCATCGCTAGATACCACTCCTGGGAGGGAGATGTAGCCCATGAAAGGGGATGGGGGAGAGAGAGAGTAGGAGTTGGGATAAGAATCCTCCAAGCATATATGGGTTACACAAATACCCATCCTCATTTGCACAGGCCTAGTAACAGTTAATTGCAAACCAGTAGTTTAAAATGCTGGATGAGTTTAGTTTTATTACTTATGTATCTTCAATAGAAAGGGATTCATTGTTTAAAGAAAAAAGCTTCATTTATGAAACTTGTCTCAACAACCAATTACAATGAGGAATGCTGAGAAAGTGAGAACGACTTTTAAAGAAAACTAATTAAGAGCTATTTCCACCTTTGAAAAACACTCTGAATTCCCCCCAATTTGTAATTACAATATAACCACTACTATAAGCCAAGAAACTTACTGCTAAGCAGTCAACTACTACCTTCATAAGCAGTCATCTCCTCATAAACAATGCTCTCCCTTGTGGGGAAGTATATATTACTAAGGCCTTAGTTCTGCTAAAAGAAATTAAGAATTCATGTTGTAACAGTATACCTTGGCTATTCTTAACCTCCACTGATTCCTTCAAATGAAGACCCATAACAAGATAAAGTATATCGATGGTATCAAGATAAGGTAATTGCTCAGTTCCTCAAAGAAATCAAAACTACTCATTAAATGGAAGAGTGTCCTTTTGCTCAGTGAGGCTTCTTAAACTTTTTCCACTGGCAACGCATTTTCACTTGAGAAATTTTTATGAGAACCCAGGTATACAAAGTAAGTATACAAATCAAACATTTACTGATAATAAATCACAAAGAAATTTATTTTAAAACAATTCTTTGGTATACATATAATTTTACCATTTATTAAAGACAAAAGCAAGTTTGCATACTAATGAGATGGATGTGCTTGTTTATTTTTACATAAAGAATTAAATCTTGGAGGAATATTTGATACTGCAGGACATAGAGCACCTTCACATTTTTCAGAGTTAGTCAATATTTTGATTTTATAATCATCATGCTGAGAATGCCACTTCACATAAATATGTAGTGCAAAAAAAGGAAAACTCTCATAACAAATACGCACAGTCCAGAAAAACAAATCCCTACATTGACCATATCCAAAAAGATATTTCTCATTCTGTATTTTAAATAAACCACATTTCTGGCAAAAGAGTGTTTCATCTAAAGTCCTCTGATTTTGTAGTTTATCATTGCATTGTATTGATGATTTTTCTTTATATTTTGTTGTCACTATATGAATTGTATCCCTAGTTCTGCTCATTTCACTATCCACCAATTAACAGAAGTCTTTCTAGTTTCCTCCAAAACTGTCCATTTTGTCATTTCTTATGGCAACAAAATATTCTATTAACATTCATATTCTATAGTTTAGCTATTCTTCAATAAGTGAACACTGCCCCCAGTTTCCAGTTTTTGTCTGCCATGAAGATAACTTTTATAAATATTTTCACACATATGGGTCAAATAGATCTGAGAATCATCTGCATAGATATGACATTAAAATCTTGGAAGCTGATGAAGATTGCCAATGCATTACTTTATAGAGCTAGAAAAAAATTAATAATGAAATTCATAAGAAGAGGGTAAAGTTGAGAATCAAAGATAAAATGAATAAGTCTAATTATAAAAAGATAAAAAACTTCTGAACAAATAAATATATAAAGTAAGCTTATAATGGAAACATTTTGGGAAAAATTGCAAGAAGTTTCTCTGATAATAAATATTAGTTTATTACAATTATGTTATTTAGACTCCAAATACTTTTTAACTTTCTTTTAAAGGTCTTTTCTTGAATATAACTTTTATTGCATTGTGATCAGGAAATTATGAGGTTAGTATTTCTGGTTTCTACATTTTTGACGAAGTCTTTTTTACCTCAAGACATGACTGATTTTAAGATATTTTTTTTTGACTTAGAACTCTGAATTCTGACTATGCCATTCCTGAGAGTTTTAATTTGGAGGGTTCTTAAGTGACCAGTAGATTCTTTGTATTTTCACTTTGTCCTCTCATTCTCGGAATTTTGGGGCCATTTCTATTTATAATTCCTTGAAATATCCAAGCTTTTTTGCCACAATTTTAATGTAATTCTTGAATATCTTGCCTTGATCTGTTTTCTAAATCAGTTCTTTTTGACATTACATTTCTTGCACTGTCTTTTTAAAAATTTATTTATTTTTGGTTTTCAACATTCACTTCCATAAGATTTTGAGTTCCAAATTTTCTTCCCATCTGTCCCTTCCCTCCATCCCAAGATGGCATGCAATTTGATATAGGCTCTACATATACATTCATATTGAACCTATTTTCACATTAGTCATGTTGTAAAGAAGAATTAGAACCAATGGGAGAAACCACAAGAAAGAAGGAACAACCAAAAAAAAAAAAGATAGAGAGAGCAAATAATATGATTTGATCTGCATTCAGACTCCATAGTTCTTTTTCTGGATATGGACAGCATTTTCCATAATGAGTCCTTTGGAGTTGTCTTGGATCCTTGTATTGCTGAGAAGAGATGAGTCTATCAAAGTTAGTCATTGTACATTGTGGCTGTTACTGTGTATAATGTTCTCCTGGTTCTGCCCACTTCACTCAGCATCAATTAATATAACTTTTCCTGAAGTCTGCCTGCTCATCATTTCTTATAGCACAATAGTATTCCATTACATTCATATATCATAACTTGTTCAGCCATTCCCCTGCTGATGGGCATCCCCTCAATTTCCAATTCTTTGCCACCACAAAAAGATATTTTTGTATATGAGGGTCCTTTCCCCATTTGTATGATCTCTTTGGGATACAGACCTAGAAGTGGTAGCTGGATCAAAGGGTATGCACATTTTATAGCCCTTTGGGCATAGTTCCAAAATTGCCCTCCACAATAGTTGGATCAGTTCACAACTCCACCAACAATTTTACATTGTCTTTTGTTTTTTCAAGCTTTTAATTTTGTTTTGATATTTCTTGGTGTTTCATTAAGTGACTTTTTTCTGTTGGCCCATCCTAATTTTTAGGGCCTTCAGCTTTGGGCAATGTTTCCTATTGTGTATTCTAAGGTACCAATTCCCCTTGCCATTCTTCCTTCCACTCCCTCTCCCAGTTATTTGATTTTGAGTCTCTTATTTCATTTCTTCGTGGTGCCATGCTTATAATTCTTATGACTAGGACATTTTTTTTTCCCTGAGGTTCTCCTTGGACCTGTTGTGGGGTAGTTCTCTTCTTCAGGGTTTATCCCTTGGGCATTTCTCAGTTCATAGTATTCAGTATTGTCTTTGCTAATATCAGCAGCCTCAGTGTCTAGGTTGAGGGGCCTCTGCTTGAGTCAATATCCCATCCCATCCAACAGTAGTAGGGACAGGCCCATCTTGGTCCTAAGTGGAGTGACTAAAACTAGATCTCTCCTTCTATAGGAATTGTTTGGCTTTTTCTCCTGCTGTGGTGCAGGCCTAGACTTCCTGGAAGCTAAATTGGACCAGGAATGCCTGCAATATTCATAGCCTTTCTTCCACTGTGTCCAGGACTCCAAATGACCCTTACCAGTAGGGCCTTTTATTCCAAGTGGTGTGGGACTTCTGGGCTAACCTCTGGGCTCTAAATGGAGGTTTTCTCTTGTTTCCTTGAGGCTTGGGGCCACCTCCCCCCCCCCACCTTGCTAGGCTCCATATCCTTTTTTACCTTTCCTCTTCTATTGGACTCGGTTCTTGCCTTAGGGCTGTTGTCATAGGACCAACCCCTAAACTGGTCTCCACCTGGGGCCCTTCCTCTACTGTTGGGTTCTTGTCACAGAACTCAGAACTGCTCTCCTGCTGAGCTCTGTCTGGGGCCTTCCTCTTATTTAGAGTTGTGTATCTAGGCCACCCTCCTAGACAGGCTCTCCCTGTGACTGCTCCGCACTTGGGAGCTCCTGCATTCCCTTCTGCTGTAGAGCTCCAGAGCCACCTTAGGCTATTCTCTGCCTCAAGACTTTCTCCTGGCATTGAATTCCCAGGCTACCAAATCGTACTGCCAAGAACCCTCCCCCATACTGAGTTCTGCTTGGCTTATTCCTGGTCATTCCATTTACCGGGAGTCCCTCTCTGGTTCCTGTAGGGCTGTCTTGCCTACCCAGGCTTGTCAACTTCAGGGGATCTGCAGGATCTGCAGGATCTTCACCATAATTCTGTGAAGTCCTGGGCTAGGGAGAGGAATCTACAGCTGGTTCTCCTCATTTCTTTTTAAACTGTTGTGGGGGATTTGGATTTTTCTAGGTCCTAATACTCCACTATATTCACCTAAACAAGAAATACTTATATATTAACAAATAGTCTTTGACTATTGGATGTTGGATAAAATAAAGAATATAGAGTTTTTCTTCCACACTTTGTAGATACTTAAGATATATAGATACAAATATGTGCATATGTATGTATATATGTATTCACATGTGTGTTCTATATATATATATCTGCCTATATACACATATATTTATATCTCTGTGTGACAGAACATATACACACATACATATATTCACATCTCTGCATGATAGGAACATATTTCACTGTAAAACTTCTATGAATTTTGACCTTGTATTTACTATACCAGTGTCAGCCGCACATTGTATGAAAATCATTCAGTCAATCAATAAACATGTATTAATAGCAATCCTACTATATGCCAAGCATTAAGCTAAGTGCTGGGGGTATAAATAAAGGTAAAAGATAGTCTTTGCTCTCAAGGAGCTCACTTTCTAATGGAGAGAACAACATATAAACCATTGTGTACAAACAAAATATATAGAGGTTGAATTGGAAATAATCAAACAGAGGGAAAGTACTAGAATTAAGATGGATCAAGGTAGATATCCTATAGAAGGTGGAATTTTAGTTGGGACTTGAAGGAAGCCAAAGAAATTAGGAGGCAGAGATGAGGAAGGAGAAAATTCAAGGCATGAGGGACAGCCAGAGAAAATACCTGGAGTTGAGAGATGGAGGGTCTTGTTCAAGAAACAGTAAGGAAGCTGGTGTCCCTGGCTTGCAGAAAATGTAAAAGGTAGAAAGGTTAAGGTGTAATAAGATTAAAAAGATGAGAAGGGGGCAGATTTTAAAGGGCTTTGAATGCCAAACACAGAATTTTTTATTTGATCCTGGAGGTGATAGACAGCCATTGGAATTTATTTATTGGAATTTATTGAGTAACACATGTAGTCTCCTTGCCAACAATAGTAAGAGACTACATGTGTTACTCAATAAATAAATTATTAATAAATAATAAAAAGCATGATGGAAGAAATATACATGTAGTGAGCCAGAGCACATATTTTGAAGGAGAGCCCACAAATCAAACAGAACTCAGAATTGAAGAACCATGTTCTTTGTTCCCAAGTACCTTGTAAACTTGTCTTACCAACTCAATCGATGAGTCTCTCTCTATCCCTGTTGTCTCTGCTACATACATTTTTATGTCAGCCAATCACCCTTTTTTCTATTTCATCAAGTCACTTTGGTGTGGAAGTAACTAAAAACCTGGGCATTCCATCCATTTATTGAGAAGTGATAAGAACTTGGCATAGACTGGGTATGCTAAGTCTTAGTGGTCCCTCACAGCATCATTGCTAAAATCCTTTCCCTTCTTGCTGTAGCCTTGAATTCTTGAATGAATAACACACTCCTGCTTCATGTTATGCTGTAATGGTTTCTTTGTATGAATTTAAATATACTGCAATAAAGGTTTATTCCTATAAGAATTTACTGCCTCTCTGTTTCTTTTGTGAAATTTCTTTTATATCTGGAAAAGGCTGAAGCTGACTGGATAACATCCTATTCTTTTCGGACTTACTCACCCTATAGAATTTTAAGCTATGGAATCATTTATTTTTTCTCTGAAAACTTTGAAATCTGCTTTCCCAATCTTGAGAGCATGGATCATACTATGCTCAGTTTCCCCTCTGTTCTGGTCCAGGTCTGACAAATCAGTTCACTGACCCAAGTTCAGAATTGCTGTGAAATGGGACCATATGACATATGTGATCAATCAATCAATAAACATTTATTAAGCACCTGTTATGTGTGAGGCATTATGCTAAGCACTGGGACTACAAAAAGAAACAAAAGCTAGCCCCTGCTCTCAAGGAGCTTATGATCTAATAGGGGAGAAGACATGCAAACAAATATATGCAAAGTAAGTGATGAATAAGATAAATAGGAAATAACAGGGAGAAGGCACTGGAATTAAGAGGGGTTGGGGAAGGCTTCCTGTAGAAGGTGGCATTTTAGTTGGGACTTAAAGGAAGCCAGGGAAGTCAGTAGTCAGGGTGTAGGAGGGAGAGTGTTCCAGACTTGGGGGACAGCCACAGAAAATTCCCAGAGTGAAAAAATGGTGTGTCTTATTTATGGAAAAGCAAGGAGGCCAAGGGGTCACTCGATGGAAGAGTACATGTTGGGGAATAAAGTATGAGACTGGAAGGAAGGAGAGGACTAGGTTTTGAAGGACTTTGAATGACTAATAGAGGGTTTTGTATTTGAACCTGGAGGCGATAAGGAGCCATTGGAGTTTATTGAATAAGGGATTGACACGACCCAACATGAGCTTTAGAAAAATCGATTTAGTGGCTAAATGGAGAATGGATTGGAGTATGGGGAGACTTAAGGCAGACAGACCTACCAGTAGGCTATTGCAATAATGAAGGCATAAGGGGAAAAAAAAATCAAGGCATGAAGAAATGAAGGCTTGCACTAGATTCCTTAAAAAGACTAATAAAATTGTGTAAATTGGTTTATGTGGGACCTTTTTTCTTTTTTTTCTTGTTGACCTCTTTGGAATATATGTTTAACAGTGAGATCTTTGGGTCCAAGGACATGGACATTTTAATTTCTCTGTCTCTTCTCTTTTTCTATCATTCTCTCTGTCTCTGTCTCTCTCAATTTTAAGTACATTTCCAGAAAGGCTGTACCAGTAAACAGCTCCAACAGTGTAAAGAGTTCCTGTCTTCTGGACATTCTAACTCCTCTAACATTTTTTCTTTTTTCATTAAAATTCAATTTTATTTTCAGTTCCAAATTTGCTCCTTCCACCTTACCTTCCTTGAGAAGGCAAGAAAATAAAACTCATTACAAATATTTTTAATCTCGTAAAACAAATTTCACCTTTAGATATAACATACATTATTTCCATCTTTCATCAATATTGTCAATTTCCTGGGGGTGAGGTGAAATCTCAGATGTTTTAATTTTATTAGTCTTACTATCAGTGATTTGGAACAATCTTCCATATGGTTGTTAATTATTTGTAATCTTTCTTTTGAGAACTGTTTATTCACATTGTTGCACAAATTTTCTTTGGGTCCTGAATAGCTGTTGTCAATAAATAAGCCAGTACAGGATAAAGACACGGGAAAACTGGCTTATTCACTTGAGTGGGACTCACTTCATCAGTAGGTAATGGCATGTGTGTGTCTGATACATTGATAGATTGTGTGTGGTGTGTGTGTGTGTGTGTGTGTGTGTGTGGCCAGAACAGGTACATTAGGCAAGAACAGGCACTTGTTACAACAAAAGAGAATACTTATCACACAAATAAAGGAAAGAATGTGTCTTTTTTGCACAGTCATTTGCACAGCACCAATGGAAGCAGTACCTTCTTTATCACCATTTAATAAACCTACTGTGTGCTTTATCTGACAGAATAAAAAGTAGGGGACAACTTCCTTGACCTACTATCAACCTCTGAGTTTTCTTCTGTAGTCATAAAACTTGAATAGGCTGAAGGGAGATATTGAAAGAGAAGTTTGCTTTAAGCTTTTCCAGCAGTAAGAGTCTGAGGCATCACATAGTTAAAATAAGGATAAATACAGAACAGAATGGAGTTAGTTACTTCACCTACTATGTGCCAGGCACTATACTTACTACTGTGGACACCAAGAGGCAAAAAACAGTCCCAGCCTTCAAGGAGCTCACAATCTAATGAGGAAGACAATAAGCAAACATATGTGTGCGTGTGTGTATGCATGTATATATGTACATATACAAACATGCTCATACATATACATACATATATGTATACACACATATACAGGATAAATAGGAAATAATTAAAAGAAGGAAGGCACTAGAAATAAGAGGGGTTGGGAAAGGCTGCCTGTAGAAGATGCGATTTTTAATTGCAACTTGAAGGAAACCAAGGAAGCCAGTGGCTTTCTTCCAGGCATGGAGGATAGCCAGAGAAAATGCCCAGAGCTGAGAGATGGAGTGTGTTGTTCAAGGAACAGCCAGGAGGCCAGTGTCATTGGGTCAAAGAGGGTGTGGCAGATAGCGAGGTATAAAAAGATTGGAAAGGTTGGGAGGGAGGGATGTGGGGAAGTGTTGATTTTTAATTACTTTAAAAACCAAACAGAGGATTTTATATCTGATTCCGGAAGTGATAGGGAGCCACTGGAGTTTTTGAGTAGGAGGATAACAATGGTTGCATCTACACTTCAGGAAAATCACTTTGGTAGCTTAATGAAAGATGGATTGAAGATGAGGTGAAATGAGACAGGTAGACCCCACCAGCAGGCTATTGCAGCAGTCCATTGGTGTGGGGGTGGAGGATAGTGAGGAGTTGAGTATGACATTTAGGTTGAGTTCATGAGGAACTGGGAGGATGGTGTTGCCTTGGAAGGTAATAGTGGGGGTGGAGATGGGGATTCTGGGGGAAAACAATGAGTTCAATTTCTGAATTGAAAGGAGCCTTAGAGATCTTCTAGTCCAACACTCTCATTTTATAGATGAAGGAACTGAGGTCCAGAGGAGTTCATTGACTTTTACAAAATCCTACATCAATTAAGTTAGGTGAGAATTAAATCTTAATCATCTGACTCCAAATCCAGTGTATTTTCCACATTGCTGGTCTAAATCTTTTTTTCCCCATGTTACATTAAAATTTTCCAGTAGTTCTTGTTACATGAAGAATTCCTCCCTAAAGTCATTGATGCTCTTAGGTTTATTGAACACAGGGGTTATGGAATTTGGTTCTGATTCTTATTTGCCTAGTCTATTCCACTGAGTGACTTTTTTATTTTTTAACTGGTACCAAATAGTTGTGAGGATTACTACTTTATGATATAATTTGAAGCCTGGAAGTGCTATTCCTCCTTTATTCTTGCTTAAGAAAAACTACTTCCCTTGAGATATTCTACCTTTTGTTCCTCCAAAGGAATTTGGTTATTATTTTCTGGGGCTTCATGAAATAGCCCATTTGTAGTTTGATTGGTATAGCAATAAATCTAAGAAATAATTTAGGTGGAATTATAATTTTTTAGTAATTTTGGTGTGGTCTAACTATGATTAATAAATATTCCTTCAATGATTTAAGCAAGGTCATTCTTTATGTCTCTAAAGCAAAGGGTTTACAAACTAAACTCTGGCCAAGGGCCAAATCTTGCCTTCTGCCTGTTTTTGTAAGGTCGAGTAGCTAAGAATGTTCTTTATACTTTTCAGTAAAATAAAAATTTGATTAAAAAATGTAAAAACCCATTTTTAGTTTACCATTCAAAGTGGCTGATGTGTTAAATTTGGCATAGGATGATAGTTTGCAGGCCTCTCTGCTTTAAAGAGTGTTATTGTTTTTTATATATTTTAAGTGTGTCTTTGACTTTCAGATATCTCATGTATTTCATAGTTATTTTGAGTGAGAGATCTCATTCTATTATTTCTTCCTGGTTTTTGTTAAAGTTAGTTAGAAATGCTGATGGTTGTTGTGGATTTATTTTCTATCTTGCTACTTTACTAAAATTACTGGTCAAATTTATTTATTTACTGATCCTCTGGCATTCTCTAGTATGCCATTATTATCATTTAGAAAGAAGGATAATTTTGTCTCCTCTTTGCCAATATTCTTGTCTTTAATTTCTTTTGTCTATTGCTGTTGGTGTTTCTATGTCAAAGAATAGTGGCGAGGGCTCATCTTTACTTTACCTTGTATTATTGGAAAAACATAGTGTTTTCCCATTTTAAATAATGCTAGCTTTTAGTTTTAGAGGCATACTCTTATCATATTAAAACAGGGCCTTTCCATGCCTCCCGCAAAATAAGTGTTGTATTTCTGTTAAAGGCTTTTTAGTAATCTTATCACTATTATGTGGATTTGTTTGTTTTTGTTTTGATATGATTTTTTATATTAATTGGTTTCTTCATCTATGGATTCTATGCTCTTCAATTCATTCAGTACACCTCTCCTAACAAATTACACTTCTTAAAATACCATATTATCCTGCTATTACTGGCTCCAAAATCCTCAATGGCTCCTCTTTGCCTTCAAATAAAGTTTAAATTCCTTATCTTGACATTTAAAACTCTCTAAAATCTGACCTAACTTTCCTTTCTAGTCTTACTTCTTGCTGTTGTCATATATATATATATATATGAGAGCTTAGAGTTTGATAAGACCTTCTATTTAAACTATATATCTTTGACAAGGTTTTTTTAAAAAATAAACTTTTCTTTTATTCAATTAGTCAAAGTCTGCCATCTCTTTCTCCCCTCTCCCAACTGAAAAAGGAAGAAAAACAAAACTCTTGTAATAAGTATGTAGAACCAAACAAAACAAATTCCCACATTGACCATGCTAAAAAAAAACAAACCAAACTCAATCTTTGCTGAATTTATCTCTTCTCTATGTTTCATCATAAATCCTAAGGATTTGTGTTTGGTAATTGTGTTTATAAGAGTTCTCAAGTCTTTCAGAGTTGCTTTTGCAATAGTGCTATATAAATTGTTCTCTTGATTCTGCTCATTTAACTCTGCATCAGTTAATACAAGTTTTCCCAAGTCTCTCTGAAACTGTTCTCTTCATCATTTCTTACTGTGCAATAGTATTCTATCACATTCATATGCCATAACTTGTTCACCTATTCTCCAATTGATGGGCACCTCCTCAATTTGCAATTCTTTGGCATCACAAAAAGAGCTGCTACAAATATTAGTCCTATTCCTCCTTTAATCTCTTTTAGGTACCCAAAGGCATTAATCTTGACATATGGTTGTCTAGTCTTTGCTTGGAAATGAAAAAAGGCTTATTCTATTTTAAAATAGCTGTAATAAAATGTTTTGTTATACTTAGAACATTTCTCTAATCTATGAGTCTAGTAGTCCTTTGAAAAATGAAATGATTTTAGTTTGGCAAGCCTTTTATTAATGAGCCTATGATGACTCCTACTGATAATTGCTTCTTCATCTAAGTACTCACCAACCAACTATTCATTTATTTTTAACTTTTCTTGGATATATGTCAAGCTCATTGGTCTTCCACTTCTAGTGCCCATTTTTCCTTACTCTCTTAAAATGGGGAAAATGTTTGCTTTCCTCCAGTTTTTTGGTACCATTTCTATTCTCTACAGATGTTACAGTAATCACCAAGCTCAATACATGCAGGCACATGGAACATCTAATTTCCCTTTACCTCAGCAATTTATGTGGATTTGCTTGGTGACCCTTGACCTACTTTTCAGCCAGTTTTCTAGCCAGTCATTATTTCCAACCCTCCTCAAAGTCCCAGCCTATAAAATCCTCCTTTCAAATAACAAGTGTAAAGTATATTTTTACTGGTACTTCAAAGATACACTGATACGTAGGGAGTGTCCAAAAAACTGGGGAAGCATTGTGGGTTGTTTCAGGCTTAGGGACAACATTGAAGGGGATACAAGCAACAGGTACTGGGTTTTGCAAGGAATTGAGGGGAATTGTGGGAAAATGGGAATGGTCAAAGTACTCCTGAACCAAAGTGTTCCTAGCATGCTAATATAATTCCTAAGATTTAGTCATCTCATCTCTGAAAATTTTATGGAAGGCTTCCTGGATTTAACTAAATATAATTTTTCAAATTCTGCTGGGGGCAAGATTAGTTGTTCTCCAAGTACTTGAATAGTGTTCTCTTTAAAAAGTCTCATGTTTTAGAGGAACTGGTTCAAAGCATTTGAAAGCATGAAAAGTAATACTTTTATTAATTTACTAATTATTCCCGGGCTATTTCAATAGCTGAAACTTTTATAGTTTTTTTTTTAATGTTTACAAAGCAATTCACATATGCTGATTTAAGTAATATTCAGAAAATGACCCTTGGAGGCAATTAATTATTATTTTCAACTTATGATGAGGAAACCAAGGCTTAGAAAGATTATGTGAATTGTTTATAGTTACACAACTACTAAGTGTTGGAAGCAGGATTTGAATGTAGGTCCCTCCTGGACTGAAAGTCAATTTTATATTTATCATCTCAAGGTAAGTTTGAGGACTATGATTTAAGGATTGAAGAGAGTGTTATCAGTGCTTCATTATCTTGAGATAACTACTTCTTGTTGCATTTCAAAGAGTTCAGTGATAAAATATGGAGGATATAGAGGTTTGAGAGTAAAGGGCAAGTTTAGCAGAGGATAGAAAGTGATAAGGAAAAAGAGAAGGATGTTCTTAAAGGAATCTATGCAGATGAACATCTGCAGACTAAAATTTTTAAAACACACACGAGAGATAGAAATGAGGGCAATAAACTGTAGACATATAGGAAAGAGAAGCAAGGTGCTCTAAGTATAATCAGGAAGGCTCAAACTAGTATGAACTGAGGCATATGATAAGTCCGAAAAACATTTTTTTTTTAAAGGCTTTTAAGGTTCTGGTCAGGGTAACAGAAAGATTTGCAAAAGGATACGGCCTCTGTGTGGGAGTGTATGGGAAGACAATAATAGATCACAGAGCTCTAGCAGAAGTCTTTA
The DNA here is from genome assembly GCF_900497805.2 of Vombatus ursinus. Taxonomy (NCBI): domain Eukaryota; kingdom Metazoa; phylum Chordata; class Mammalia; order Diprotodontia; family Vombatidae; genus Vombatus; species Vombatus ursinus. The sequence continues at coordinate 53,426,879 of NW_020954590.1, read as the reverse complement.
ACTATTTATTTTTTTCCCAAAGAGAATTTCATCTTCTGGATGGGAATTTTGGGACAAAAAATAGTTAAGGGGAATTGATTATGCAAATTTCATTGACAATTGTCAAACACAATACACATAGCATTTCGAATGGAAGAAATTGCGTAAAAAGTTAGAGTTGCATTATCTTTATTCTCAACTTCATTTCTGGCTTCCCAGATAAGCTAAGGCATGGGCTCTGAGGTTTCTTTTTCTCCAGGCAGTTAAACGTTCTCCAAATATCAATTTAGTTAAACAGTTATGTCAACTTAATATCAAATTAATAGATGCAAGGGACTTTGACAAGTGTTAGAGATATAAAGATCAAAGTGAAACAGTAACTGCTCTCAAAGAGTTTAAACTGTACTTAATGTATGTGTGTATATATGTATGTATATATATATAATTTATCATAGTTCTAAGTGGATAATGTAGTTAGTTATAGAACGTTATCACAGTCAACCACACATTTTATTAATTTGTTATGCCTGACCTAATGCCTATTTTACTTGGATGGAGCTGGCCTTGACTATAAGCATTCTGACTATTCTTCAAAAGTATAATTCTAAGCAATTTGTATCAAAATTAAGTGTAACCTATTTCATAGTGTAGAAAGTAAAGGACATATCATCTGGATTTGTTTTTAAATATTTATTGCTAGGGAATGGAATTAAATGACTTGCCCAGGGTCACACAACTTATGTGTCTGAGGCCAGATTTGAACTCAGGTCCTTCTGAATCCAGGGCTGATGCTCTATCCACTGCACCACCTAGCTGCCCCTGGATTTGTTTTTAACCCAGTGTGTCTAACTATGCTTAATATGAAATATTATTTAATAAGCTGAGGAGGAAGAGAAGGATTTTTCTCTTACCCTTTTCTCTTTATATATCTTTCATTCCTACCTATTTCTAAACTAACTGATACTTCTGCGTCATTTTTTGATGACAGGTAGAATAGACCAGAGACACTGTTGATCAATTAAAACATAATTTGCACACAGTTGTCATAATAAATATTCAATGAATTAAATTGACCAAGTTTCCACTAGTCAAATCTTCAAAACCATAAACTGAGACAGTCTAGAAAATATAGGGAAGAAAACTATCCTCCTAATTGTCTCAGTTGTCTGTTTTTCTTTGGCTTCAGAAATATGTTTACTCTTAACAGGTAGTATGAAGGAATAGGAAGAGAAAGCTGCTATGTTCCCAGTCATTAAAACACTGTATTATGACATTAGTAGGAGTTGAAGTAGACAGAACACACTTTCTGAAGTAAGGAAGACCTGAGTTCAGATCTGGTTTCAGACACAAGCTGAGTGACCTTGAGCAAGTCACTTAACCCTTTTGTCTTTGTTGTGAGTTGGGTTGTTATGAGGATTAAATGAGATGCCAGTTGTAAAGCACATAGTGCTATATAAATGGTAGCTATTATTATTAGTAATTATGGTTACATGTAGTATATAGCCAATGCACTGCTGGGAGAATACTTAACTTGTATTTATGTTTCTGCCAAATCTCAAAGTTTATAAATGTTTGTACTATTTCAATACAATCCTCCTAGTTTAATGCTTTCCACGTTTCTTTTCAAAAATGTATTAATTTAAAGAAGTTGAGCTCAGCTTTGTAATCAACTCCCTTAGGAGAAAAATGATAATTTAGTCTTCCTCTGTTGTCATACTTGTTTACATTTTGTTTTTCCTTTGCTATACAAAGCAAAACCAAACAGATCACTTTACTTGGTACAGACAGAACTAGTTTTCCTATTTGATATAACAATGGTAGGGTGGTAGGATGTTCCAAGAAATTGAGTTTCCACACTCAAGCCTACTCTCCCAGAACACTACTGCTGAAAGACTACAATTAGAGGATCAGAGATCTGGGCCTGGAAAGCCATCTTCTGGTCCAACTCCTTCATTTGACAGATGAAGAAACTGAGGCCTAGGGAGGGGAAATGATTTGCCCAGATAATATTTTTTTTTTTTAATGACAGCAGCCTTCGTTTTAAGACAGCGTTAGGAACCGCAAGCAGCATTGAATTCCCATTTGGATGCAACACGCCATCCTATTGGGTTTGTGCCTTAGTCCACAGTCCTCCTAGGTTCCCCACAGTGGACAGCTCCCCTGGGGTCAGTGTATCCTCCCCTAGGGTGCGGTCTAGCAGCGCCCCAAAGCTTGGTCCTCTTTCCATAACCTAAGGGATCGTCTAAGGCGGCAAGTGCACGGAGGACCGGAACGACCCGCGCGAGCACGCGCTCCCAGTTCCGCCAGCGCCGGGCCTGTCACGTGTCGCGAGGTGTTGCTGGGGTACAATAGAGGGGGCTCTGGGAAGCGTGCGCGAGGCTGCAGGGCGCGCGCCGCGGGAGCGAGGCTGTGGTGCGCGTGCAGGGAGCGAGTCGCGTGCGCGGAGGCCGAGGGAGGGAGGGAGGGACGGACAGATAGACTGAACCGGCTGGGGTTGGAGCCGCCATCCCCAGCCACGTGAGCCCTGGCGCCCCAGCCTGGGGGAGACCTCGCTCTGAGTGTGCTGGGAGCGACTGCAGGCCGACCGCCTTCCACAGGTGGGGGGGGCGAGGCGGGGGGCGGGGAGGGGGCAAGCGGCAGGGAGGCGTCCGTCGGTCGGGCCGTCCCCAGTGACGCCCCCTTCCCCTCCCCCACTCCCGCTCTTTGTCCAGCCTCCGGTCTCCGCCCCGGGGGTCAGTCTCCAGCCCGCGCCTCCACCTGATCGCTCTCCACCTGAGCTCGGCCACCTGCGCCCAGCCGCGCCGCGGGAAGTTAGTTGCCCAAAGTAGCCAGCGGTTAGTATCTTTTGCGGCTCCTGGCGGGATCTAAGGACGGGCGTGTGTTTGTTGTTGTGTGCAGGGGGCCGGGGCGGGGGAGGGGGCGGCTGCCACCACTTTCCGCTTCTTCCCGGTCTGAAGATTGATGCTTCGCTCAGCGGAGTCAGGAGCTAGTCATGTGACCAGTTTCACTTCGGACCCAGGAGTCGGTCCAGCTGGGAGCAGGGTTTTCGTGCGGATTCAAGGGGGGTGGGAGGGGGGACCTGGGGGACCGTGAGGACCGGCGGCAGCGCAGCCACGAGAAATCGGCCTCGGGAATTGTTTCTGTACCTGGGAACTAGAGGTAATGCCTTTAAAACGACCTGACGTGAAGGATTGGAAGGAGCCTTTGAACGTGTTTTGACTAGCTACACCACTTTGCCTGCAACTGGCTTTTTTTGTTTTTGAACCGGACCTTGATAATGATTTTGAGCTGTTAGCAATACAACTTGTAAATTTAAACCCGTACTTTGGAATGTTGTAATGAATTTACTAGGCTTTTGCAATTGATGGTTTCAAATCTGTCTCACTTAAAAAGTGTCACTTAGAGCAACCATGAATTTGTAATTTTTTTTCTGTGTGTATTTATTCCATCCTCTAGCTTCTGCAGTACTGTTAATTAGTGAGTTCTGTTGGAGAGGGAAAAGCCTTATTGTCCTTACTCAGGATTTGGAAAATACTTTTTGCTTAAGAGGTATTTTGTAATAAATATTATAAGGGTGGGCTCAGAGTAAAGAAAGCTCTGGATTCAAATCCCACCTTTGACACTAATTATGTCACCCTGAGCAATTTATTTCATCTCTTCAAATTTGTTTCCTCATCTATGAAATGAAACTAGTAATTCCTGTAGTACCTACTTTAAAATAGGTTGTTTTGAAGCTCAAATGAGAAAATCTAGGTAAAGTGCCTTGTAGATGCCCGCTATTATTGCTCTTTTGGATTACTCTTTCTAATACTGTTGTAGGTATTACAACCAGCATTTTAGCTAGAAATTCCTCGTTCTTATGTCAAAACTTAAGAAAGCTTTCACCATTACTAATTAAAAGAGTTAAGGGATATGCAGTTTCCTCCCTGTGGTAACTACTTAAGTAGTACTTAAATCTATAGAAAGAAGGGAGGAAGTTGGTAATAACGTTCTCTAGTTTTTATTTTTCCTGGTGCAGACCAGAACTGTCAAAGTAATGGACGTCAGCAACTACATTTCGGCTTGTTATCTGGTAACTCCTACAAGTTTAGTGGATTTAGTTAAAGTAAATGTTGGGTATGAATGCAGTTTTTGTGGAGTCTTGAGGTCTCTGATACACTGTAAATAACTTGTTGAATAAGCAAAACCTTCTAGTAGTGTGGGAAGCTCTGATGCCTTTTAGCTGATGTTGTGACTCCTTCAGCCAACATCTTCCTTTTTCTTCCTCTTTCCTTTCCCTCAGCTTGCATGTCTCTGAAGAATTGCAGCTTGAAAGTTTGTAAAATAAAACAAAACAACAAAAAAATGCCCAGAACAAATGAACTACATTACTTTAGTATTATTGTTTTAAAAAAAATAAAACCAATCCCTATTTTAAGTAGTTTATGCTACTTAAATTCTCTAATGTTTTTAATTGAAATATATTTGTTTTGAGGTGCCCACAAAAATAAAACTACCATGTTTTTTATGATTTCACATGTTGAAACTCTGCTGTGGCTGAGAATTCTGATCTATTAGAATCCCTGTTCTATGCATATTTTGCAGGAAATTTAGTTTATAAAAATTCAAATATATGGAAATGGAATCAGTGATAGAATAGTTCATTTCTATTTGACTGTATAATTCACTTAAAAGATTGAGCAAAGGGGCAGCTAGGTAGCGCAGTGAATAGAAGTCCAGCCTTGGAGTCAGGAGGACCTGAGTTCAAATGCGGCCTCAAACACCACTTACTAGCTGTGTGACCCTGGGTAAGTCACTTAACCCCGATGGCCTACGCAAAAAAATGAAAATAAAAAAATTGAGCAAAATACACTTGCTTGAGGAAGTCATACCAGGAGAAATGTTATAAAATATTTGAGAAAGAAAAGATCTCTTATTTAGGGGAACCGGGAAAAGTTTTGTGAAGACAATAACTGACCTGAACTTTAAAAGAAAGGGTCAGTAATTAACAATTCTGTCAGAATGGAGAAAAAAGGAAAGAAGTTGCAGTTGTATCCATTCCTTTACTTATTGACTTAGGAAAGCTGTTAATCTTCTTTGATGATCAGATAGCACCTTGATAAAATTAATATTAATGATAAACTATGATTCATTGTACATCTTGCACAATTTTATAAGAATTAAATATTCATTGTTTTTATAAAACTGCTTTCAATAAAGAAATAGTGATAAGTGCCTAGAGAAGAATCTGTATTTTGAAGATATTCTGGATGGCACTTTGCACATATTACAACAATATAGAATTATTTAATATGTTATCAAGAATAATATAAATCAAATATTTTTTTCAGAGGTTTATAAACTGTAATTATAATTATGGCTTATATTCCTTACTATCTCATCTTTAAAAGACAGATATGTATGTGTTTATGTGTGTTTAAAAGGGTACAAAGGAGTATTGAAGGACTGTTCATTCTATATTAAGAATAAAGTTTAATTGAATTGAAAATTGATTAACATTTTAAATTTTCTTTATTTTGTTAAAGAGGCTAAGTTTTTTTAATTTTAAATTTTAAAATTCTGTTATTTGTTAACTTAAGACCTATCTTAGAAATAAGGGGTAGGATGGGGGAGGGGGGAAGGCATGTTAAACCATAATTAGCCTTTCTACCCTAAATTGTACCTTACATTTACCATAACAATTGTTACTGTCCTCTAGGGACTGATTTCAGTTTCATAGAATTTGAAACCTCAATATTCCTTCATTTTTAGGTATGCATGTTTTTGCCAGGTTTGGTGACTTGTGGTCTATAGGCCAGGATAGGCCCAATATTAGATCAACTCATCTACTTTACTGAAATAATTAAGAACCATCTGTTATAAACGGCCTCATCTCCCTTATTTCACACTTCAAAACACCTGTACAACTTTGTCCATTCTGTCCTGCTTTATTCCACTTGCCTTTTCAGAATAAACACATCTGCTCTGATTGGGGAGGTTGTACTACTGATCATTCCTTTCTATTAATTCCTTCTTTACAAACATTAAAAGATCTTTACTTTACCCTACAATGTGCTCAAGATATCTACCTATATAACTTTTGTTTTTCTCTTCAGAACTCCTAGAATTTGTTTGATTTTGCTTTGTCTACTTCTGTGCCAACCACTTCCCAGTCTCTTAAAGCAGGCTCTATTGAAATAAGTTTCACTAAAATTATCAGTGATTTCTTAACTGCTAAATCCAGGGCTCTTTTCTTAGTACTTTTTCTCCTTGACCCATATATGACTTTTAATATTTTCAACCCACCACTTCCATCCAGAATTCCCTCTTGGCTTCTCTGACATAGTTCTCTCAAGTTCTTCTACCTATTTGACCATGCTTCAGTTTCCTTTGTTGATAAATCATCAATCTTCTGCCCCTTGACAATAGGTATTTATTAAGGCTCTGTTCTAGGACTTCTTATCTTCTCATTTTACCCCCTTGGTTGGTGATCCTTTTAGCTCTTATGTTCGATTATCATCTCTACACAGATGACTCCCAAATCTGCATATCTACTTTTATCTCCCTTCTGAACTCTGTACATCACTAGATATATGCCTGTCATCTTTGCCTGGATGTCCTATTGGCATTTCAAATTACATCCAAAATGGTACTACATCTTTCCCTCTAAACTTTCCTCTAGATTGTCCTTTTTATTCTTTCAAGGGAATTACTGCTGTCTAGTTACTTATTCTGTAACCTGAGTTATCCTTAACTGTCTGGTGCCAAGTTGTCAGTTCTATCTCCTTGTACCATCTCTACTATCTGTCACCTTCTCTCTGGTTTTCTTTCCTTTAAAACAGTCAGTACCTTCATTTAGGCACCTTTCACCTCTTGCCTTTTACGGTAATAGCATACTAATTGTTCTTTTGCTTCCTGTCTCTCTGTACTCCAGTTTTTTGTTTTTTTTGTTTTTTTTGTTTTTTTTGTTTTTTTTACATGCAGCTTCTTCTGTATAGCTGAAGAGATAATCTTTAAGCTCTGGTTTGGACATGTTGCTCCCCTGTTTGAAAGTTTTCAGTGGCTTTTTTTAGGATAACACAGTCTTCTCAGCCTGGTATTTTAAAGGCTATGGGGACAGAATTAATATGGCAGAATGAGAGTGTTTTTGCCTAGCTATGCCAATACACCTCCATAACAACCTAGAAAACATGCCAAGCCAAATTCTGATCAGGAAAGCCAAGAAAAACTCACAGGTAGTCATTTTTCTAGCTCAGATCAGCTCAGGAAGACAACAAATGTCTTTGGTCACTGGGATAGGAGCTGATCAGGAGCACAGTATGGCAGTAGCAGCAGTTGGACCAGGAGCATTCCAGTGCCCAGGTATGGTAAAGGGACAGAGAGAACACTAGTACAGGAAGCACCAAGACAGAGAGATCCCAAGGGAACCCCTGAACTAGCACTGGGAGCAAGAACAGATGTCATGTGCCGACTCTGTCACCCACTGCCCACTTCTAAGTAATAGATCCAGGGCAGAGAGGAGTGGCTGCAACTGAGCTCAGCGCCCTAACAGAGTACTTAACCTAAAACAAATTTCAGAAACTTAACTATGTGGCTTTAAGCTCAGGAACTGAGAGATGACTCAGTTCAAATCCTTGGCCCAGCACAGAAATTTGGTGGAAAAACCAGAGTAGGAAACAAGACCAAAGGGGAGCCAGCAATTCATTTGCTCTGAACCTGCAGAACCTGCTCTGAATCTCCCAGAGGGCAAATAGTGATTGGGTCTACTGAAATTTAACCACATACAAGCCAGCAAATCCAAACCTGAGTCGGGAGCTTGCAGAGCTCAGATCAGGAGGGCAGTGAATAGACCTCTCCCTGGATCATACCACTTTGGAGGTGCTGAAAACTTGTAGGGCCCCATATAGAGCTGTGAAAGCAACAGAACCTCAGGCTGGACACCCTGGCAGGACAGGGTGGGTCCCTCCCTTCTCCTCTATCCCTCCCCTTCCCAATGAGCAGAGTCTAATGTAACATCAAGTTCAAAGTCAAGAAGTAGTCTGGAAGAATGAGCAAACAAAAGAAGAACCTGATCATAAAGAACTACTATGGTGACAGGGAAGGTTAAGACACAAAATAGAAGACAATGACTTGAAAATATGTACAAGCAAAACTTCAGAGAAGAAATGCATATTGGCTGTAAGCTAAACAAAAATTCTTAGAAGAGTTAAAGCAAGAGTGAAGGGTTTTAAAAAGAGAAAAAAATATTTTAAAAACCAAAAAAGAGTGGTAGAAGAAAAAAAGTGGGAAAGGAAATGAGAGCTAATCAAGAAAGCTATTAAATGAGGCAGCTAGGTGGCGCAGTGGATAGAGCACTGGCCCTGGATTCAGGAGGACCTGAGTTCAAATTCGGTCTCAGACACATAACGCTTACTAGCTGTGTGACCCTGGGCAAGTCACTTAACTCCACTGCCTAACCAAAAAAAAAGAAAGAAAGCTATGAAAAGAATTAACAGCTTGGTAAAAGAGGTATAAAACCTAACTGAAGAAAATAACTCCTGAAAAATTAGAATTGTCCAGTCAGTCAACATTTTTTTTTTTGGTTTTTGTTTTTTGCTAGGCAGTGGGGTTAAGTGACTTGCCCAAGGTCACACAGCTAGTAAGTGTCAAGCATCTGAGGCCGGATTTGAACTCGGGTCCTCCTCACTCCAAGGCTGGAGCTCCAACCACTACACCACCTAGCTGCTCCCCAATCAATATTTTTAAGTGCCTAATATGTGCCCACTGTGCTAAATGTTGGGGATACAAAAAGAGGTAAAAGACAGTACTTGCCCCCAAGGAGCTCACAATCTAAATGGAATCTAATGATTTCATGAGACATCAAAAAATAATAAAGTAAAAAGACTGAAAAATATGGAAGAAAATATGATGACCTATTTGACAGGAAAAGCTACTGACCTGGAAAATTGATGAGGAGAGATAATTTAAGAATCACTGGTCTACCTAAAAGTCATGGAAAAAAAAGCCTAGATAGCTTATGCCAAGAAATTATGAAGGACAGCTTTTCAGATTACTTAGAACCAGTGGTTGAAGTAAAAATTGAAAGGATTGGCGGGTTATCTCCTGAAAGAACCACAAAATGAAAACTCCCAGGAATATTGTAGCCAAAATTCAGAATGCCTACATCAAGGAGATAATACTGGAAACAACTAAAAAAAAAAAATCAAGTGCCGTGGTGCCACAGTCAGAATCCCACAACATGTAGGTGTCATCACCTACATGTTGAGGGACTGAAGATTTGGAATAGGATATACCGGAAGGCAAAAGATCTAAGATGAGAGCCAAGAATAACCTACCCAGCAAAACTGAGCACAATCCCACAGGGGAAAAATGGACATTTAATTAAATGGAGGATTTTCAAGCTTTTTGGAGGAAAAGAACAGAGCTGAATGGAAAATTTGGCTTTCATACACAAGGCTCAAGCATAAAAAGGTAAATATGAGTGAGAAATCATGAGGGACCAAAAAAAGGTTAAGTTGTTTATATTTTATGTGAAGAATTGATACCTGTAATCCTCCTGAACTTTATCCTCACCAAGGGTCTTACTAGACAGAATTAGGCAGATAGCCTGGGCATGAATCTTTTATATTTGGTTGATCTCAAAAGACAAATGGAAGGGTGAAGAAGAGGAATGCACTGGGAGTGGGGAAAAGGAGATGAAGAATGGGGAAAACTCTCTCAAATAGGTGGGGCTTGAAAGAGTTTGTACAATGGGGGGAGTGAGAATTTGGCAATTTAAACCTCGTTATCATCTGAACTGATTTAAGGAGGGAAGAACACAGATAAGCACAGTTGGGTACAGAAATTCATCTTATCCAATAGGAAAATAGGAAAGAAAAGGGTTAAGAGGATGGAGGAGGAGATTAAGTGAGAGTGCCAAGAAACAAAACAGACTCTTAAAGAGGAGACCGGGTAAAAAGAAATGAATAGAATAGAATGAAAGTGAATAGTTAGCAATCATAACTGAATGTAAATAGGAACTCATCTGTAAAATGGAAGAGAATATCAGAATGGATTAGAAACCAAGTACAACAAAATCTGTTGTTTACAAGAAACACACTTGAAACAAAAAGATACACTTAAAATAAGTTAAAATAGTTAAAATAAGAAGCTGGAGTAGAATCTCTTATGTACTTCGTGTGAAGTAAAAAAGGCAGGGGTGGCAATTATGATTTCAGACAGGACAAAAGCAAAGATAGACCTAATTAAAAGAGACAAAAAAGGAAATTACATTTTACTAAAAGGTGCCAAAAAATGAACTGATACCAATAAAACATGTGTGCACCAAATGGATAACATCTAAATTCTTAAAGAAAAAGTTAAATGAATTATGGGAGTAAATAGGCAATAAAACTACAATATTTGGGAACCTCCATTTACCCCTCTCAGACCACAAAATTAACAAGTTAAGGCAATGAATAGAATTTTGGAAAAATTAGATATGATAGATCTCTGGAGTATACTGAATTGGAATAGAAAGGAGTATACTCTTTCAGCTGTGTGTAGAACCTTTACAAAAATTGGCCATTTATTAGTACATAAAAATCTCAGAAATATACAGAAAAGCAGAAATAGTAAATGCATTTTATGACCATTATGCAATAAAATTATATCCAATAACAGGCCTTTGAAGCATAGATTAAAAATTAATTGGAAATCTAAATAACTTAATTCTAAAGAATTCAAAGAACAAATCATAGAAATAATTTTATTAAAGATAATGACAATAATGACCCAGCATACCAACATTTGTAGGATATCGCTAAAGCAGTACATAAGGGGAAAAAAAAAATCTAAACCCTTACATCAATTAAAGAGAAATAGCAGATTATTGAATTGGGCATACAACTAAAAAATTCAAAAACTGAGAAATTAAAACCTCCCAATTAAACACCAAAATAGAAATCCCAAAATAAAAGAGGAGATGAAAAAAGCTGAAAGTAAAACAAAAGCATTGGACTGGTAAGAAAACCAGGAGCTGTTTAAAATAAAAATGAAGTACTATATCAGATTGCCAGTCCTCTTGGGGATGGAGGCAGGGAGAGAGGAGGAGAAAAATTTAAAACTCAAAAGCTTATGGAAATGATTGTTGATAAATCAAAATAAATTAATTAAAAAACCAAGTAGATAAGCCATTGGCTATTTTGGTTAAAATAAAAAAGAAATCTAAATTACCAGTATCAAAAATGAAAAAATGTGAATTCACAACCAAGTGAATAGGAAATAAAAGCAATTATTAGGAACTGTTTTACTCAACTATATGGCAATTAAACTGACAATCTTAATGAAATGGATGAATGTTTACAAAAATATAATTTGCCTATGTTGTCAGGAAAGAAAAGAGAATACTTAAATATTTATATAACCCTTATCTTAGCAAAAGAAAATGAACAAGCCATAATTGGACTCCCTGAATAAATTAACAAAACCAGTACAGCCAAAGTTATAGGAAAAGCAGTAAACTGGGAAGAAATCATTGCATCACATTTCTTCGATAAATGAAGAAATAAAATGTCAGAAATTGAGTCAAATTTATGAGAAAAAGAGCCATTTCCCAAATGACCAGTGGTCAAACAGGCAGTTTTCAGAGGAAGAAATGGCTATCGATAGTAGTATGACACAATGCTCTAATCTCCAATAACGAGAAAAGTGCAAATGAAAATAACTCAGATGTATAATCTTACATCCATCAAATAATCTGACAAAAATGAAAAATGACAAATGCTGGAGGAGATGTGGGGAAAATAGGTACACTAATACACAATTGGTGGAGCTGTGAACTAGCCCAACCATTCTAGAAAGCAGTTTGGAACTACACTCAAAAAGCTATTAACTCAAACATTCCCAGTGGTACTGCTGCTAGGGCCATGTCCCAAAGAGATCAAAGAGGGAAAGGGCCCATATGTACAGAAATATTTATAGCAGCTCCTTTTTTTTTTTTTTTTTTTTATAATGACAAAGAATTGGGAACTGAGGGGGTGCCTATCAGTTGTGGAATTGCTGAGCAAGTTAAGGCATATCAATGTGTTGTAATATTGTTGTGTTGTGAGAAATGATAAAGGGAATGATTTCAGAAAAGCTTACTGAGACATACATGAATTGAGCCAAAACAAAGTGAGCAGAACCAGAACAGTCTATATAGTAAGAGGAATATTGTAAAGATAATCAAATTTGAAAGATGGAGTAAGCATTCAACTCAATTATCCACCAAAATTTCAAAGGACACAGGATGAAGTGTGCTATCCTTCTTCAGAAAGAGCATATTTTCTTCTGTGCCTTTTTTCCCATTGGGACATGACCTATGTGCAAATTTGTTTTACATTACCTTTTGAAATGGTTTTTATTTTTCTTAATGGGTAAGGGAAAGGAGGAGGAAGAGAATTTATAACTAAAACTAAAAATGAATTCAAAAAATAGACAAGAATATAAACTTTAGCAGGGTGTAGCTGCACTCCCCCCTTCTCTAAACAAACAAACATCTTTTAAGGGTCATAGAAATCTGGCTCCACCCTACCTTTCCAGTCTGATCTCAGCATACTCTTTTACTTGCACTCTAAATTCCAGCCAGATTGGCTTATTACATTTGCACAAGCTGTTCCCCATTACTGGAATGCAGTTCCTCATTATCTGTTCAGGTTCATTTAAAGCTCCGCTCAGGTACCACTGCCTACATGGAGGCTACCCTAATTCTCCGCATCCCACTTGTCATGATTCTCTTCCTACTCAAAGTACCTTGTATTTTACCCCAACCTACATACCGTAACCCTTGTCGAGTATAAGTCTATGAGGCAGGAATTACTTCATTTTTAACTCTCCCCTTATACATAATTGGGTGCTTAATACATTTTAAAAAATTGAATAATATGTAAACATCAAAAAATAGATGTCTGGTGTTCTCTCATGAACATTAGTTTGTTATGTATTCAAAAGTATTCAGATGTCAAGTGCATTTGTTTTTCTCATTAGAATACTTAATTGTTCTTATGTCTCTAAATTCCCAAAGCACTGTACTTTTGTGTATTATTTAAAACATCTAATAACAAGTATGAACTCAGCATGTTGAATGAGCAGTATTTTATTATTGTATCTCTTTTTGATAATCATATGTCCTTCGGTTATGATAATACAACATGACCAATTTGGTAATTCCAAAAGCTTAGTTTTTAATTTATGATGTATAATTAAAATGGTACTGTAGAAATGTGTATAGCTCTTAAGTTTTTAAGCTTTTAATGCTTCAAGGATGGTGACTTATATTTTAGGTAAAATTTGTAAGAGTATACAGTGTTAATCTTTTGGTTCTTTGTTATCCTCAGTGGAAGAAAAGGACTGATTACATTATTCTAGATGGCCCATTTATAGAAATTCTCTACTCTGAGTCTTTGGAAATTGAACTAGGTTTAAGACATAAAAGCAGCTGTTAAAATTGTATTGAGCAATCTTCAAAATTAACGTTAGTTCTGATTCATTTTAGCCTGGTCTTTGCCACAAAACTGAAGCAGCATGAGTATAGGGCCTTGCATATGGTAGGTGTTCAGTAACTGTTTGATAAAAGGTGAAACTTTAATTCACAAGTTTTCCTCTTTCAAATGGGATTTCAGAAAGGCTTTGGGCCAGAGTCAATCATTTCTTCACTTGGACTTGCTGGTAAGAGAGGATTTACAAGGTCTGCATACTTAGCAAGTTCAATTCTCAATTCAAGTAGGTATCTCATTAGTGTTTAATAAAAATGTGTAAACACTACAACATTTCATTTTCTGATAAAAAGAATTATATTCAGTTAGTTTAAGTTAATCACAAGGTCTGGAGAATCAAGGAGAAAGTCTTCATTTCTATCTCAAACTTTTTGAGAGCAAATTATTCTCAGTATTCTTTGTTAATTCACATTCTTGAGTGTAACTTCTTTTTTATTCTCTGAGAAAAGCTCTGAAAGGGGAACTTTTGCTGGAAAGGCTTAAAATCATATATGAAAATGGCCTTAAAGAGAGGGGGTAGATAGAAGCCACACTGGAAGTGGCGTTGACAGACATAACATGTTTTTTTAGAGGCAATATGGTCCATTGTTACCGGGAACTTGTGGCATGTGGGGCATTGCTTGTTTGTCTTTATGATGTGGCTTGGATGTTGTGGAGGCAGAATAAAATTATCTTCTCTTTACCTGCAATTGTTTCCTTAATTCCTTTCTGTTATCTTAATGCTATCGTTAGCATTTTTTAAAACTATGTCAAATAACAGTGGGGAGAATGGGCATCTTTACTTCACTCATATTTATTGGAAAAGGTTCTAGTGTATCTCTATTGCATATGATGTTTACTTTTGGTTTTAGTTGATGCTTTTTATGATATTAAAAAGTCGTTCAGTGCCTACACTGTAGAATTTTTAGCATAAAGTATTGTACTTTGTGAAAGGCTTTTTTCTGTATCTATTGAGTTGATCATGTGGTTTTGGATGTTTTGGTTTTTAATATAATTAATTATGTTATTCGTTTTCCTGTTGTTGAATCATCCTTGTATTCTTGGCATAAATTCCACTTGATCATAGTGAATGATTTCTTGGATAAATCACTGTATCATGTTTGATAGGATTTGATTTTAAAAAATTTGAGTCAATGCTCATTAGTGATTTTGACCCATAGTTTTCTTTTCATGTTTTAGCCTTCCCTGGTTTAGGAATTACAACTACATTTGTCTCATAAAAAGGATTCTGGTAGGGTTCTTTCTCAGTCTTTGAAAATAACTTGTGAAGTATGACTACTAATTGTTCTTTAAAAGTTTGATAGAATTCTCCAGTGAATTTATCAGATACCGAGTTTGTTTGCTTTTGGTAGTTCCTTTATAGCTAGATCTGTTTATTTTGCTGAGATCAGTAATTTAAGATCTCTGTCTCCTTTTCTGATAGTTTGGATAGGTATCCCATGCTTCCAGGTGCCAGTTGCCTCCAGGGGCTCTAACTCCCCCTCCCCCCCCAGGACAAGTAGACTTTTCAGGCACCAGTTCCCTAGGCCACATTTAGTGTCCTTATCACCCTTTACCCAAAAGAGCATTCATCAGTGGATGCCTACCTCCAAAGTAAAGATTCCTTCTTCTTCCTTCCCCTTTCCCACTCCCTTGTAGGTTCTTCCCTTTCTGAGACCAGAGAGGTTACCTTTCTTTGATTGCTAACCTTTGATTTGACCCCAGCGCATCACTCACTCCTTATTCTCTTTGTTCCCTTCCCTTTTCATGTACCTCCCATGTTGTAATGTAGTCCTCCAAAAGAAACATTCACCTTTAGGCAAGGTGTTGCTAGGTTCTGTCCATAATGCTCTGGTCCACTCTTTCACTGTTACATCTCCCAGATTTCTGCCTTCCCGCATCTCTTTATGTCCTTTAGAAAGAAGTCTTTTACTGGTCTTTCTGTTGTCACTCTGTGGCTGTTAGTGGCTGTATTTATTTGCTTCTCCTGCAGTTCTGTTGTTTGGGGTGTTTAGAAAGCAAATAATCTCTTTAGTTCTGGTTTTCTTTATAAAAATGTTTCAAACTCTTCTTCATTATTGAAGGTCCGTATTTTGTCCTGTATAATTGAGCTCAGATTTGTAGGATAGGTTACCCTGGGCTTCATCCTGAGCTCCAATACTCTTTGGAGCACATTATTTCATTCCTTCCTCCTTTTTCTAGTGGATGTGGAAAAATCTCACATTGCACTATTCTGATGCCCTTCCCTTTGTATTTAAGATCTTTCTATTTAACCACTATGTGTTTGGAGTTTGAAGCCCTAGGTGTTTATTTTTTTTTTCTGGAAGTGATCTGTGAATTCTTTTAAATGATATTTCAGTTTCTGTGTTTAGAAGTTCTGTGTGTAGTTCTCTTCTATTATTTCCTTCTTTGGTGTTAAGGTTTTTTGTCCTCTTGTGTTCTTCTGGGAGACCTATGATCCTTAGGTTATCTTTGCACATCCTTTCTTTGAGATAGGTATGTTTTGCATGTATAGTGAGTATATTTTAAAAGTATTTTATTTTTATTTTGTTTTGCTTCTCTTCTTCTAAGTTGTCTTTCCCTTCTGTGTGTTTCCATTCCCAATCTATTTTTTTCCCTTTGGTGAGACTTGCCATTGCATATTTCAGTTTTTCTTTTCTCCTCATTATTTTTGCTGTGCAGGACACAAATTCTGCTCTCATAATTGTCATTTCTCTTTTAAACCACTCTGGAACAGTGTGTTGTGGTTCCATGTTCTTTTCAAATTCCACAGGGTCCTCTGTCTTAATCAAGTGTTGGGTCATTATCCTTTATTTTGTGGTACTTATGTCTGAACTTGTTGACTATATCATCTGGAGGCCATATTTCTTTCTATAACTGTATTTTCTGTAGATTTATCTCTTTTATGTTTAAGGTCTTTGAGAGTTCTTCTTCCCGAAATCTTTGGTACTTTCAGTCTTTGTTCCCCCATTATTTCTTTGTCATTTATTTCCCGAGTCCCTCCCCTCTGATTGTGGTTTCCTTAGGGGGTGGATCTCAAAGCGTCTCAGCCTCTTACCACACTGGGCAAGTAACTGTTTACTAGCCTGTCTCTATCCTGACTGGATGCTGTGCTCTTTCCCTCAGGCTTAGGGTGGTGCTGCACAGTTCCCCACATACAGGGTGCCCTGTACTGGTGACCTATTCCACTCCTTTTATTCCTTAGTTCTCTGTCTTGGTCCCCGCAGTTCAGAGTCTGCTTGCCCTGGCACGTCAGAGCTTTACGGCGCTGGGGGCTTCCAGTTGCAGTTCCCAGCTGGCTTTTTACTCTTGAAGCTTCCATGGCCAAGTAGGTCATCAAGGCCCAAGCAAACTTACGTAGCCTGGAGACTTCGGATCTCTATGACACTGGAAAGAGGGAGGATAATACAAGATGCAGGGTTTTGATGTAAGCCTGTGTGGTGTCCTTGAGTCTCCTACTGCAGCCTGGCTGCCAGTAACGTGGAAGGTGGGGGAGGAGTGCTGAGTGAACTTGGCTCCAGTTCCTGGATTTTGTGGAGGGGGAGAGGAGTTAACCTTCTTTTGGATTCTGAGTATTGCAGACCCTGAAAACAGCTGAAATTTCTTTATAAAGCTTTGACACATCCTTTCTGTTTTGAAGAGGTTTAAGAGATTGTGGGGGGTTGGCAAAAATGTTTAGTTTGCCATCTTATTGCTCACATGACCTGGAAGTCCCTCAACATAATGTCTTTAAGGTCACATTGGATTTCTTTGTGTATTGTGGATGTTGTGAAAAACAAATAAAATAGATGAAACAATTCTGACACAAGGAGTTATATTCTAATGGGGGAGAAAACAAAGATATATTAAGGGTATACAGAATAACTATAAAGAAAAATACATGCAGAGTTATGAAATGTAAGGTAGTTTGAGGGACACTGGCAATTGAAGGGAACAGGAAAGGCTTCATGTAGAAGGTAGTTCTTGTGGTGTATAAACACATTAAAACTAAGCCAATTTTGCACAGATGAGCAAAGACTAGATTGATAATTTTGTAGGCTTCCTGTATGATACCCGTCAATAGTAAGTATGATATGGAGAGTAGTCAAGAAGTTCCTGGTATGTAGTAGGAACTTAATAAACATATTCTTTGTGTTCCTTCAGACTGGCCTATTGTATGAAGACAGACCTAGCCTTTTCATGTAGTAGAAACTGCAGGATTTGCCCTCCATTGACACAGTCACTGCTTTATTGTTGACTATGTTATACAAGGGGGAGTATAGCAGATTTGGGAAAGAGCTTAATGTAGGGTACCTCAATGCAATGTATACCTGAAGAATTTGATTTTAGGATACACAATTTGTTGGCCTAGCAGACTGGTAGGAATGGTAGTGCCCCTGACAGAAATAAGGTAGTTTGATAGAAGGGTAGCTTCTAGGAAGAAGATACTGAGTTCTTCTTTGGACATGTTGAGTTTGCAGTGTCTCTAGGGCATCCAGTTTAAAATGTCCTGTAGGCAGGTAGTGATGTCAGGTATGAGTCTGGGATACAATTATGCAGCAAAGAGGTCAAGATGACTAAGGACTGAGAAAAGACCATCAGATTAAGCAGCTAAGATTTTGTGGAACATTGGAGAGATCAATTTTAATTGAATGACACCAGAAGCCAGATTTCCAAAGGCTGAGGAGTGAGAGTGAAAGGGGAAAGCAAAGGCAATAAGTATTGACAGAATTTTTTTTAAGAGTTTCAGAAAAGAGGAGAGAAAGAAAGAGAGACAGAGAGATATAGAAGGGGAGAGTGCGAGCATACTGTCAGGAAGTGTTTCAGGGGATAGTAGAGTTCAGTGAAGTTTTTTTTGGAGATGAAGGAGATTTAAATATATTTGAATCCAGTGAGCCAGTAGATTAGAGAGAAAAAAGAGAGTGTAATTGAGGGGGCAGTCTTCTGGAGAAGACTGAAGGGAATGAGATCAGGGGCACAAATGGAGAGAGGTTTTGGCCATAGCTAGGAGGACTCTTTTGTTGGAGTGTTTTGAAGAGCATGTAACACTCACTGTGTTATCTAGCCAGGCCTCCCATATTTTTAAGTTGGGAAGTTGATATTTTTGAACCCATGGATAAGACTTCACATTTATTCTCCTTAAATTTCATCTCATTAGATTTGGCCTTTTAATCTGTCAAGCTCCTTTTTTTTTTTTTGTTGTTCTTTTGTTTTGGTTTCTAATTCTGGCAATTAGTCAATGCATTGATAATCAACAAGCATGCATGAAAAGTCTGCTATGTGCCAGACATTGTGTTAGGTACTGGGGATACAAAAAAAAAAGATTGTTAATGGTTACAGTTCTCAGAGCTTATGATCCATTGTGGGGAATAATAGGTACATATATAAGTATATGGAAGTAATAAATAGAAAAAGAACAAATATATTCAAAGTAGTTAAATAAATGTTTTGAGAAAGGACACATTAGTAGTTGTGAGGATCACAAAAGGAAGTGCTTGTACTGTGTCTTCTGTGTCTTGAAGAGAATGATTTTTTGAGGTGGAGATGAGGTGGGAGTGCATTCCAGGCATGGGGGATAGTGCAAAAGCATGGAGTCTAGAGAGATGACAAGGTATGTGTGAAGATGCAACGAAAAATCAATTTGTTTGGGTTTCAGGGTGTGGAAGGGAGAATAATATTCATTGGGCCTGGAAAGATATGTTAGGGCCACATAATGAAAGCGTTTAAAAGTTTAAACAGAGGAGTTTAGATTTTATCATAAGAGGCAGTAGGGGCCCACTTTTGAGTTTTTATAAGGTAGTGACATAGTCATATCTGTGTTAATGGACATCACTTTGTCAATAAAATGTAAGATGGACTTGCATGGTGAAAGACTTAAGGCAGGGTGATCATTTAGGAGTTTTAGGTGGGAGGTGATGTGGACTTGAACTTAGGTGTATGAGGAGAGAAGGGGTGGTAGGATGCAAGAGATGTTGTGAGGGTAGATTTGGCAACTGCTTGGATATATGGGGTGAGGGAGAGTGAGAAGTCAAGGGTAATGTTGAGGTTACAAACCTAGGAGATTGAAAAGATGGTAGTGCCTTGGACAGAAAATTTAGAAGAGGGATGGTTTTGGGGGGAAAGATCATGACTTTTGTTTTAGACTTACTGAGTTTGAGACATCTCTGGGACATCCATTTTAAAGTGTTTTTTGAGCAGTTGTGATGATGAAGTATTGAAGCTCAGAGAAACTAGGGCTGGATATATAGACCTCTCTATGTAAAATTTCCATAGACAGATGATAATTAAACCCATGGAAACTGATGAAGTCAGAGTGTATAGAGAGAAGAGAAGAGGGTCCTGTTAGTTGAGGAATACCTACAATTGGGGTATATATATATGTATATATATATATATATATACACACATATATATATGTGATTATCTAGCAAAGGCTAGGTAACGTATGAATTATCCGCTCCCTATTCATGTAATGCAAAACTTTCTTAAGTATGTTATCTGTGCTGAGTCATGGATAAATGTGTTGGACAGAGTTTTGTTTTGTTTTGTTTTGTTTTTTTTGGTAGAAAAATCTGGTAAACAAATGAAAAAGCACTTATTAAGCACATATATATGTTAACCATTGTACAGAGTGCTGAGGATAGAAGTAGAAAAGCAAGATGGGAGAGAGATTACATATGGGAGAGTTCAGCTACAAAGCAGATGGAAAGCCCTTGTGAACATTAGGATTTTGTAGCAGAACAAATGGCAATCCTGGGGATTCTGGAGGGCATTGTGGGCAATGTACCCAGTGGATGGGCAAGTCCAAAGCATGATGGACCTTAGAGTGCTGAGGGAAGGCGGATGGTAAAGCTTTGTTGTCTCCATCTTACCAGACAGATAAGTAACTGATGACTCCCTGGGCTCAGGAAGCTGTGTCTGCCCCACAGCTGGGTTCTAGAAGGGTTCAGGGTGCAGTTCCAGGAGCTGTTTTGTTTGTTTTTAAATACTTATGCCATTGATCTATTTGCTTATAACATAAGATATGAAGTGAATTAATGGTTGAAAAAGTACTTTAAGCACTTACTAGTCTATAAGTGAGGCTTAAAGGGCTCAGGACCCCATGAGAGTTATATTAGTGGGGAGTGGGCCCTCAGGTCAGATTAGAAAAGATAGGCTCTTCCAGGGCCTCTGTGTTAGGGGAGGATATTGGGAAGTAGGTGTCCATTCAGTTGTACTGAGAGAGGCAAAGGGGAAAAGAGAATTGACAGTAAGGAGTCGGGAGAGGGAAGATCCTTGTGGGATCTGGGTGGGATCTACCAGAGGGGAGAGGGAGGCAGGAGGGGGAGGGGTAAAGCCTCCCTCCTGGTCTACTCAGACCTGCTTGATTGTTGCTCTTTGGTAGGTGATGTCTCTTTTCCCTCTCAATTTACATAATTTCTTCTTTATAGTTTGGAGGTCTCATAATCTGCCAGGCAGAGTTGAATTTGTAGGTTTCTCTTTGTTGCAGTTCTGTGGATTTCTTCATTTGAGTCATTTGTTTTTGAAAAATGGGAAGTTATCTTAAATCATTTATTGAATTATAGTCAGATTATTTTCTTTTTAAATATGCTCTGGATGCTTATAATTCTCAGTTATCTTTTCTTGGATCTGTCCTTCAAATTGTAGCTTTGTCTTACATTGTTTCTAGATAGTTTTCTGGTTATCTTCTAAGCTTGCTTTTCTACTTCACCAGCAGTTTATGCCATACTTTGTTCTCCTGTATTAATTCTGCTTTTTGCTGCATCTAATGAAAATTTTAGATCCTCTGTGTTACTTATTAATTGCAATGGCCAAAAATCATTTAAGAAGAACCTACAGAGTTTGGTATCAAATTCAGCCTGGTTAGATTATTCTGAGACTTTTTGTAGATAAAATCAGTTTGTTTTCATTTTGGAAAGAACGATTTGTCCCCAGTAAAACAATGTTTTTCTTCTTAATCTGATAAATATTTCTTCTGATTTTATTTGTTTTAAAATACTTATATCATTGGTTATAGCATAAGGTGTGAAGTGAATGAATGGGTGAAAAAGCGTTTTAAGCACTAACTAGTCAGTCAGTGGTGAAAAAGCGTTTTAAGCACTAACTAGTCAGTCAGTCAATAAAAATGTATTAAACACCAACTGCCTGCTAGGCATTGTGCAAAGTACTGGGGATATAAAGAAAAGTACTTACGAGGAACTCACAGTCTAATAGGAGGGACAACATGCAAATAACTTTACAAACAAGCTATATACAGGATAAAATGGAGTTGATCAGCAGGGAGAGGGAAGGCACTGGAATTAAGAGGGAACAGGAAAGGCTTACTTTAGAAGGTGAGTTTTTAACTGGGACTTGAAGGAAGCCAGGAGGCAGAGATAAGAAGGGAGAGCCTTCCAGGTATGGGGATCAACCAGTGAAAATAACCAGTCAGGAGATAAAGTGTCTTGTTTTTGAGGAATAGAAAAGAGGCCAGCATCACTGCTTCACAGAGTATGTGATAAGGTATAAGGTATAAGAAGACTGAAAAGGTTTGAGAACAGTAGGTTATGAAGGGCTTTGTGAATGCTAGATAATTTTATATTTGATCAAGAGGTGATAGGAAGCCACTGGATTTTATTGGGATGGGAAGTTAGACCAGCACTTAAGGAATGTCACTGATAGCTGAGTGGAAGATGGATTGGAGTAGAGATCCTTGTGGCAGACAGGCCAAAAAGCAGGATATTGCAATAGTCCGGATGTCAGGTGAAGAGAATTTGTTTTAGGGTGGTGGCAGTATCAGAGGAGAGAAGGGACCACGTATGAGAGACACTGGACTAAGACTGATGATAAAAATGCGAAATCAAGATAGTTCTTGCCCTAAATGATTTCTTTCTCTCATGTTTAATTGTCCATGGGTTAATCAAGTACTATCTTTTAATGTACATTTTGGTTCTGTTTTTTTGGATCTTAGTTCCATTAATCCATTTCTCACTTTTTGTCTACCATGAGATTGCTATGATAATTTCTGATTTTGTTTTAAATGAGTGCACAAGTCTTTCCACTAGTAGACATTCTCGTCTGTTTATTCTCTTTATAAATTTTGTTACTTTATTCAGTTTTTTAAAAATAGACCATTAGTATTTCCTTGGTTTTACGTTATACCTATAAATTGATTTACAGAATTTTGACACTTCATTATTATTTCCTTCTTTCATCCTATCCATATACAAAGGATGTCCTCCCAATTTTTCTTCTTTGATTTATTTCAAAATTGTTTTGTTAATTATTTTCAAGAAGTAGGTGGTTTGGTAAGTTAATACCCATATACTTGTGATTTTTTTTGTCATTATTGTAAATGATATTTAACAAAATAAATTCCTCTTGGCCTTTATTGATAGTGCATAAGAATGTGGCTTACTTTTTTTTGTGTGACTCTTTTATCTTGCTATCTTGCTGAGCTTATTTATCTCAGTTTTGTTGTTGAAGCTGTCTTTATATGCAATGTGGTCATCTGTAGTGAGAGCTATGTTAGTTTCTTGGTAGGAAAAATTGTTTCTTATCTCATTTGGAAGGATCTTTTTTCCCCCAATTCATTAAATCATAATTTAGAACTAGAAGATACTTCAGAGGTCACCTAGTTCAGTCCCCTAATTTTACAGAGCAGCTATTGAGGTTTAGAATTCAACTTGTCCAAAGTTATGCAGTTAGTAAGTAAAGATAAAATTCAAATCCAGCTCCTCTGAGCTTCAAATTCAGCAGTTTCTTTGACCAGTTCTATGCTATTTGGCTTTTTATTGTTAAATTCTTTGAATGATTGTTGGTATACCATCCGTCTTTGAAAAAAAAAGCTATAATTTGTTATAAAATGGATTCTAGGATCTAAGTATATGGCCGTTTTTGTAAATTTTGCCTTTTTTTTCTTCTGGATATTCTTTTTAAGTCAAGTTTTGATATTTTTCTTTTCTCTAACATACTGATTGTCCACTTTAGTTGTTGCTGGGCTTTCCTCAAGTTATTCTTTATGCTGCTTTGTCATGTATTTTCCTGTAGTTCTTTCCATACCTTTTTACGCGACAGAATTTTTAAATTTACTCAGAATTTTTCTCTAGTTGTCAGTTGCTTTAAACTGAGCTTTGTTTTTCTTATTTTAAAAGATTTTGGTTTCTTTGGATGTTTTGTAGGGTCTAGTGGGAACTATTTCTTTACCTTCTGCTTATGTCACCATATTCCTGCAAACCTAATAACCGTATATTTTAACTTCTCAAAAATTTTAAGCATGTAGGAGTATTGTCCTGGAGTAACCACAGTGATGAAATCAAAATATACTTGAAAAAATACCAAATCCTGAACACAGGGTTAGATGTGTACATTTTATTTCCTGTTGTTGGAGAATTCATTACTCAAAGGGCTGGATAGAAACTGATAAGAAGTGATGATATAAAAAATAAACCAAAGTACAGAGACTTAAATATACTTCTCAACTTTCATTTAATCAGCTGTCTGTTTTCCTATCTACAAAATTAAGATTATTTTTCTTTGTAATTTCGTAGGGGATGATTTGGATAACATATTCAAACGTGTTTAGCTCTTTGTGGAAAAAGGTATTTTTTAATATTCTTGTAGTATCAACATGCATTGTTCTTGCAATGGGAATATTCTTTATTTTATTTAGAAATGAGTACAGAAGCAGAACACCAACTTCTCCATAATGCCAGAAATGGCAACGCTGAGGAAGTTAGAAATCTCTTAGAAGCCATGGAGCGAAAGGAAGTGGTCGCCAATATTAATTGCAAAGGTAAGTTTGATTAGATTCTTATTTTTCACGGTAGCATTCCATTGCTAGCCACGTTTATGTAGGCATAATAATATTAATCTCTTTTAAATGATGAATAGTTTGTAGCAACATTATAATCCTGATTTGCCTTCCCTTATAAATAAGGACGCTCATCTGTTAAAAAATGGACATACATTTTCTTTTGTTAAAAATATTTTTTTCACTTAATTGTAAAAATAACTTTTGACATTTGTTTTTAAAAATTTTGAGTTCCAAATTCTCTCCCCTCACTGTCTTCCCACTTCATTGAAAATGCAAGTAATTTGATATGGGTTATACAAGTGCATTCATGCAAAACATATTTCCATATTAGTCATGTTGTGAAAGAAAACACAGACTAAAAAAACCCAAGAAAAATAAAGCTTAAAAAAGTATCCTTTGATCTGTACTCAGACTCAATCCGTTCTTTCTCTGGAGATGGATAGCATTTTTCATCATTAAGTCCTTTGGAATTGTCTTGGATTATTGTATGGCTGATAATAGCTAAGTTATTCACAATTGATCATTGTACAGTATTGCTGTTAATGTGTACACTATTCTCCTAGTTTTATTTGCTTCACTTTGTGTCAGTTCATGTAAGTCTTTCTAGGTTTTTCTGAAACCATCCTGCTTGTCAATTTTTATAACTTCATAATATTCCAATATAATCATATACCACAACTGTCAGCCATTTCTCAATTGATGGGCATCCCCTAAATTTCCAATATTTGCCCCCAACTGAAGAGCTGCTGTAAATATTTTTGTACATATAGGTCCTCTTCATTTCCGCCCCATATCTCTTTAAGATACATACCTAGTAGTGGTATTGCTGGGTCAAAGTGTATGCATGATTTTATAGCCCTTTGGGCATAGTTCCAAATTGTTATTCTGAATGGTTGAATTAGTTCACAACTCTAATAACAGTTCATTTAGTGTCCCACTTTTCCTAAATCCCCTCCAACATTTGTCATTTTCCTTTTCTGTCATATTAGCTAATCTGATAGGGTTAAAGTGGTATCTCAGAGTTTTAATTTGCATTTCTCTATTCAATAGTGATTTAGAGCATTTTTTCATGTGATTGTAGATAGCTTTGATTTCTTCATTTGGAAATTGCCTGTTCTTATTCTTTGATCTTTTATCAATTGGGGAATGGCTTGTATTATTATACATTTGGCTCAGTTTTCTAGATAATTGAGAAATGAGGCCTTTATCAGAGAAACTTGCTATAAAATTTTTTCCAGTTATGAATACTGTGTATTTCCCTCCATCCTGTTTTTACCATTTGTCCTTCTCTCTTTCGTTCCACCCTATCCCTCCTCAAAGTGCTTTGCTTCTGATCACTGCCTCCCTGAATCCGTCTTTCCTTCTATCAGCCTTCCCATCCCCTGTCCTTTACTTATTCCCTTTTCATCTGCTTCCCTGTAGGGTGGAATAAATTTTTATACCCAACTGAGTGTGTATGTTATTTCTTCTTTGAGCCAGTGCTGCTGAGAGTTAGGTTCAAGTGTTATCTACCACTCTTACCCTCCCATCCCCTCCCCTGTAAAAAACCCTTCCTGCCTCTTTTATGTGAGATAATTTACTTCATTCTATATCTCCCTTCCCTCTCTTCCCAGTGCATTCCTTTTTTTTTAACCCCTTAATTTTATTTTTTTGGATAATCATCCCATCATAGTAACCTCATACACATGGCCTCTGTCTATATATGTACTCCTTCTAACTGCTCTAATAACGATAAAGTTCTTAGGAGATATAAATATCATTTTTTCATGCAGGAATGTAAACAGTTTAAACTTATTGACTCCCTTATGATTTCTCTTTCCTGTTTACCTTATTTTGAGTCTTGTTTTTGTCTTGTATTTCAAAGTCAGATTTTCTATTAAGTCTTTTCATCAAGAATGCTTGAAAGTCCTGTTTCATTAAATATCCATTTTTTCCCCTGAAGGATTTTACTCAGTTTTTCTAAGTAGGTGATTCTTAGTTGTAATCATAGCCCCTTTACCCCTCCAGAATATCGCATTCTAAACCTTCTCATCTTTAATGTAGAAGTTGTTAAATCTTCTGTTATCCTGACTGTGTTATTTGAATTGTTTCTTTCCAGTTACTTGCAATGTTTTCTCCTTGACCTGGGAGCTTTGGAATTTGGCTGTAATATTCCTGGGAGTTTTCATTTTGGGATCTCTTTCAGGAGGTGATTGGTGGATTCTTTCATTTTCCAGTTTAACCTCTGGTTCTAGGATATCAGGACAGTTTTGTTTAGGCTCTTTTTTTTTTTTTTTTTAGATCATGGCTTTCAGGTAAGTCCAGTGATTCTTAAATTATCTCTTCTGGATCTGTTTTCCAGGTCAGTTGTTTTTCCAGTGAGATATTTCACATTTTCTCCTATTTTTCACTCTTAATTTTTTTTATTGTTTCTTGATGTCTTATGGAATCATTAGCTTCCATGTGCCCTATTCTAATTTTTAAGAAATTATTTTCTTCAGTGAACTTTTGTACCTCATTTTCCATTTGGCCAATTCTGCTTTTTAAAAGACTTCTTCTTTTCCATTGATTTTTGTGCTGCTTTTGTCATTTGACCTACTTTGTTTTTTAAAGTGTTATATTTTCTTCAGGATTTTTTTGTGCCTCTTTTACCAAGCTGTTGTTTCTTTTTTCATGATTTGCTTGCATTATTCTCATTTCTTTTCCAATTTTTTTTCTCTACTTTTCTGATTTTAAAAATACTTTTTGGGCTCTTCTAGAAATTCTTGTTGGGTTTGTGTCCAGTTTACACTTTACTTTCGAGACTTTGCTTGTAGCTGTTTTTGACATTGTTGTCTTCTGACTTTTTATCTTGTTGTTCCCTGTCACCCTAATAACTTTTTATGGTCAGGTTCTTCTATGTTGTTGTTGTTTGCCCATTTTCCCAGACTATTTTTTTGATTTTTAATTTTATGTTAAAGTTGGGCTCTGCTACTGGAGTATAGAGGTCTTTGTCCCAAGCTTCAGCTTTTTCATGCTGCTGTTTTCAGAGAGAGTTCTGGGATTCTTTAAGTTTCTAGATCGTCTAAGGTGATATGATCGAAGGAGATCAGTGTTCTCCTGGCCTGTGCTTTGATCTGTGAATAACCCCCCGAAAATGTTACCGGAGTCCCCTCTCCTCTGTGGCTCTAGTGAACTAGCGTGCTTCCTTGTCCTGAGACTGTGATCTGGAATCTAGTATGGGTAATGCAACAGAGTCCTGTACCCAGTGCGGGCAAAGGGTCCTTTCTAATCTCTTTCTGACCAGTTGTCCAACCCCCTTACAGTCTTTGGTCTGAGAACTATGGAAACCACTGCAGCTGATTCAGTTGCCCTCAAGGCCTGCTGCTGCTGGCTTGCCAGGACTTAGCCTGCATTGGACTGTACTCCATTCCCACCCCAGTGAGACAGACTTTTCCTGCCAACCTTCTAAGTTGTCTTGGACTGGAAAATTGTTTTACTCCAACTGTTTGTTGGTTCTGACACTCCAGGATTCATTTTGAGGAATTATTTTAATGTTTTGTGGGGAATTCGGGAGAGCCCAGGTGAATCCCTATCTTTACTGCACCATCTTGGCTCTACCTTCCCCAAAAATGCATTTTCAAAACTTTATGGAATCTACTTTTTACATACTTTGAACGTTGTATACATAAGCCTCCCATCTAGAAAGCTTGCTATTTTCAAGGGCAGCGGAATTACTGAGATTCAATATCTGAAAGGGTTTGTGAGCCTTCTGCTGCCTCTGTCTTTTAGGCCTTTGTGTCTTGCGGTTTTTGTTTAATAACCTTTTCTCCTGCCAGTGAGGAACGTACCTTGTCATTTTTTGATTCCTACTCAGCCCAGTATTAAGAACTGAATTGTCATTGTGGGGACTTTTCCCCTTTCTCCTTCCTATAATTCTGATTTAGCTTTGTACTTCTTTCCATACCATGGCTTATTCATCTGGGAATGTGTTGAAGTGATTCCACTCTAGCCACCGGACTTGCCATCTATAGCTCTTCAGTTACTATGGGAAACATTCTGTACCAAATAAACAAATTCTCCCAGAGCAACAAATATACAACATTTTGAAAAATACGTAAAAGTGTATTAGGAATGTTTAACCTGCTGTAAGTATTTAAACAGGGTTTTTATGCATTGATACTATACACAAATCACTAAATAAACTGAATACCTGAGGACTTAGAATCATAAAATTTCAGAAATGGAAGCAACCTTAGATCATTTAGTCCATTCATCTCATTTTGTAAGCAAAGAAATTGAGTTCCATGGAAATTAAGTAACTTGTTTAAGGTTACACAGATGATTAGTGGAAGGTCAGTTACTAGAAGCCAGACGTCTTAATTCATGGTCTAGTATTCCTCATGTTGTCCATCACAGATAGATTTTTTTTTTTTGCCTTTCCTTTCCGTTTTTTTTTTTGACCAGACTTATAATTTCATTGGTATAGAGAATTACCTGAGAGGAAATTCCCTGTAGCAGTGAAGATGAGTTACCCAGGATCACATACCCAGAATGCATCACGTGTACTTAATAGATTTCATTGCAATGTGGCTAAAGTGTTGGGGTAAATGCAGGAGGATTTGAAAAAAATCACATTACGGTGATAACTTTGTTACATAAAAGCAACTGTTATTATAGTTATCATGAATGTGAAAGTGTTCATTTATCTACAATTTGTGTTCTGATAACATTTTTAGGGAGAAGTAAATCTAATTTGGGCTGGACTCCTCTTCATTTGGCGTGCTATTTTGGACATGGACAAGTAGTGCAAGATTTGTTGAAGGTATGTTTATGGCTTTTAATTTTAAAGACTTATGCTTAATAGTTTATAATAAATATTGTTTTATTATTTTTGTATTATTTTATTTTTTCCCAATTACATGTAAAGACAATTTTTTTTTCAGTTCCAGATTTTCTCTCTACCTCGCCCTTTCTAAGATGGTAAGCAACTTGATATAGGTATAACAAATATTGTTGAAATGCCATTATAGGAGAGTAAAAATGGATTTTAGTCAGTAATAATATTAGTAGTTGCCTTTTTTATTTAACCAGGTCACAAGATGCCTTATGATTCTGTAATAATAATTTAAGATTATCTAAGGCTAGTTAATTAATATTTCATTATTCTATTCCTTGAGTTTTAAATTAATGACTTTACTGTATGAAGCTAATTTAAAACTTCTAAATATTTTTGAATACCAGAATTTCATGATTTCTACAAATATCTCCGTAGTAATTAAAGAAGAGATAGTTTTTTTTTAACACTACAAACTTAGTATTTATAGCAAACCATGCAACAGTCTAAATTATTGAGCATCTTGTGGGAACACTGTGAAACATATGAAACACTGCTTTATCAGTTTTTTATTATAAGTAAGAATTTTATTTCCTTTTTCGCTTTACAGCTAAAGAAACTCAAGTTATACCTTCTATTTCTTCCCATCTCAGTGTAAATTTTGCACTTTCAGTTAGTCATTTGTTTTTATTCAATTGGTTAAGTGCTCTTTAAGAAGTATTAAACCAACAAATAGTGTCAATACAGAATTTCTTTAGTTTGTAAAGTATTCGATCCATAGAAATCACTACTCTAGTGTCACTTTATCGTATGCATGCACCCCTGGTTTCTCAAATGCTATGATAGCGGAGTATAATTTCTGGCAAGTTCTACCATGTTCAAAAGGCTTCGTATGTGGTACTGGCAGCAGATGATTTCTGAGGACCAGCCTAGCCAAGTGTGAAGAGGCTCATCACCAAGAGGCTGACCACTTAGTGATGAATTCTTTGGCCATGCTGACCTGTGAAACAAAGTAAAAATACAATATTATCCTTATTTCTATAAGCCCTGCTTCTTTATCTGTAGCGACAATAGCTGAGTGACGGACAAGGAGGGAAACTGCTAAGAATCATACAGTTTTTAGGCCAGCGATAAGTACTAACTCTTGGTTCTCTCAGTATAAGCTTTCTGTATAGCTAGTGAAGAGTCAACAGGCTAGCAGTTGGGAGCGAGGGGATTGGGAAAGGGTGGGAAAGGCCTCCTGCAGAAGGTGAGATTTGAACTGAGTCTTTAAAAAATTTTTTTTATTAATTTATTTTGATTTATCAACAATCAATTCCATAAGCTTTTGAGTTTTAAATTTTTCTCCCTTTGCCTCTCTACCTCCTTCCCTAAGATGGCACACAATGTGATAGAGGCTGTATGTATGCATTCCTATTAAACATTTTCACATTAGTCATGTTGTAAGGAAGAATTAGGACTAATAAGAGGAACCACACTAAAGAGGAAACAAAAGAAAACAGAAGAAAAAAATAGCAAGTAGTGTATGCTTCAATCTGCATTCAAACTCCATAGTTCTTTCTTTGGATGTGGATAGCATTTTCCATCATGAAACCTTTGGAGATTTCTTAGATCCTTGCATTGCTGCGAAGGGCTAAGTCTATCAGAGTTAGTCATCCCACATTCTGGCTGCTCCACAGCATTCTCCTGGTTCTGCTCACTTCACTCAGCATCAGTCCATACAAGTCTTTCCAGGTTTTTCTGAAGTCTGCCTGCTCATCATTTTTTATGGCACAATAGTATTCCATTACATTTCGTGTACCACAACTTGTTTAGTCATTTCCCAGTTGATGGGGATCCCCTCAATTTCCAATTCTTTGCCTCCACAGAAAGAGCTGCTATAAATATTTTTGTACATGTGGGTCCTTTTCCCATTTTTATGATCTCTTTGGGATACAGCCCTAGAAGTGCTATTGCTGAGTCAAAGGGTATGCACATTTTTATAACCCTTTGAGCGTAGTTCCAAATCACTCTCCAAAATGGTTGGATCAGTTCACAACACCACCAAGAATATATTAGTGTCCCAGTTTTTCCATATCTTCTCCAGGATTTATCATTTACCTGTTTTGTCATGTTGGCCAATCTGATAGGTGTGATGTGATACCTCAGAGTTGTTTTGATTTGCATTTCTCTAATCAATAGTGATTTAGAGCATTTTTTCACATGACTATAGATGGCTTTAATTTCTTCATCTGAGAATTGCCTGTTCATATCCTTTGACCATTTATCAATTGGGGAATGACTTGTATTCTTATAAATTTGACTCAGTTCTCTATATATTTTAGAAATGAGGAGACACTGATTGTAAAAATTCTTTCCCGGTTTTCTGCTTCCCTCCTAATCTTGGTTGCATTGGCTTTGTTTGTGCAAAAACTTTTCAATTTAGTGTGATCAAAATTATCCATTTTGCATTTCATAATGTTCTCTATCTCCTGTTTGGTGATAAATTCTTCCATTGCCCATAAATCTGACAGGTAAACTATTCCTTGCTCTCCAAGTTTGCTTATAGTATCAGCCTTTATATCTAAATCATGAACCCATTTTGACTTTATTTTGGTGTAGGATGTGAGATTTTGGTCTGTGTCTAGTTTCTGCCATACTCTTGTCCACTTTTCCCAGCAGTTTTTGTCAAAGAGTGAGTTCTTATCCCAGAAGCTGGGGTCTTTGGGTTTATCAAATAGTAGATTAGTATAGTCATTGACTACTGTGTCTTGCATACCTAACCTGTTCCGCTGATCCATCACTCTATTTCTTAGCCAGTACCAAGTAGTTTTAAAATACATTTTAAGATCTGGGACAGCTGGGCCACATTCCCTTGCAATTCTTTTTATTATGAACTACGTCTTAAAGGAAGCCAGAAAAGCTAGGATTCAGAGGTGAGCAATAACAAATGTTTATTAGAAGCACCATAAAAGTTATGTATGTACAGAAAAAGAGATGTATGTACAGAAAAGAAGGCTGCTTGTCATGTAGCCTGCTGCATTGTTAACCACATGTTAGGAGACCAGAAAAATGTCTTCTATTACTTTAAAGCTTTTCATGTTTTCTTTCTTGTTTCTATTTTGTCTTAATTCAGTACAGCCTGTTTAAGTGCCTGGGAGGCACTGGGAATATAATGATCAAAAACAATTTAATTTCTGTTTTCAAGGATATTAAACCCTTATGGGGTTGGGAGGATCAGAAGTTCATACAAATAAGTAGAATATGATAAAGACAAAGGATGGAGCTAAAGGGCTTTAAGAAAATTTGAGGAGAGAAGATTAGTAAAATGTTTCATTAAGCAAGTGGCACCTCAGTTGTGTCTTAAAGTAAGAAGATGTAAAAAGGCACAGATGAGA
Organism: Vombatus ursinus; assembly: GCF_900497805.2. Lineage (NCBI taxonomy): Eukaryota > Metazoa > Chordata > Mammalia > Diprotodontia > Vombatidae > Vombatus > Vombatus ursinus. Next base: position 53,394,482 of record NW_020954590.1, on the reverse strand, counting down.
AGGGAACAATATTCCAGGCATGAAAAGTGGCCTATTCGGAATGCATAGAAGTGAGACTACAGAACAGGATTAGGAATAGTTAGTAGTTCTATCTATTTTGACTGTAACATAAAATACATGAAGAAAAGTAGAGTAAAATAAACCTGTAAAGGTAGGTTGGATCTGAGGGGTCTTAAATTATAGACTAATGAAGGGTTCTGTATTTTATTCTATAGGAAATAGAGGCCTACTGTACTTACTATTTATTAGGATATTTGTTAACTTTGGTTTTTTTTCTTTTAAAATTTAAATAGTATTTTATTTCCCCCCAATTAAATATTAAGACAATTTTTTGGCATTCATTTTTACAAGATTTTGAGTTCCAAATTTTTCTCCTTCCCTCTCCTCTCCTCTTCTGAAAATGGTAAGCAGTTTCAGAAAGTTTATACATGTGCTATCATGTAAAACACTTTTCTAGATTCGTCACAGTTGTGGAAGAAGAAACAGATCAAAAGGAAATAAATGAGAAAGAATAAAGTAAGTGAAAAAAATATGCTTCAATCTGCATTCTGAGTCCATCAGTTCTTTATCTGATATGGATAGTGTTTGCCTTCATGATCTTGTCTTGGATCATTGTGTTGCTGAGAAGAGCTGAGTCATTCATAGTTGATCATCACACAGTGTTGCTGATACTGTGTACAGTGTTTTCCTGATTCTGCTCATTTCACTTTGCATCAGTTTGTACAAGTCTTTCCAGGTTTTTTATTTGTTAACTTAAAACAAAAAGAAACCGCATTTTATTTAATAAAGCAAAATGCTATCTTAGAAACTTTTTTGAAACAAGATATCTTCCCTGAGAATATCGCAATTATAAAAGATTCTTTGCAGAATATAACACAAATGACCTTTTTTGACAACTCTCTGATCAATTAGCAGCTAGCTGGCTTAGTGAATAGAACATTGGACCTGGAGTCAGGAAACTCCCTGTTCAAACTGCCTCAGTTTCCTCATCTATAAAATGAAGATAATAATAATTTACTGGGCTCTCAGGGTTGTTATGAAGATAAAATGAAATAAGATTTGTAAAGTGTTTCATATCCTAAAGTGCTTTATAAATGCTACCTGTTGTTATTATCATCACCAAGTAAGACATTAAGCAGAGTTATGTTCACCAAGGGTGTTTGTCACTGTCAGGGAGAAGATCCAGCTTAGAATCCAAGTCAAAGCGGGATGCCCTTTTAGGTGGTGAAATCTTCCAGATGCTCCTGTTTGTAGATGAAATTGTACTTTATGATTCAAGCTTTGGAACACTGCAGAACCTGTTTGATGAGAGCCATGATTATTCAGAAGAGATTTGCCTAATTAGTCGTATTAGTGAATGAAGAAACCAAGTGAATGAAGAAAGCCCATTGTTCAGATGATGACGGGAAATATATCAGTTGAGCTTGTTCATTTGTATATGTATATATAGATAGGTAATGATATCTAGAAATATCTTTATGGAAAGATAAATCTCTCTGGGGTAGATTCTGCAAATGGGTGATGATTTGAGCCCAGAATATATCAGTAATAAGAGAAAAGTAGGTTGACATTGCCTTTGGGAAAAAGCAAAATTCTTTTAGTGACTCCTAACCTCATCCTTAGAACAAAGGACTGTCTTTTAAATACCATCACTTTCCAATGTTGTCATATGACGGTGAGTCATGGAATATTACAATCTCTTACGGTTTCAAATTGAGGATCACCCTAAAGGTAATGGAAATGTTCGTGGTGGGTGCAAGCAGACTGTAGCATCTTAGTAACAATTGCAGAAGTCCACTGGAGTGTTTCAGAAAAAATAGGGAGTCAATGAATGATTTGAGCAATAGAGTCATGTGATCAGACCTGTGTATTAGGAAGATTAATTTGGCAGCTGTGTGAATAACACATTGAGTTTCTGCTTTGTAGCTTATTTCTTGTGTGACCATGAAAAAGGCACTTTATCTCTCTGAACCTCAGTTTCCCATCTGTAAAATGATGGGGTTGGACTAGATTATATCTTAACTCCTCATCTTTATGAGATACTAGAAGCAGGGAGACTGTTTACATGTCTAGTAGAATAGTTCAGGCAAAAGGATCTGAATTAGAATAATAGCAGAGTGAATAGGAAAAAGGGCAAGAGTATGAAAATTGATAATTATATTTCAATTCCTACATATTTTTATAATCTTATGTATTTTATTTTATGTGTTTAAAAATATTTTTCTGAGAAGGGTCCATAGGCTTTACCAGACTGCCAAAGGGTGCGTGACACAAACAAGGTTGAGAAGTCCTGGTCTAGTAGGACAAATTCCTTATACAGGATAATTGCATGTGTTTATGTTCTCTTTGCTCTACTCCCCTGGATTACTTTCTATCCATTGTGTATGTTCTTTGTGTTTAAAAATACAGTCTAATAATTTCCTCTTTGACACTGGAATATGTGTATTTGCTTTGAATATGTAGTTTGTTCAAAGACACTTGGAAATAATCGGATATTTTAAAGTGTTTAAAAAAAAAAAGATCCTCCAAAAAAATCATCTCATCCTTAAAGATTTCTCTGGTCCCAATACGAATGAATAATTTTTTTCTTCCTCATGTCAAGTAGCACTCCATATTTCTCTTTTACACTTGTAGTGTTCCATTTTTTGTTAGAATTATTTGTGTGTTGGATTTGAAGCTTCATGATGGCACAGAGTTATCTTTATTTTTATGTAGCCCACAATGCTCTGTAATAGAATTGCTTATTTAAATCTGGAAGAGAACCTAGAGATCATCTTGTCCAACTCTCCCATTGTACAGATGAGGAAACAGGGCCAGAGGAAGTAAGTGACTTCAAATCTGAGTTCTATGACACCTAATCCAGTGTTCTTTCCATCCTAGCTGCACCATGCTGTGAAGGTTTAGTAAATGACTTTGGAATTGAATTTTTTGATTTTTATTTATTTACTGGAACATTAAAGTTTTATTTTTTTATATTCTAGGCTGGTGCAGAAGTAAATGTGTTAAATGATATGGGAGACACTCCACTTCATCGTGCAGCATTTACAGGGCGAAAGGTAAAAATAGATTGTGGGCTTCTTTGTGTGTCACTCCTTATGCACTCCATATGCATAAGATGACTTCATCTATATGTATGTGTTTGTATTTATGACATGTTTATATAATGAAAATATGAACCTTCCAAATGTGAAAACATGATTTTGATATTATACCTAAAGACTAAAAATGAGGGTTAATAATCTATAGAAGGGAAGAACTCTTAAGCCAATTCATTAGTCAGCATTCTTTTACATAGAGTTAGAAGATAATAAGGTTAAAGGACCTCAGAATTTGTTTAATTCATCTTCCCAGTTAATGCAAGACTAATGTCTATAGCAACTATGGCAGATGATCATTAAGTCTCTGAATATTTCTGGTCATCAGGAGCTCACTTCCTCTTGGGACAACACCATCCATTATTAGGGTTAAGTCATAAAATATTCTTTCTTATGTTGAGGGGAAATTTGATTCTTTTTGGTCCTGGTTTTGTCTCTATAACAATATAAAACAAATTTATTCCCTTCAAATTTTTGAAAATAGTTACAGTATTGACCTGGGCAGCTCGGTGGCACAGTGGATAGAGTAACAGGCCTGGAGTCAGGAAGACTCATGTTTGTGAGTTCACATCCAGCTTCAGACACTTAGGAGCTGGATTACCATGGGCAAGTCGCTTAACCCTGTTTACCTTTGTTCCTTGTCTGTAAAATAAGCTAGAGAAGGAAGTGGCAAACCACTTCAGGATTTTTGCCAAGGAAACTCCAAATGGGATCACAAAGAATAGGACATGGTTTTGAAATGGCTGAACGACAATAACAAAATCACATTGGCCATTTGTAATTTCATATATTGAGAAAACTATTCATTTCTTACTTTAAAGAGATGTTGTACCTAAGTGACATTTACACACGTGTGTGTATGTATACATATATGTGTGTATATACACAATACTCAAAGGCAGCACTTTGTGAAAGCATTAACTAAAATGTACATAATATTTATAGGAATTGAATTTGTTGAATAATTAAGACATATATGCAGAAATGATGATTTGACAGCTACTTCACTCTAATGAATATAAAAGAGATGTGTTAAAGTTCCTAGTAGATAGAACACTGGACCTAGAGTCAGGAAGATGAGTTCAAATTCTGACTTAGACACTTACTAAGTATGTGACACCCTGGCCAAATCATTTAACCTCTCTCATTCTCTGTTTCCTCATCTGCAAAATGGGGATAGTCATAGCTTCTCCATCCCAGGGTTGTTGTGAGGATAAAATGAGATAAAATTTGTAAGGTGCTTTGCAGACCTTAAAGTATTAAATAAATGTTGGCTGTTATTATTATAGCAGATGTTAGTGGCTCAAGAAGTTCCAATAACCTTATTCTTCCTTGTTAGACTTAGTTTGTGACTAGTGTTTAACAACAACAAGAAGTGTCTATCATTTGCCCAAGATGCTAATAGTCAACATTCAGGATGAGTAAAATGAAAACTGTCTCTTGATATGTGAGTAGTGTATAAAATTGATCAAGAAAGAAAAAAATCATAAAAATCTGATCATCTGTCTTGTGAATATTTCTGATATTTAATATTTCTGATATTTACATTTAGACTACCTTTGAGGCAAAATTAGGTATTAGCTGAGTATTGAAAATAAGTTGTGACATACATTTTTTAAAAAGTTGTATTTTTATTTATTTTGTTAAATATTTGCCAATTATATTTGAATTTGGTTCTGCCACCCTAAGAAGTATTGCATGTGGCCAGTTGACTGTGTATTTGATCTTCTGTTTGTAAGCTACCTAGACTCTTTCTTTTTTTTTTTTTTTTTGGTAAGGCAATTGGAGTTAAGTGACTTGTCCAGAGTCACACAGCTAGTGAGTGTTATATGTCTGAGGCCGGATTTGAACTCAGGTCCTCCTGACTCTAGTGCCTGTGCCCTATCCACTGCACCACCTAGCTGCCCCTATTTATTTTTTCTTTGAAAAATTAAAAAAAAATCTATTTTCAGTTACAAGTTCTTTCTCTCTTTTCCCCCTCCCTACTCAAGAAGGCAAGAAAAATAAAAACCATTACAAATATGTGTAGACATGCAAAAACAAATTTATGCATTAGCCATGTTCCATGAAAGAAGCAAGAAAAAGAAATAGAAGAAAGTATGCTTCAGTCTGCACCTTACATCAGTTTTCTCTCTGGAAGTGGATTGCATGTTTCGTTATGGATGTGACACATAGTTTGTATCAAAAATCTCATCAATCTGGGTTTAGATCATAACCTAGCTTTCTCATCTTGTATGCTTCTTATCCATGCCTTTTCTTAAATTCTGCTTAGAGAATTCACTCAGTGCTCTATAGGCTTATCTTTGGTTCTTTTTAATATTTTATGGATATACATGTAGGACTTAGCCTACTTACCTCTTAATCGCTCACTGTTACTACATAAGTGGCTTATCTTCTTTTCTATTCCACACGTTCTCAGGGATGTCTTTTATATTACTACTGTCTTGCATAATATACTGCAGCCTTGAACAAGACACTACATCTCTTTGTTCTCAATACGTTCTCTGGCTGCCCCCCATGCCTGGAAAATGTCTGTCTCACTTTATCTCCTCCTCCTGATTTCCTTAGTTTCCTTAGCTTCCTTCAAGTTCCAGCTAAAATCCTGCCTTCTCCAGGAAGCCTTTCCTGATTCTTCTGAAGTCTAGTTCTTTCCTTTTGTTGATTATTTCCTATTTATCTTGTTTGTATATCCTATGAGATTGTTGTAATCCCCATTAGATAGTGAGCTCCCTGAGAGCAGAGACTTTTTTTGGCCTTTCTTTAGGTATGTAGTAGGCAGTTAATAATGTTTATTGATTGACTGACTGATTCCAGCCTACTTATACTAACTATGGTTTTGTTTTGTTTTTGTTCATTGTCACCTTTAATTCTGATTCCTTTAAGATTGTGCTGTTATATGGCTTGTAGTCATATGGAATACTTGGAAAAATATTCATATTGTAAAGTTGAGCTTTTGCAGCAATAAGTTGCTTAGAGTCAATGATATTGTTACATGATTTCATTAATGTGGTCCTGACCAGTATATTCATCTTTGGGCTTCAGTCATTGTCCATCTTCAGTGACTGTCCGAGACATCCATACTGAAGCACTAACTCCATGGACTCTTCCTATATCCGCATATTTTCATAAGGGTAAAATACTCTTTGTCAGCATACATAGTAGATAGAGGAACAACCTTAGAATCAGAAAAATCTAGGTTCAAATCCTGCCTCTCATACTGTTTTGACCTCTTAGTGTACCAGGAAATTATTGAAGACTTTAATTTACAGAGGAGTTGCTGACCTGCATCATTGCAGGGAGTTTCTTCTATGGAGGTTACCTGAACCGATGAGTTGCAAATCTGGACTTTTATTTCTGGGTTGGTAGTTGTTTCTCTCTTAGTCTTGTCTTTTTTTTCCAATTTGTTTTTTAAATAATTTTTAATAATTTGTTATTTTGTTCTTAACAAACAATAATTAACATTAGCATTTCTGCATACAAAGATGAGCAGAAAAAGGAGATTGCATATTAAACTTCGAATCTGTATTGTGAACAGCTTGCCTCTTTTTTAAAGCATAGACTACATTCAGTGTTCGTTTCAGAGTTGTTCTACTTGTTTGTGTCCTGCTTTGAAACTTCCTCTATTCTCTTTTTAAAAAATATTATCATTGCTGTCAGTTGTCCTCCATAGAACCTCCATAGATTGTCAAATTGTCCTCCATAGAAAATTCTGAAATTTAAAAATACAAAAAAATCTAAAAACAGCAAGCTCCCTATGAACTAAGAATACCTTCCCTCCCCCACCCAATCCTTGTGTCAGATAAAGCTCTGTCTTGCCAAACATAGCTGTACATTTTTTATATCCAAAAATGTATCGCTAGGTGGTATAGTGGATAGAGCACCAGCCCTGTAGTCAGGAGGATCTGAGTTCAAATGTGACCTCAGATGCTTACTAGCTGTGTGACCATGAGCAATTCGCTTAACCCCAATTGCCTCCCCAAAACAAACAAAAAAAATTTAAAAAAAAGTGCATTTCTTATTTTATATCTTATTTCTATCTCCTTTCTTTCAGCAAGCTTTATTTTTTTTTTGGTCCTTTGGAATCTTTGTTGGTTATTACATTAATCAGGGTCTTTCAGAGTTGTTTTTCTCTGCAGTGTTGTAGCTACTGTCTACATTTTTCTAATTGTACTTCACTCTGCATTAGGTTATTAAAGTCTTCTAATGTTTATCTGAATTTCATTACATTAATGTGCAGTAATTTGTTCAGTCATTCCTCAATTGATGGGTATTTTCTTATTTTCTCAGTTTGTTGCCATCACAAAAGGGCTATGAATATGTCTGTACTTGTGTATCCTTTTCCTTTCCATTTGATCTCTTTGGGGATATAAGCCAAGTTGTGGTATCACTGAGTTAGAGAATTTACAAGGTTTGTGACTTTTTGAATATAGTTCCAGATTGTCTTCTGGATCATTTTAGAACTCTACAAGCAGTGTGCCTGGCCTCCCTAATCCTCTGTAGCAATTGTCATTTTCCTTTTTTGACATCTTTTCTAGTCTGATAGCTGTGAGATAGAACTGTAGTTGTTTTAATTTAATTTAATTAATCCCTTTTTATTAGTTGCTTGAAGCATTTTTAACATGGTTATTGATATGCCTTCCCTTTTTAAAAATAGTATTTTATGTTTTCCAATTACATGTAAAGACTATTTTTAACATTCTTTTTTAAAATAAATTTTGAGTTCCAAATTTTCTCCCTCCTTCCCTCCCCTCCCTCCTCCCTAGGATAGTAAGTAATTTTATATAGGTTATATATGTGCTATCATGTAAAACATATTTCCATATTAGTTATGTTGTAAAAAAAAGAAATAGAATAAAAGGAAAAAACTGTGAAAAAAATAAAGTGAAAATAGTATGCTTTGATCTGCATTCAGAGTTCATCAGTTCCTTCTCTAGATGTGGTAAGCATTTTCCATCCTGGGTCTTTGAATTGTCTTGGATCGTTATATTGCTGAGAAGAGCTAAATCAATCATAGTTGATCATCACACAATGTTCCTGTTACTATGTATGATGTTCTCCTGGTTCTGCTCACTTCACTCAACATTAGTTCATGTAAGTCTTTTCAGGTTTTTCTGAAATCTGCCTGTTCATCATTTCTTATAGCACAGTAGTATCCCATTACATTCATATACCTTAATTTGTTTACCCATTCCCCAGTTGATGGACATCCCCTCAATTTCCAATTCTTTGCTACCACAAAAAGAGCTGCTATAAATATTTTTGCACATGTGGGTCCTTTCCCCTTTTTTATGATCTCTTTGGGATACAGACCTAGTAGTGGTATTACTGGATCAAAGGGTATGCACAGTTTGATTGCCCTCTGGGCATAGTTCCAAATTGTTCTGCAGAATGGTTGGATCAGTTCACAACTCCACTAAAAGTGCATTAGTGTCCCAATTTTCCCACATCTTTTCCAACATTTATCCTTTTCTGTCATGTTATTATATGCTTTCTCTTGAGAACTGTTTGCTCCATACCCTTTGACCAGAGAATGCCCCTTATGCTTATATAATTCAGTCAGTCCCCTATATATTTGAGAAATTTATTGCAAAGATTTTTTTCCCAGTTCACTATTTCTGAGGGGTGGTGCCAAGATGGCAGACTGAAGCAGCAACTCAGCAGACATTCTCCTCCAAAAATAAAATAAAATTTATTTTAATTTATACTTTAAAATAATATATCAAATTAATTTTGGAGCCACATAGCTAACAAAACGTAGACACGAGACAGTTTTCTAGGAGGTTGAAGGATAGGTCTGTGACACAGAGATGGGGACCAGCTTGGAACCCATCTGGTGGCAACACCAGCAGCGAGCCTTAGAGGAGCAGTGACAATAGCAACAGCTTTAGAAGCTGTCAGCCCAGAGATGGTAAGGGGATGGGGCAACTGGTCAGAAAGAGATTACAAGGCATCCTTTGTTGTTACTGGTCGCTGGACTGAGTGCTATTTGGCAACTCCATTGCAGTTCCAGAGCAGAATGCTGCTAGTGCTTGCAGCTGCAGGGGATCAGAAGACCTTCCTGGGTAAAGACCAGAGTACAGACCAGGAGAGCAGTGACCACACCTCTCCTAGGATCACATTGCTTTGGAAGCACTGAAAACTTACAGACCTCCAGAACTAGTTCTGAGGACAACAGTATGAAAAATCTTGAAGGTGGGTATGGTCCTTCCCCTTTCCCTTGTGAGCAGAGTCCAGTTTTAACATAAAGCTCAAATTCAACAAATAGGCTGGAAAAATGAGTAAAGAACAAAAAAACAACCTGACCATAAAGAGCTACTGTGGTGACAGGGAAGATCAAGACACAAACTCAGAAGAAGACAACAATGTGGAAAGAGCTACAAATCCTCAAAGATAAATTTAAATTGGATACAAACCCAATTAGAATTCCTGAAAGAGTTTAAGTAGGAGATAAGAGTGGTAGAGGAAAAACTGGGAAAAGAAAGTGATGCAAGAAAATTATGAAAAGAGAATTAATGGCTTGGTAAAAAAGAGACAAAAATACTGAAGAAAATAACACCTTAAAAAACAGAATTGGCTAAATGGGAAAAGAGGTACAAAAGCTCACTGAAGAAAATAATTCTTAAAAATTAGAGTTAGGCATAAGTTAATGACTCCACAGGACATCAAGAAACAATCAGACAAAACCGAAAGAGTAAAAAAAAAGACAATAATGTGAAATGTCTCATTGGAAAAACAACTGACCGGGAAAATAGGTCCAGGAGAGATAACTTAAGAATTATTGGACTATCTGAAAGCCATGATCAAAAAAAGAGCCTAGATATTATATTTCTAGAAGTTATCAAGGAAAACTGCCCTGATATTCTAGAACCAGAAGGTAAAATGGAAATTAAAAGAATCCAATGATCACTTCCTGGAAGAGATTCCAAAATGAAAACTCCCCAAAATGCTACAGCCAAATTCTGTATCTCCCAAGTTAAGGAGAAACTATTTTAAAATAGCCATAAAGAAACCATTCAAGTATTGTGGAGTCAAGTCAAGATCATTCAAGATTTAGCAGCTTCCATTTAAAGGAATTGGAGGGCTTAGAATATGATCTTCTGCAAGGTAAAGGAGCAAGGATTATAACCAAGAATAATCTACTTAGCAAAATAAAGTATAATCCTTCCAGAGAAAAAATTAATGAAACACAGGACTTTCACGCATTCTTGATGAAAAGACCAGAGCAGAATAGAAAATTTGACATTCAAACATAAGACTCAAGAAAAGCTTAAAAAAAAAGATAAGAATAAATGAGAAATCATAAGGGACTAAGTAAGATAAAACTGTTTATAATCCTTTATGTAAAGATGATACATGTAACTCCTAAGAACTTTACCATCATTAGAACAGTTACAAGGAGTACACATAGCCAGGTCACTTTTTTCCTACTAATTTTATTTTCATTAGTTTGTGCAAAAGCTTTTTTTTTTTAAATTGCAATTGGAGTTAAGAGCAATTGCTCCCACAGCTCCCCTTGATTCAGTCCTCTGAGGACTGCTCCAGGTTTCCTGAGGCCCTGTTTTTGCCTGTGTGGCCCATGCTGAACTGCACACCTCTCCCAGGCCGGCACAATAGACCTTTCCAATCAACCATCCAGGTTGTCTTGGGCTGAAAATTTGTTTCACTCTGTCTCTTTGTGGGTTCTGCTGCTCTAGAATTTGTTTAGAGCCATTTTTTACAGATATTTGGAGGGGTTTAGGGGAGACCTCAAGCAAGTCACTGCTTTTACTCTACCATCTTGGCTCCTCCCCAGCCAAAAGCTTTTTAATATTATATAGTCAAGCCTGTCCATTTTGTCTTCTGTGAATCTTCCAGTGTCTTGTTTGGTAAAGAATACTTTCCATATCCATAGCTGCCAAAGGTATTGCCTTCCTTGTTTTTCTAATTTGTTTACAGCATGACTTTTTATATCTAAGTCATGTCTCAATTTGGAATTTATTGTGGTATGTGGTATGAAATGATGGTATAACCCTGATTTCTGTCAGATTGTTTTCAAGTTTTCCCCAATTTTTGTCAGTTAAATGGGAATTCTTAACCCTAGTAATTGGGTCTTTTGAGTTTATTGAATACTGTGTTGTATACTGTGTTCATTTGCTTCTCATACCTAATTTGTTCCACTGATCAATGTGTCTGTAATTTAACCAGCACCAAATAGTTGTGGTGATTGCTGCTTTTCAGTATATTTTGAGATTTGGCACTGCTCGGCCACTTTCTTTTTCATGTTTTTTCATCATTTCTCTTGATATTCTTGACCTTTTGTGCCGCCATGTGAATTTTGTCATTTTCCCACCTTGCTTAAAGATTGGCATTGTGTTGAATGTGTAGATTAATGGCATTTTTAAAAATGTTAGCGTGGCCCACCCATGAGCAATTAATATTTCTCCAGTTATTTAGATATATCTTCTATAAAGTTTTTTTTAATAATTGTAGTCTTATATTTCTTGTATTGTCTTGGTAGGTAGAACTCTGATTATTATACACATTCTGTAACATTTTTGAATGGAATTTCTCTCTCTCTTCCTACTGGTTTTGTTGGTTAGTATTTAGAAAAGTTGATTTATGTGGCTCATTTTATATCATGTTATTTTGTAGAAGTTTTTGATTAAATTACTTTTTTTAGTTAAAACTTGTGGTTTTTTTTAAGTAAGCCATCATATCTTCTGCAAAAAGTGGTATTTTTGTTTCCTCTTTTTCCTATGCATATTCTCACAATTAATTTTTCTTGACTTCTTGCTATATAGCTAGCATTTTTAGCAGTATGCAAAAAATAGTGGAGATAAAGGACTACTTCAGGTCCTTTTGGAAAGGCCTCTAGCATTTCTCCGTTATATGTGATGTTGGCTGCTGTTTTTATTTTCTAGATAAAATATATCATATCAAGGAATGTTCCATTTATTCCAGTGCTTTTTAGTTTTTTATAAAATAGAAATGTGCATAGTATTTAGACTTTTTCTGCATCTGATATAATTATTTTGTTATTAATGTGGTCAGTTATAGTTTTCTTTACATTGAGCTAACTCTGCATTCTTAGTATAAAACCAACCTGTCATAATGTCTGACCATAATTAAAACAAACAAGGGTTTAAATATATTGTATCCTCTTTGCTAATGTTTCATTTAATCTTTTTGCCTCAATGTTGAGGATGTTGCTCTATGTTCTCTTTCTTCTTATTTTAGATAGGACCACATTTTTATCATAAAAAGAATTTGGTAGAATCCTTTCTTTTTCCTTTTTTTGTTGCAGATAGTTTATATGAAATTGGAATTAATTGTTCTGTTAAAATTCACTTATATATCCATCTGGTCCTGGATTTTTTTTTAAATTTAGAAATTCCTTTATTGGTTTGCCCAGTTTTTTGCATGTTTGTTTCTTTTCTTTTCTTTCTTTTTTTTTTTTTTGGTGGTGGTCTTTTGTTTTATGAGATTGGGTTATTGAAATTCTCTTTTTCTGTTAATATAAGAGTTTTATATTTGCAGCCATTTAATCAAAATTTCTAGTTTTGTTGGCATATGATTGGACAAAATAATTTCTTAAAATTTCTTTTATCTTCAGTTGTTATGATTTCTCCTTTTTCATTTTTGATATTGCCAGTTTAGTTTTCTTTTCTCTTTTTTAATATCAAATGCACTAGCTCTTTATTCATTGCTTTTTTTTAAACTTAGTTTTGTTAATCTCTTTTTCGATTTTCACATCCTTTTTGGTGTTTAGGGAATTTTTTGCTTTTCTATTTTTTTAATTGCGTGCACAATTCATTGATCTGTCTTTTTTCTCCTTTTTTCTTAATTATATTTCTTTTCCCCCTCCTTTCTCGGTATTAATACCTCTTAAATCCATCAGAACAGAACAAAACCACACCCCAGTGTCCTCTATTTGTGTTATACAGTTTAGGATTCTGATCAGACACTTGTTTCTTATCCCGCAGTTAGCTTGTAAGTACATTAGCTTGTATACTTCCAATTGCTCTGCTGTAATGACCTTTCTAGATTTCTCTTGACTCCTTCGTTTGCATTTTAAGGTTTCTACTCAACTTTGTTCTCTTTAATAATGTTTGAGAGTTCACTTTTTTTTTTAGGCAATTGGGGTTAAGTGACTTGCCCAGGGTCACACAGCTAGTAAGTGGCAAGTGTTTGGTCTGAGGTCGGGTTTGAACTCAGATCCTCCTGATTTCAGGGCCGGTGCTCTATCCACTGCGCCACCTAGCTGCCCCTGAGAGTTCACTTTTTATGGATTGTCTTTTGGCTTTATCTTATCTTTTTTTATTGGATTTATCTTTTGGATTTTTATCTTTCGGCTTTTGGAATATTGTGATGCAAGCTCTTCTCTCCTTTATACTGGTAGCTGTTAGGTTTTGACCTTGTTTCCTTGGTACTTGGATTCTTTCTGTCTGCTTACAGTACTTTTGGGGGAAAGAAAATGAGTTCTGTTTTGGGCATGTTTTTCTTTTCCAAGTATAGTTAAGTTCAGTTTCCATAATTGTGTTAAAAGAATAGTGTTTTTCTGCATACATTAGCGACCTCTAGTGCTCTTTGGTGTAAATTAAATAGAAATTTAATCTGTGTCAATATCATTCAATTGTAAATCCTCAGTTCTTCAGTTTTCCTCTGACATAGTTATATTCAAGATTGTGATCAAACCAAAGTAATAAAGGACTTAAAATGCTTTCTCATTTTGTCATGGATAACACATTGGAAAGGGATTCAGAAGAACTGGGGTTCTAGTCACAGGTATGTTGTTAATTAGCCATGTGAATTTGACTTTGGATAATTTATTGCTCTTGGTCATCTGCCCTTCTCTGTAATATGAGCTGACGGGGTTAGAAGACCTTTAAGTTTATTATTTCTTATTTAGGAGAATTAAATATAAGCTTAAACCATACAACTGTGCCCTGTATTTCACATTTCAGGGACTAGAATGCTAGACACATTCTTATCTTTAGTATCTCTCTGTCTCTCTCCTACCCCACTCCTGTGTGTGTGTGTGTGTGTGTGTGTGTGTGTGTGTGTGTGCGCGCACATGCATATTCTTATCTCTAGGATATAGATATACAAGAAAGGGTTAGGTTAGCCAATAGTATCCCAGATGTTTATATGTGTGTACACATATATACAAATATATGTGTGTGTCTGTATATATAGACATATACAGACACACACATATGTATACAGATGGATAGATAGGCTGTGTGTGTGTATAGCTATCCAGGATACTATTGACTAACCTAACCCTTTCTTTCTTTCTTTTTTTTTGGTTAGGCAATGGGGTTAAGTCACAGGGTCACACAGCTAGTTAAGTGTTATGTGTCTGAGGCCGGATTTGAACTCAAGTCCTCCTGAATCCAGGGCCAGTGCTCTATCCACTGTGCCACCTAGCTGCCCCAACCTAACCCTTTCTTGCATATCTGTCTTTCTTAGTGTGTTCAATTTTAATTTATTATGGGTTAGTTAAATAAGAAAGGCCTCTCTAAACAGAAGATAGTATCTAATGAAATGTTAGACATAGCTGGTTTCATTAATAAATTTTTAGTTTTATTCTTCATTTACTAATCTGTCAGTCAACAAGTACTTATTAAGCACCTACTACATGCCAAGAACTGTGCTTAGGGGATATAAAGAAATGCAAAAAAACAGTCTCTGTTCTTAAAGAGCTCACAATGTAATGGGAGAGATAACATGGGAACAACTATGTACAGATAAAATATGTGATTATTAGAGATAATCAGTAGAAGGAAGGCACATACTCTAAGGAGGATTGGGAAAGGCTTGTTGTAGAAGATTAGAAAAGATGAAATTTCTTATTTCTTCAAAGTGGCTTCCCTAGTGTTGTCTTTTTTTCATTTCAAACTTTATCTACTTGAAGACAAGAATGCTGTAGCAATGAGTGGATTCCTGTGTTTTCTTAGTACAGCTGCTGTGACTGGAAAGATAAATGCTGCCTGACCTCTTTCAGTAGCTTCTGTGAAACTGCTAAACTGTGAAACTGTGAACATAACTGCTTCATGTGAAAACTGTAACTTGAGTCACTAGTCTAATAACATTTTTTGGGTTTGGTTTATAACACTGGGAAGGACAGGAAGTATCCCTTCTGACTTATATCAAGTTACATCTTGGTACCCAACATGCCCTTAGACAACTTTATGAGTAAGGTTCATTATTTGATAATTTAGAGATTCATGCAAGGAAATTGTCTGATTACATTAAGTCTATATAGATCAATCTTACATATTAATGTACCCTAAAACTATATAGAGGGCAGCTAGGTGGTGCAGTGGATAGAGCACAGTTTGCCTCAGTTTCCTCAGCTCTAAAATGAGTTGGAGAAGGAAATGACAAACCGTTCCAGTATCTTTGCCAAGAAAACCCCAAATAGTGTCACAAAGAGTTGGACATGACGAACCAACTGAACAAATATATGAATACTGATAAGCCTTGATACTATGAGAGAGAGAAAAGGAATCCCACTTAGGGAGGGAATTGCTTCCATAATCGGGGAGATAGGGCAATGAATTGTTATAGCTGGAAAGTAACAGATTCTCTGTTTCCTCTATCCTGAGACTATCCTAAGGTAACGTAAAAACAAGGAAAGACCCTAGATTTTGGTTTTCAAATGTTTCAGTGGTTATTTAATTTTTCTTTCTACTGATTCTGTGATGTTGTCATCCCTATTGGTGGACATCTAACAACTGCTTGGGAATTCAAAAGCCTTTCCTCCTATTATGAGTAGTCTAGCAGAAATGTATTTGCCTAAGTAATACTTTGATTTAGGTGGAACAACTTTTTTTTAACCTGATCGATTCATTTTGTTTGGCTCTTTGTGGATGCCTAGACTTGGTCTAAAATTTAAACTTTGTGTTTGGATCCATTATTGTTTGGATCTTTGTCATGAGTCTACAAGCTGCCAAATGTTTTTATGTTGTTTTAATAGTATTTTATTTTTTCCCCAATTACATGTCAAGACAATTTTTAGCATTAATTTTTACAGTATTTTGAGTCCAAAATTTTTCTCCCTTCTTCTTCCTAAAATGATAGGCAATTTTATATGCATGTGCTATCACATAAAACACATTTCCATATTAGTCATAGTCGTGCAAGAAGAAACAGATCAACAGAAAAAAAACATGAAAAAGAAAAACTGAAAAAAAAAGTCTTTACCTGCATTCAGAATCCATCAATTTTTTTTCTGCATGTGGATAGCATTTTTCTTTGTGAGTCCTTCGTACTTGTCTTGTATCATTGTGTTGCTGAGAAGAGCTGAGTCATTCATAGGGTGTTTTTTTGTTTGTTTTTTGTTTTTTGGCATGGCAATGGTGTGAAGTGACTTGTTTAGGGCCACACAGCTAGTACGTGTCAAGTGATCGAGGCCAGAATTAAACCTAGGTCTTCCTGAATCCAGGGCAGGTGCTCTATCCACTACGCCATCTAGCTGCCCCCTGAGTCATTCATAGTTGATCATCACAAAATGTTGCTGGTACTATATATGATATTTTCCTGGTTCTGCTCATTTCACTTTGCATCAGTTCATATAAATCTTTCCAGGTTTTTCTGAAATCTGCCTATTCATCATTTCTTATTGCACAATAAAAAATTGCATTCATATACCATAGCTTGTTCAGCCGTTCCCCAATTGATGGGCATCTCCTCAGTTTCCAACATTTTGCCATTATGAAAAGGGGTGTTATAAATATTTTTGCACATGTATGTCCTTTTCCCTTTTTTATGATCTCTTTGGGATACAGACCTACGCGTGGTATTACTGGATCAAAGGGTATGCACAATTTGGTTGTGCTTTGGGCATAGTTCCAAACTGCCCTCCAGAATGGTTGGATCAGTTCACAACTCCAACAGTGCATTAGTGTCTCAATTTTCCCACATCCTCTCCAACATTTATCATTTTCCTTTTTTTGTCATATTAGCCAATCTGATAGGTGTGAGGTAGTACCTCAGAGTTGTTTTAATTTGCATTTCTTTAATCAAAAGTGATTTAGAGCACTTCTTCATATGCCTATAGTTTTGATTTCTTTATCTGAAAATTGCCTTTTCATATCCTTTGACCATTTTTCAATTGAGCAATGACTTGTATTCTTTTAAATTTGATTCAGTTCTCTATATATTTGAGAAATGAGACTTTTGTCAGAAATATTTGCTATAAAGATTGTTTCCCATAAGCTACCAGATATTTTGGCAGGGAATAAATCAGTGGATGTGGGCAGTGCAACATTAGGACCAAACCAATCCCATACTCTCTCCCCTCCATTAGTTCTACTTTTGTTTTAAAATATTACTTCTATAAATATTGAGGATTTTCCTGTCACCCACAGAGAAAGACTTCTTGATTAAATGTGTACCTCGTTATTTACATGTTGTTTTCTCCATCTGAATGTCAGCTACTGAGGGCAGGGACTGTCTTTTGCCTTTGTATCCCCAGTGCTTAGGACAATGCCTGGCACATAAGTAAGGGCTTAATAAATGCTTTTGACTGACAACATTATCTTATACATAGACAACTTTATGTTATTCATAGACGCAAGATTGCTTATTCATTATTCAGAGGACTCGCTGACTTTGTTGGTAATTCTTGACAAAGCATATATTATAGTAACACCTCATTAATTCAGCATAATTGCAGAATGAGGTTCTTTACATGAGTGAATTTTTCAAATAACTAAACCTTAAACTTTCATTGAATTATAATTTTTGTGTTAATATTTTTAATGAAAAATTTCTAAAATGAATTATACATTGCTATCTTTTTTTAAAAAAGTACCAATATGATTTCAGTTTTTTTCTCCAAGTATGTGATTTGTGAGAATCCAGAAGATACCTCTCTGCCTATCTCCCTATCTCCTCTTATTTTCTACTTAGATTTCCTTGTGTTTAGCTAAGGCAGTCATTTTGCAAGCCTAGATTATATCACTCTCTGAGAATGTGATTGGCTCCAAAGCCTGGAATCAAGAGATGTCACTGTATGTCAAAGAGTAAACTTTCCAAGTGGAACCTCAGGTAAGAGTAGGTTATTTTTAAATGTATAATAAAGTAAAATCAGTAAAAACCTATACACCACAGGCATGAAAGATAAAGTAAATGTAGGAATAATCAGTACATCATATTCTATATATAAACTTGGGTTAGCTCTCCCACCATTGAACTTAGTATCTGTAGTGGCAAGTGGGCATAAATATACATAATAATAGCTAATAACTAGTATTTATATAGTACCTGTTCTGTGCCAGACACTACGTTAAGCACTTTACTAAAATTATCAAATTTGATCCTCATAATAGCCCTTGGAGGTAGATGCTATTATTATTCCCATTTTATAGTTGAGGGAACTGAGGCAAACAGAGATTAAGTGACTTGCCCAAGATTACACAGCTATTTAGTGTCTGAAGGCAGATTCAAATTCAAGTCTTTTGGACTCCAGACTCAGTGCTGCCCACTGCACTACCTCACTGTGTATCTTACATAAACCTCGTATATCTATCTACCTCATGAAGCTACTTCTCTGCTAACTTGCTCCTTCTGATCTTCACCAATTTCCAGCTGGGCAATCCTCCTCTTCTTTGGAACAAATTGTTTCAATTTAGAATCATTCTTTAAAAAGCGCTGAGAAAGTATTATACTGCTAATCTGTCTAGCAGATCTCTTGAAGACAGACCCATCAGGCCCATCAGGCTGGCTGTCTTTGGTCAATCCAGACAAGCTCACTCAGCTGTTCACTCACCATGATGCTTGTAGCAAACACTTCACAGCAACCCAGTTGCAAAGCTTGTCTTACTCCTCTGCTTTTCTCTCTAATACCAGTGGAAGCAGCATATACTTCTGATTCTTGACCTCTCTCCAGCTGTAGGAAGTACTTAAGGGAAATCACTTAGATTGAAGCTTTTGTCCAGTGAGCTCAGTCTGTCTTCAGGTAATCAGGAATCTCTTAGCTGAAGCCTGAAATAAATAGCATTTATATGCTATTTTAAGGTTTGCAAAGTGCTTAAAAACATGATCTCATTTTATCCTCACAACAACTCAGGTGCTTATTATTATCCCCATTTGCAGACAGAGGGCAAGTGACTTGCCTTAGGTCACATAGCTGCTAAGTATCTGGGGACAGATTTGAAATCAGATCTTCCTTACTTTAAGTTCAGCATTCCATCATCTGTCATCAATTGATCCTTCTTCACAAAACTCAAACAAAGCTGGCCTTTTTACCTCCTGCTGTTTTTTTAGTCTTCACTTGCCAGATTTTTCAACCTTGGCACACTAACTTTGCTTATCTTAAATCAAAGCCTCTTGCTACTCAGTGAATCTCCTTTTATTTATGAGGTAAAACTCACTACATCTGCATTTTGAAGTAGAGTTTTTATTTAATCAGCCGTAGTCTCCAGACATTCGTATGTTTTTCATTTTATGTTTTTCCATCTTAACTCTTAAAACAGTTGCATACAAATGAACCAAGGGACCAGTGTCCTAGAGCTCTGTCCATTCTGTAATCTCAAAAGAGGCCCAATGCTGACAGCTGTGTTTCTTTATACTTATATAAAAGAACTCTCACCCTGTATCTTTACAAGATGTTTTAAGCTACAGTCCATTTTCTGTTGCTTTTGTAACCAAACAGCTTACCACTTACATGAAAGCTGTTTCTTTAGCAGTTTTTATTAAACCAGATCTTTTCCTACTCCTTTCAGGTACCAAACTGTTTGCCCATGAAAGAGATAATCCCATACATCTGTAACCAGATAATTTAATTACTTTTTGTTTGCAAAAGTACTTTTTCTTCCCATTTCAGCACCAAACTGTTTCATATGTAAGGGCAGCACTTTATGTCATGACTAACACAAGAGCAGTAATTATTATAAATATTTTGTGGGATATGTGTTGTATAATGGAGATAACATAGGGCCATGATCAGGAAGTAATTGCTAATTGGCTGATGAAATTGGAAGCAAGGCATTTTATTCATTTTGAGTACTATCTTTTCTGTTTGGTTGAGATCTGATTGTTGTGTATTATTGGATCTTGACATATCTGCAACACATACCGAATGATAGGATGGAAGAATCTGCTTTAATGGCTTTTTCTTTTTGAAAGCTGAAAATTAGAACTGCAAGCTTGATCTTTAGTTTTCTTATTTATTCATTGCCAATATTTCACTGAGAAGTCAGTAATGTGTCTTAGTGACTGATTACAAAGGTCCGTGGAGAGTTGGATAGGGACCTTTACATACTAAAAGGTTTTGTTTTGTAATAAGGGTGAATTTTTGAGTTTAAAAAATAAGATCCCGGGATTTTAGAATTGGAAGATCATCTACTTTAGAGATCATCTCCCTTTTTGAATTTGGGCCAGTCATTTTGCCTATTTGAGTCTGTATGGTCATTTAGAAAATGAGGGTACTGGAATGGGCCCGTGGATCCCAGGGTAAGAACCCCTAGATCAGGTGATGTTGAAGGACTTTCATAGTTCTTATTCTCTGATTCTAATTGTTTATCACCTGTGGCCATCTCGTTGCTAATCTTTACTTATTTCCTATCTGTCAGTGTATTTTGTGCTGTGTATAAACAGGAACATCTTATCCATCCTTTAAAAAATAGCTTCACTTGTCCCTACTATCTCCTTAGTTTATTGTCCTATAATTACTCCTTTCATAGCCAAAATAAAAAAGTTGTGTTCATCCACTTCTTTCTATCAGCTCACTCGTTTATTAACAGATTACAATCTGATTCTGAAATTACTCTCAGTTTTAAAGACGTTTTCTTTTTTTAACTCTGCAGGATATGATGCTATTGACTACCTTCTCTTCCTGCTTACTCTCTCTTCCCTCTTGGTTCTCCTGTCTGTCAGGCCACTCCTTATAAGTCTCCTTTCTTGGACCATTAACCTTGTCCTCTCACAATCAGTGGGTGTTATCCCAGGGTTCTGTCCTGGACCCCGTTTTCTCTTTTTACATCTTCTCTCTATGATATCACTGACTAACGTGGGTACAGCCATTATTTCTATGCATTTGATTCCTATATCTGTATATCCAACCTTAGTCTCTTTCTTGTTTGCTAGTCCCTCATCCCCAACTGCCCACTTCACATCTTTACCTGGGTGTCTCATAGGAATCTCAAACTAAACATGTAAAATAGAACTCATCTTTTCCTTAAAACCTTACTGTCTTCCTAACATCTATCTTTCAGTTGAGAACACCCTCATCCTTCATCATAACATAGGAATAAACTCTTCCCTCTCCCAAAGCCCTCCATATCCAGTCAATTGCTAAGTCTTTTTAATCCTTCCTCAGCAACATCTCTGACATCTTTCCACTTTTCTCCACAGCTACCGTCCTAGTTCATACCCTTATTGTTTCTAGCCTAGATTATATCTATGTCCATAGCCTCCTAATACATCTCTCTGTTTTGAATCTCTCCCCGTTTTAATTCATCCCCCACACAGATGCCAAAGTGATATTCCTAAAGCATAGGTCTCTCCAAGATCCAATGACTCCATTCTGCCTCTAGGATAAAATACTAACTTCGTATTTTGGCATATAAATTCCTTCTCAGTCTGACTACAGCTTACATGAATAGGCTTATTTTACATAGTTTTCTTTCATGGATTTTAGGTTCCGGCCATACTGGATTACTTGTTATTTTGTGTATACGACATTCATCTCTCATCTTCATGTCTTTCCAAAAGTCATATTTCCATTCATAGAAGGCTCTCACTCTTTTAGAATCCCTAGTTTCCTTCAAGGCTAAGTACAAGTGCGATTTCATACATGAAGTCTTGCTTCCCCCAGTTGCTAGTGCCATCCTTCCTGAAAATGGCTTTGCATTGACTTCTTAGGTATTTTGAATGTACTTCTGTATGTATGTTGTTTCCCCCTAATAAACTGTAAACTTTTTGGGGATAGAGACTGCTTAGTTTTTTGTTTTTTTTATTTTTTGTATTTTCCTCATCTGTCATATAGTAGGCATGTAATAAATGTTTTTGTTTCTACTGCATTCATTCAGTAAATGTGACGTAATCCCTGCAGGTGACATTACCTTATTATCTATACCTATTAAAATTAAGATCTCCTATTACTTTTGGTTTCTCCCAGCTTATTCCATTCTGGTTGCCTTACCTTTTTATTACATAGTGATGAGGTAGATGAGGATGACAATAAGAGTAGCAAGGTCCTGTAAGAAGAACTTAAGGAAGACTAAAACCCAATATGATCTGTGGCTTTCAGTGCTGAAGATAATAAAGAGAGCATTTTAGGCTATGTTGTGAACCAGAGGAATATTAGAGAAGAAAGACATCCATGGCCTAGAGTGGCTGCAGCTAGGGTTGGCACCTTTAAACAGGTTTTACTGTCAGCTCCCATGCCTTTTCTGATTGATAAAGATCAAATATTTTCCTAGTTGAGGCAGTTTGGGCTCTTTGAGTATCTTTTTGTGTGTGTGTGTGTGTGTGTGGCAAATCTTTTGCATTATTTAAAGTTTTCTAAGAAATAGTCCTAGGATTAGTGTTTTTTTTTTTTTACATTTATACTTTTTTTTTTCTTTTGGAGTCTAGAATTTAGTTCGAAAAGGGCTAGTTGAAATTGCTGTAGGGGCAGCTAGGTGGCGCAGTGGATAGAGCACTGGCCCTGAAGTCGGGAGGACCTGAGTTCAAATGCGGCCTCAGACCAAACCCTTGACACGTACTAGCTGTGTGATCTTGGGCAAGTCACTTAACCCCTATTGCCTCACCAAAAAAAAAAAAAAAAAAAGAAAAAGAAAAAAAGAAATTGCTCAGTACAATATCATCTTTTTGTCCTTATCCTTTTCTATAGTTTTACAATGATTTTGACCTTTGCTGTTGCCAATTGATGTTCTTCCCGAATATAACTGTTATTATAGGATGGTTGCTACATGGGTAATTTCTTTTCTTTTAAGGTGTAGTCAGTTTCAGTTTTTGTTACAACATTTGATGTTTTCTTTAGTGCCTTCCAACTCTTAAAGAAAGTAGTCAGTCATAAAACAGTTATTAAGTGCCTATTAAGTTTTAGGTACTGTGCCAAGAGCTGGGAGTACAAAGAAAGGCCAAAGACAATTCCTGTTTTCAAGGAGCTCACAATCTAAGAGGGGGGAAACAACATGGAAACAACTATGTATAAACAACACGTATGGGATAATTGGAGATAATCAAAGAGGGAAAGCACTAGTATCAGGGGAAATCGGGAAAGGTTTGTTATAGAAGGTAAAATTTTAGCTGAGACTTGAAGGAAGTCAGAAGACCGGGATGAGGAGGGAGACTATTGCAAGCATGGGGAGCAGTTAATGAAAATGCGCAGTTGAGAGATGTTGAGAAAGTGACTTATGAGGAACAGCAAAGAAGCCTAGATATCCTTACAACAACCCTGGAAGATAGGTGCATTTATTCCCATTTTATAGTTGAGGAAACTGAGGTAGAGAATGGTTAAGTGAATGGCCCAAAGTCACATAGCTAATATGTATCTGAGGCTAGATTTGATTTCAGGTCTTCCTGACTACAAACCCAGGGCTTTATCCACTGTGCCACCTAGCTACTTATGCACCATCTAGGTGCCGCAGTGGAGAAATGGTGAGAAAGTAGAAGTGACTGAATTGGCAATAAATCTGATTTGTGGGCTAAGAGTGAGGGGTTGATGATAACATCTAGATTGTGAGCCTACGTGACTGGGTGGATGATGATTCCCTCAACTATAATATGGAAGTTAGGAAGAGAGGAGGGCTTGTGAGGAAAGATAACAGAGTTCAGTTTTGTACGTGATGAATTTAAGATGTTGGAGACATATAGTTTTTGATGTCCGATAGGCAGTTGGAGATGTGAAACTGGAAGTCGGGGGGGGTTAGGTCTGGACCTGCAGCCTCAAAATATTCTGTGAAGGTTGGATTCAGTCAAAGTACTAGAGGGCCACATGTGGCCTTGAGGGTGCAGGTTCCCCACCCCTGGTCTGGACAAATAGATCTGAGAATCATTTGTATCAGTGTGATGATTGAATACATGGGAGCTGATGAAATTATCATCAAGCAAAATAGTATACAGGGAGAAAGTAAGAGGACCCAAGACAGAGTCTTGTGTTAGCTGAGATAATCTCAAAGAATATTGAGAAGGAGCAGAGCAGTCAATAAGTAGGAGAACCAGGATAAAGTAGTGTCATGAAAACCTAAAGAGAAGAGAGTATCAAGGAGAAAAGGATGATTGACAGCGTCAAAAAGTATGGTCAGGAAGGATGAGGATCAAGAAAAGGCCATTAGATTTGGCAATTAGGAAACCATTGGTAATGTTGGAGAGAGTAGTTTCAGTTGAATGAAGAAATCTGAAGTTAGATTGTAGAAGATTAAGAAAAGAGTGTAATAAAAGGAAGTAGAGGCATCAACTGTGTATGACTTTCTCGGGGAATTTAGCCACAAAAGGGAAGAGAGATGTGAGAAGATAACTAGCAGGAGTAGATGGATTGAGTCAAAGTTTTTTTGAGGATGGGAAAGACACAGATGTGTTTGAAGGCAGTAGGGAAGTAGCAATCTACTTCTAGCAACTATATCTTTGTCTTGAAGGAAGTATTGATGATATTTGACCATAAGAATTCTGATAGTAGTCTGTAAGTCTTTGGCTTTTTTCATGATCCAAATCATGTTTTCCAACATAGATTTATCATTCTACTCTATGCCCATCTTCTCATTGCAATTAATAAATATCAAGGTGAATACTGACTTAATTTGGGGAAATTTTGTCATGATATTGATAAAATATCTCTACTACTTCATCCCCAAAACAGATGTCATGTAAATCTAAATGTAAAGGTCTCTTTCCAGTGAACTTCCAATGTAACACTTTAAGTGTGGCGCTACTTGACACAAAGAGGGGGTATAACTACCCACATTCTTTCTTTGGATTTGGATTGATTCTCCAGGCTGGGCTCTCACTACAAGGTCTAAATTTCCAGAGATAGGACACTATCATATGGTTACATTCACACTCTATAAGGGTACCCCTGCTGAGGAGAAATATTCTTCATGTACTTGCCATTCCAGATCTTGAGTCCCCAGTCAGTATGCATTCTATTTACACAAATAGTCATTCATAATAATGATACTTTTAGGTCTTAAACATAACTTTATTAATAAGGCAAAATAAACAATTTCAAGGATACTAAAATATCAAAGTAAATGTATATGTAATACATCACAATACATATATAAATCCAAATCATACTCTTCCACTAATGCACCAAATAGAGATCCCTAAAGGAAAACTCCTAGGAATATTATAACCAAATTCCAGAGTTCCCAGGTCAAGGAGAAAATATTGCAAGCAGCCAGAAAGAAACAATTCAAATATTGTGGAAACAGTCAGGATAACACAAGATTTAGCAGCTTCTACATTAAGGGACCGGATGGCATGGAGTATGATATTCTGAAGGGCAAAGGAGATAGGATTACAGCCAAGAATCACCTGTCCAGCAAAACTGAGTATAATCCTTCAGGGGAAAAAATGACCTTCAGTGAAGTAGAGGACTTTCAGGCATTCTTGATGAAAAGACCAGAGCTGAATAGAAAATTCAACTTTGAAATACAAGACTCAAGAGAAGCATTAAGAGGTAAACAGGAAAGAGAAATCATAAGAGACTTATTAAGGTTGAACTGTTTACATTCATGCATAGAAAGATGGTATTTGTAACTCATGAGACCTTTGTCAATATTAGGGTAATTGGAGGGAAAAAATTAGATAGATAGATAGATAGATAGAGGGCACAGGGTGAGTTGAATTTGAAGGGGTAATATCTAAAAAATAAAATTAAGGGGTGAGAGAGGATTATACTGGGAGAAGGAGAAAGGGAGAGGTAGAATGGGGTAAATTACCTCACATAAAACAGACAAGAAAAGGCTTTTACAATGGAGGGAAAGTGGGGGAAGGTGAGGGAATGAGTGAATCTTATCTTTATTGGATTTGGCTTAAGGAGGGAATAACATACACACTGAATTGAGTATGGAAATCTATTTTACTCTACAGGAAAATAGGGGGAAGAGGATAAAAGAGTAGGGAGATGATAGAAGTGAGGGCAGATTGGGGAAGGGGGTTATCAGAAGCAAACATTCTGAAGAGGGACAGGGTTAAAAGAGAGAATAGAATAAACAGGGAGTGGGATAGGGTGAAGGGAAATATAGTTAGTTTTTCACAACATGACTACTATGGAAGTGTTTTGTATGACTACACATGTATGACCTGTATGGAGTTGCTTGCCTTCTCAATGAGGGTGGGTGGGAGGGAGGAAGGGAGAAAATTTGGTTTTAAAAACAAATGTTAAAAGTTAAAAATTATTTTCACATGCAGCTGAGAAATGAGATATACAGGCAGTGAGGTATAGAAATCTATCCTGCCCTACAGGAAAATTGAAGGGGAAGGAGATAAGGGGGGGGGTGATAGAAGGGAGGACAAATTAAGGGAAGGGGTATGCCAAATGCACACTATCTTGGGATGGGGGGAGGGGTGAGATGGGGAGATTTTGTGAAAGTGAATGTTGAAAACTAAAAATAAATAAATTAATTAAAAAAAATAAGAAACTAAAAAAATCTGGCCTTAGACACCTACTAGCTGGGTAACCCTGGGAAAGTCACTTAACCCTGTTTTCCTCAGTTTCCTCATCTGTAAAAGGATCTGGAGAAGGAAATGGCAAACCATTCCAGTATCTCTACCAAGAGTTTGCTGTGCTTAACCATACATGTTTATTAAAGGGGTTTTGTTTTAATTTGGTCACTTGGGGGAAGGGGAGTTTGTGTGAGAAACCAAAACAAAAATTTGCTTTAAGAAAGCAAATTTTTGCCGAATATATATAATTTTTTTTAAAAGAAAGGTAGCAGGAAAACTAAGAGAGAGTAGTGTCACAAAATTCCAGAGAAGAAAATGTATCCAGGAGGGGAAAGTGATCCCCAGTGCCAGATGCAGGAGAAAGAGTGTTAGGCCTGGAGTCAGGAACAGTCATCTTTGTGAGTTTAAATCTGGCCTCAGATAGTTATTAGCTGTGTGAGCCTGGGCAAGTCACTTAACTGTTTACCTGTTTCCTCATTTGTAAAATGAGCTGGAAAAGGAAATGACGGATCACTTCAGTATCTTTGTCAAGAAAATGCCAAATGGGGTCATGAAGAGTTGGACAAGACTAAAGATTGACTGAGTAACAATGACCACAACACTGAAG
>NW_020954590.1:53314927-53367166 GCF_900497805.2 Vombatus ursinus | reverse complement strand
GCTTCCTGAAGAGGGTGGGATTTTAGTTGGGACTTCAAGGAAGTCAGGAGTCAGAGATTAGGAGGGAGCACATTGTGGGAACAGGGACAGGCGGAGAAACTAGAGATGGAGTTTATTGTTTGTGAAGAATCATCATCATGCAGGTGGTAATTAAATTCATGGGAGCTCATGAGATTTGTAGGTATTGGCAAGATCAAGGTAAAGACCAGCTTTATGTGCCTGAGGAATAGATCATGAGAAGTAAGTTAATGAACTGAACAGTGTTTGAGGGAGAGTCACGTATGTATGTTGAAGTCCTGTAGCATAAGATCAGGAGTTGGGGATGGGGTGGGGCAGAGAGAGAAAAATTCTCAGCTAAATACTAAGCTCATGGAGAAGGAAGCAGAGTGACCTGAAATTCTCTAGACAACTACCAGGATTTTGATTGGGTAGAAGATATGGATCCATCCCATATAACAGAGTTTTTTTGTTTTTAGTTTGTTTGTTTGTTTGTTTGTTTGTTTGGTTGAGCAGTGGGGGTTAAGTGACTTGCCCAGGGTCACACAGCTAGTAAGTGTTATGTGTCTGAGACAGCATTTGAACTCAGGTCTTCCTGAGTCCACGGGCAGTGCTTTATCCACCGGACCACCAAGCTCCCCCAATAAGTATTTTTTTAAAGGGAATAAAAGAGGAAAAAAATCAGCATAGTCGATCAGTACATTGTTAAAGTCATAAAATGTGTGCAATGTGCAACACCCGTGGACCTCCCATCTTCACAAGGGGTGGGTTGCTGTGTCCTCTCATATCTCTTCATTCAAGTCATGTTTGAGTTATATAATTTTCTACATTCAGTTTTGATTTTTTTTGTGTATGTGTATAGCTCTTTCCTTTTCCATTGTTGTCATTGTTGTGTATGTTGTTTTCTTGGCTTTGCTTGCTTCACTCTGCATCAGTTCATATACAGATCCTTATTTCACTGTGTTCACTACATTCATCATTTCTTATAGCACAGTAATATTCCATTTGAAATAGCTTCTGTGGGGAATGAGATTAAGTTGTCAATTAAGCAGGAATAAAAGGACTGTTTTGCTAGAGTTATGGCCACGTTGAGGTTGGATAAATTGAGTTCGTGATGTTCCAGTTAGTACATTTATGAGACTTTATTCCATTTAAACTGCTCTGTCCAAATTTGCCAATAATCTCTTAATTGACATATCTAATGGTCTTTTCTTTGACTGCCACCTCTCCCAGTCTGCCTTCCCTTCTATCACACCCCTTTTCCTGACTGTGGATCTATGATACTTGAATTGTTTCTTTTCTTTTTCTTTTATTTCTTTTTTTCTTTTTTCTTTTTTTTTTTTTTTTTTGCGAGGCAGTTGAGGTTAAGTGACTTGCCCAGAGTCACACAGCTAGTGAAGTTTATGTGTCTGAGCCTGGATTTGAACTTAGGTCCTCCTTACTCCGGGTCCAGTGCTCTGTCCACTCCACCACCTAGCTGCCCCCAGTTGTTTCTTTCTGGCTTCTTGCAATAATTTCTCCTTGACCTTGGAGCTCTGGAATTTGGCTGTAATATTCCTGGGAGTTTTCATTTTGTGATCTCTTTTAGCAGATGGTCGGTGGATTCTTTCAATTTCTATTTTACCCTCTGGTTCTAGAATGTAAGTGCAGTTTTCCTTGATAATTTCTTGAAAGATGATGTCTAGGCTTTTTTTGATCATCACTTTCAGGTAGGCCGATAATTTTTAAATTATTTCTCCTGGATCTGTTTTCCAGGTCAGTTGTTTTTCCAATGAAATATTTCACATTGTCTTCTATTTTTTCATTCTTCTGGTTTTGTTTTATTGTATCTTGATTACTCATAAAGTCATTAGCTTCCATTTGCTCCATTCTAATTTTTAAGGAATTATTTTCTTCAGAGAGCTTTTGTACCTCCTTTTGCATTTGGCTAATTCTACTTTTTAACCATTTTTTTTTCCCAGTGAATTTTTGTACTTTCTTTTCCATTTGGCCAGTTCTGCTTTTCAAGGCATTTGTCTCTTCATTGGCTTTTTGTACCTCTTTTACCATTTGGCTTGTTCTTTTTTTTTAAGGTGTTATTTTCTTCAGTATTTACCAAGCTGTTGACTCTTTTATCATGATTTTCTTGTGTCACTGTCATTTTTCTTCCCAATTTTTCTTCTACCTTTCTTACTTGATTTTCAAAATCCTTTTTGAGCTCTTTCACGACCTGAGATCAATTCGTATTTTTCTTGGAGGCTTTAGATGTTGGAGCTTTGACTTTGTTTTCTTCTTCTGAGTATGTGTTTTGATCTTCCTTGTCACCATAGTAACTTTCTGCAGTCAGAATTTTTTTCTGTTCGCTCATTTTTCCTGTCTACTTCTTGCCTTTTAACTCTTTGTTGAAGTGGGGCTCTGCTTCCAGGGTGGAAGGCGTACTGTCCCAAGCTTCAGAGGTTTTATGCAGCTGTTTTCAGAGAGGGACCTGTAATTTCTCAGTTCTTCCAGAGAGAAAT
Organism: Vombatus ursinus; assembly: GCF_900497805.2. Lineage (NCBI taxonomy): Eukaryota > Metazoa > Chordata > Mammalia > Diprotodontia > Vombatidae > Vombatus > Vombatus ursinus. The sequence continues at coordinate 53,364,674 of NW_020954590.1, read as the reverse complement.
GATCTAAGGAGAGGTGCGTTTACTACTCTCTTGACCTGGTCTGTGAGTGATCACAAATACTGTTTCTGCCCGGGACTGTGACAAGTCCCTACCCCTCTGTGGCCACAAAGGCTGGTGTGCTACTGCTCCTCCTTGCCCTGGGACTGCCATCTTGCCTCCCTGCCCTGTGCCAGCAGAGGCCCTTGTAATATCTTTCTTATCAGTTGTTCCACCCCCTTACTGTCTGTAGGCTCAGAGCTCTGGAAACAGCCACTGCTGCTGCTGATTCAGTGGCTCCCAAGGCCTGCTCCTGGTTTGATGGGGCCTGGTCTGTGCTGGTGTGGCCTGCACTGGACTGGGCTCCACTGTAATTTTAAGTTGTCTTTGGCTGAGGAATTATTTCACCCCATCCTTTTGTGAGTTCTGCCACTCCAGGAATTGTTTTGTGACATTATTTAAAGGTGTTCAGAGGGGTTTTGGGGAGAACTCAGGCTAGTTGCTGCCTTTTCTCTGCCATCTTGGCTCCACCTCCCAATGGCATTTTCTCAGTCCTCATTTTCCTAGATCTCTTTACATCTTTTGATACTGTTGATTACACTCTTCTCCTTTTTTTCTTTAGGTGTTTAGGACATTACTCTGTCTCTTAGTTCTCCTCCTATCCATCTGACTGCTCCTTCTCAGCCCCCTTTGCTGGATCCTCATTATTCCCTCCAACCATAAATGTGTAAGAGGGTTGTGTCCTGGGCCCTCTTCTCCTCTCCCTCTATTACTTCACTTGCTGATCCTCTAGGCTCCTGTAGATGTAATTACCACTTCTATGCTGATGATTTTTAAATCTGCCAATCCAGTTCTAACCTTTCTGCTGACCTCCAGGTTTGGCATCTCCAACTGCTTTTTAGATGTCTCAAACTGGGTGTCCACTAAACATCTTAAAATCAACATGTCCAAAACTGAAGTAATTTTCTTTCTCCCTAAATCCTCCCTCCCTTCTAACTTCCATATTACTGGGGAGGGCAACACCATTCTCCCAGTCCCTTAAACTCACACTCAACTCCTCACTAACTGTAACACCCAACATCCAATCTGTTGCCAAGGCCTGAAGATTTCTTCTTTTTAATATCTCTTGAGTAAGCCTCCTCCTGTCTTTGGACACTGTCATTATTTGGGTGCAGGGTCTCCCCACTCCAATCTGTCCTTCATTCATCTACTTTGGTAGATGAATGAAGCATCAGTCCATTATCACCCCTCCTACTCAATAAATTCCAGTGGCTCCTTTTTGCCTCCGGGTATAAATAGAAAATCCTCTGTATTTCATTCAAAGCACTTCATAACCTAGCTCCTTCCTACCTCTCCAGTCTTCTTATACCTTACTCCCACCACATACTTTGTGATCTAGTGACTCTGGCCTCCTGGCTGTTCCATAAATGAGACACTCCATGTCTTGGCATTTTCTCTGTCTGCCCTCCTATAATGTTCTCCCTCCTTTTCCTTCAGATCCCAGCTAAAATCCCATCTTCTATGGGAATCCTCTCCCAACACCTCTTAATTCTAGTGTCTTCCCTCTGTTATTGCCCATTTATCTTGTATAGTTTACTTGTACATATTTGTTTGCTTATTGTTTTCCCCATAATTACAAACTCCTTAAGAGCAAGGACTGTCTTTTTTGCTTCTTTTTGTATACCCTGTGCTTGGCACAGTGCCTGGCATTTAGACTATGCTTAATTTATGTTTATTGTCCTTTTATAGCTTTGTTCATTGATTACCCTGTACCTCATAATAGCACCTACAAAAGGAGCTCATAGATGCAAAGTGCTTTGCCAACCTTAAAGTGGTACATAAATGCTACCTGTTATTATTATCATACTCCAAAGTCTTTCAGAGATCATTGACAGTGGCTCAGTAATCACATCTGTCATTTCTTTTAATACTCAAACATGTAGTTCACATTTGGGCCAACTTGACTTCCATCTCATCAAAGGCAGTTAGGTACTATTTTACTATCTCTTTACTTATCTTGGGTATCAACTTCCTGTTAGTTCTTTTTGTACTGCCTTTTCCATTCCAAAGATTATTTTCTTTGATGGGGAAAATAGAAACAGAACAAGTGTTTTCACCCTTCTACCCACCCTCAGCAGTATTATCTCTGATGTAATCTCTGTCTTTTCCAATACCATCCCATACCATACCTTTAAAACACTTTTTGTTGGCCTTAGCTTTCCTCACCACACACATTATTCCCATTATTACATTGCTTTGTTCATCTATGTATCTCTTTAAATTATGAGTTCCCTTTGAACAAGGGTCTTTTTAAAAAGACAGTTCCTCTTTTTCCTTATCTATATTTATATAGGCTAGTTCACACATAGTAGGTACAGTCTGTTTTAAGGACTGCCTGAAATTATTTAGGCTTGATATATAACTTGCCAAAGAATGATAGATATAGAGCTAGTAGGAACCTTAGAGGCCATATAGTCTATCTTTTGTATTTTATAAATGAGGAAACTGAGGCCCCACAGAAATTAAGTGACTTGCCCAAGGTCACACAAGTAGTGACAGAGGCAGGATTAGAACCCAGATCCTCTTGACTCCAAAGCCAGTGCTTTTTCCTTTGTACAACACAGTTACAGTTGTATTCTGCTGTATTAGCACAGGTTCATCTCTAGAACAACACATATTTACAAATGCCAGATGAAGCATATCAAAATCGGACTTTTGTTGTGGATGTGGTCCTTATCTAAAGAAAATATTTCTTGCCACTTGAAGCTCATTTTCTGTCATTTTACCTTAGTAAAGAGCATAATAGATTAAGAGGCCATAGAGATCATAGTAAACCTCAGAGGCCATCCAATACAACTCATTTTACAGATGAGGAAACTGAGGGCCAGTAAGATTGTAAGACTTGTCTGACGTGACACAGATAGTGTCATAGGAGGAGATGGCAAAGAACTGTCTTACATCTAATAGTCCTTATAATTGCATAGTTTTAAGTCACTTTGTCTTTTGTTTACTCTTTTCTCTTAATTTCCTTTTTTCTGTTCCTCCCTTTGTTAGTGCTCTCTGATCCATTTTCATTATATATATATACTGAAGTGGTAGAGTGTTCAAAATCTATACTGTATTGTTTTGAGCCCAAGTCTTTGTTAACTTGGGAAGGTAGTAGTGTAAGACAGGCTTTGAGTTCCCTCTTTGAGCCCCTAATCTCACAGACAGGTAGGGTCCCAAGAGGTCAGCTAACTACTTCTCCCCTTAGGCAAGGTCCTAGAGGTAATCTTGAAGGTTGAGATTGGTTTGCTCATAACATCATTTATGAGCCACTACCAGCGTGATTTCCATTTATTATCAATTGATATCAATTAGCCAGCCAAATTTAATTAGCTTTTAGAAATGGATATTTACTGAGTTAGAACAGTAAGATAGTTGGTACCAAAGATGTCCCCAAACTGGGGCTCTGTCTCCCACGAGCATATCTAGAGTCTAGAGAGAAATGGCTCCTGCTTGTTAGACAGCACATGTGACACAAAGGTAAATCACAGCTCTTCCTTGCTGGGAGTCCTTTATTTCTGTTTGTGGGATCCTTATCCAGAATTATGTTGTAGCTTTCTTCCAGGTTTCTCATAGAGATTTGAAGCTATCTTTTCTCAGTCTATCTCAGCTTTTAATGCAGGTGCTGCCATCAGTCTGTGCTATCCAGGGACACTTTTACTGTCACAAATGGAAGTCTCAAGTTCTCCAACCTTTTGAAGTTCACAATTTTGTCTTCCTCTGGTCAGTAGAGAGTGGGGGAAGTGTGGGTTGGATGGAGAAAGGTGAGACCAAAGCTTACCCTCATATTTTCATGTGGAGGGCTTGACTAAATCTCCTCACCTACCACTAGATTGGCCTGTTACTAGAATTTTTTGCGGTTGTTTTTCAGTCTGACTCTTTGTGACCCCATTAGGGGTTTTCTTGGCCGGGGTACTGAAGTGGTTTGCCATTTCCTTCTCCAGCTCATTTTACAGATGAGGGAACAAAGGCAAGTGGGGTTAAGTGACTTGTCCAGGGTCACACAGCTAGTAAGTGTCTGAGGCCAGATTTTAACTAAGGAAGATAGATCTTTTTGATTCCAATGTTGGCACTCTATTATACCACCTAGCTGTACCTAAATTATTTTCCCAAGGTTGCATAGGGACTAACCCAGGACCTCTGGTTCCGAATCCAATACTCTTTCCACTGCTCTATTCTAAACTAGCTTGTTTTTTATCTAAACCCCTTAGGGTATGACTAATCAACCAATCCCAGTATACTTCCTGTGTTTGCTCTTAGTTTAAACCTTTGGCTGACAGATTAATTCCAGAAGGGTGTGGGCCTTGTTTACACCTGTCAATCTGATTGACTGATTCAATCAAAAAGTCCCCACCTGCTGTTTTCAGTTATAGTACCATGGACCCCCAATCTTCTAGTAGAATGCTAGGAGTTGTCAGATTGTTTAGTTCTTTACCCTTTAGAAAGCTAAAATAGTGCTGTCTATGAAACGCTGTGACAGTATTCATTCTGAGTCTTAAAAGCAAATCCATGCCAAAATCTCAGCAATTTCTCATCTCTGAATGTACTTATAGATCTGTGAACATGTGGAAGGAAATAGGAATAAATGAAAAGCTTCCAGGGTTCTGTTTGATTTGTACTTTCTAAGATATGAAGTTTTTTATATGTATTATGTCTTTTCTTTTTTGTAAAAGCTTATATGTCTTGTTTGAGATACTGGATGGGGTGGTATTAAGTAGCATTTTAAATACCTGCCTTGAGCAAGCAAATTAATATAACTACATGTTAAGTTGAGAACAGACAATGCTAATTTTATTCATTTTACTTCAAGTGCTCCCTATATTTTTCAAAAACATTGACGTATTTATAAAGTTGGCATTAAGAATTCTTTTTTGATGAGAATATTCTAACCCTCATTAGAGGCCTTGTGAAAATATTCAGTGATGCTTTGAGTCCTAGTGTAATCTCTAGATAATTTATGTGGATTGTTCCTCTGCAATTGACTGGTGGGTGTAAAACACATGAATGTTTTATCATACAGATCATTCTTTAAATTTCAAGTTCAATTTAATTCTGCAAGGATGAAATATAAAGTGATTTTGAAGTGAGGAAAACCATTAAGGACTAGAAGTATCAGGAAAGGTTTATTGTAGTATGTGACAATTGAGCTGGGCCTTGGGCTCCTTGAAGGGAGCCAGGTATTTTAAGAGTCCTGGGTAGGGAAGGGAGAGCATTTCAGGCTTTGGTACCAACCTGCACAAAGGCACAGAGGTTAGAGATGAAATGCTGTACTTGGGGAATAACAAGGAGGCTCATTTGGTAGCAATGTAGAGTAGGATGCATGAGGGAAAGAAATAGAAAATCATTCTAGAACCATGGCTTAGAGAGAAACACTGAAGGTATTTATGTGTCTAATAGAGAAATTTATATTTTATCTTAAAGGCAATAGTGAGACACTGATGCTTTTTAAGAAACTACTTAAGGAGGAGGGTTACATGGTTTGATCTGTGCTTTAGGCATATCAGTTTAGTAGCTTTGTGGAGGAAGAGGGGAGGGAGTCACGAAGACCTGAGTGGTTGTTGTGAATAGAGAGGTCATGGATGTGAAATGTGTTATGAACAAGGCATGAAAACAGATTTCACACAGGGAGAATGAAGAAGTAAGGATGACTCCAGCGTTGGGATACTAGATGAATAGTGATGCTCTCTATAGAAATGGGAAATTAGGAGAGGCAGGTCAAGGGAAAATTAGTTATATTTCATACATGTTGCATTTGAGATGCTTATGGGACATCCAGGTGGACTGGGGCTCAGGCGATTAAGGATGAATGCGGGAGAGGATGATTGGATATATAGATTTGGGAATTGTATGCATAATTTTGCTATTCATTTAGCTCAGGCTGCCTTTCCTTTTCTTTATAAGACTCTTCATATTGCTGTCAGGAGATAGGTAACATGTTTCAGTTCGTCCTCTGGAATCATGGTTGGTAATTACATCATCAGATATCAACTGTGGTTGATAATTACAGTGATCAAAGTTCCTAACTCTTTCAAAGTTGTTTGTGTTAACTATATTGTTGTCACTGAGTTTCCCTGGTTTTGTTCACTATATACACACACACACACACACACACACACACATATATACACACACACACATATACACACACACACACACACATATATATACACACACACATATATATATATGATTATTATTATTATTTTTTTTGGCTAGGCAATAGGGTTAAGTGACTTGCCCAGGGTCACACAGCTAGTAAGTGTTATGTGTCTGAGACCGGATTTGAACTCAGTTCTTCCTGAATCCAGGGCCAGTGCTCTATCTACTGCGCCACCTAGCTGCCCCTCACGTTATATTTGTTCATGTAAACCTCCCCAAGTTTCTCTGACAACATCCCTTTTATTATTTCTTACAGCACAAAAGTATTTTGTCATATTGATATGCTGTAACTTGTTTGACCATTTCTCAGTTGATGGGTACCCCTTCGGATTCTCATTCTTTGTTACCTCAAAAAGAACTATAAATATTTTTGTATATCCTTAGAGTTTGTTTTGCTTAGGACTAATCTCTTCCTCAATCTAACCTCTTTTTAGTTTCTTTTCTCTTTTTGTTGAGTGATATAATTTCTGTATTCAGCTGTGTGTGTGTGTGTGCATATTGTTCTCTCCTTTGATGAGAGGGAGGCTCAAGTGTCAGCTGTTCCTTGTCATCTCCTCCATCTTGTTTTTATAGATGCCTACTTATAATCTCTCATTATGTGAGATAATTTTCTCTAACTTTTCTTTCCTTTTGTTCCCTCACCCCATGTATTCCTCTTCCTCTCTCTTTCCATTCTTCTCTTAAGATCATTAAGACATAATAGAACCACTTCCAAGTCTTGTCAATTAGACCATACTTAATCTATGATGATGATAGACTTTTGAGGGGATACATGGTATTATTTCCCCATATAAGAATGTAAAAAGCTTATCCTTGTTTAGTCCGGTATGGCTGCTTGCTCATATTTGCCATTTGATATTTCTCTTGGCTTCTGTATTTGAACTTCAGAAGTTTCCATGTAGTTTTGATCTCTTTCATCAGGGATGCTTGAAAGCCCTCTATTTCATTAAAGGTTTATTTTTCCACTTGTAGTTTTACTGTTTAAGTAAAGTTCTTGGTGCTATTATTATTCTTTGCCTTCTGGAATATCATATTCTAAACTCTCTTTTCCTTTGTAGTGGTGGCTGCTAAGTTGTGTGTGATCCTGACTGTGGATACTTGGTACTTGAATTCTTTCCTTCCGACTGCTTGTAGTATTTTTTTGTTGACCTGGGAGCTCTGGATTTTGGCTGTAATTCCTAGGAGTTTTCATTTTGGGGTTTCAGGAGGTGACTGGTGGAATCTTTCTATTTCTACGTTGCCCTCTGGTTCTAAGAGGTCTGGGCAGTTTTCTTTTAAGATTTCTGTAAATAGGATGCCTAGGCTCATTTTTTGGCCGTGTCTTTTACATAGTCCAAATGATTCTTAAATATCTTCTCCTTGATCTGTTTTCTCAATCAGTTTTTTTTACTATGAGACCCTATATTTTCTTCTATATTTTCAGTCTTTTGACTTTTATTATTTCTTCTTGTCTCTTGGTATCATTGGCTTCAATTTGGTCTACCTAAATTTTCAGGAAGTAAGGGTTTTGTACCTCCTGTGCCAGGCTGTTAATTTCACTGCCAGTTCTTACTTCCAAAGCTCTCATTTCTTTTCCATTTTTTCCCTGTAGCACTCATTTCATTTGTAAGGAGCATCAAAAAAAAAATTTTTTTTAGATTCTTACTTTATGTCTTCCAGGAAATCTAGTTGAATTTGTGTCCAGGCTGTGTTTTTCTTGGAGGCTTTGCTTATCGATGTTTTGAAGTCATTGTCTTGTGGTTTTGTGTCTTGAGCCTCCCTCTTTCCATAAAAGCTAATGATGATGTGATTCATTTTTTGTTTGCCATTGTTCTAGCCCTGGAAGCTTCTTAGGGTCTTTCACAGTTTTTTTTGACTTTGGACTAGATGTTAAGCCTGAACTTAATATACTTATGAAGGGAATGTCTGGGCTGATCCTTTTGCTTTCTTGGGGTATTGATTATTGTGTTATTCCAGGCTCTTGGAGACAACTCAGGTAGAGGACCTGCAATCTTTCAGGGCTCTCAAAGGGGTCTGATGAATCTGATCCAGAACAAAGTCTAATTGTTGCCTCTCTGCAAGTTTCTGACCTGGGTTGGGGTCTCAAGCAGCAGTAGACTGCTATTGGACCTAGGTAGTCAGAAAGCTCTGCTGGTTTAGAGTGACAGTAGCGTAGGCTTCCATTGATTAATTCCCTTGATATTCTTGACTTACTGTTTTTCTAGTTAAATTTTGTTATTATTTTTTCAAGCTCTATAAAATATTTTTGATAGTTTGGTATAATGTTGAGTAAGTGAATTAATTTAGGTAGAATTGTCATTTTTATTATATTGGCTTGGCCTACTCATGAACAGTTAGTATTTTTCCCAGTTGTTCAGATTTGACTTTATTTGTGTGAAAAGTGTTTTGTAATTGTGTTCATATAGTACCTGAGTTTTTCTGGAAAGTAGACTCCCAAGTATTTTATATTGTCTACAGTTATTTTAAATGGAATTTATTTTTCTGTCTCTTGCTGTTGGATTTTGTTGGTAATATATAGAAATGTTGATGATTTATACATCCTGCAATTTTGTTAAAGTTGTTAATTATTTCAACTAGTTTTTTAGTTTTTTACTGTAGGATTCTCCAACCATACAGTCATATCATCTGCAAAGAGTAATAGTTTTGTTTCCTTATTACCTAGTCTAATTCCTATAATTTCTTTTTCTTCTCTTATGCAATATTGAATAATAGTGATGATAATGAACACCCTTGCTTCACCCTTGATCTGATTGGGAAAGTTTCTGGCTTATTCCCATTACAGATAATGCTTGCTGATGGTTTTAGATAGAAATTACTTATTTTAAGGAAAGCTCCATTTATTCCTATGCTTTCTATTGTTTTTAATATAAATGAGTATTGTATTTTGTCCAAAGCTTATTCTGCATCTATTGAGATAATCATATGATTTTTGTTGGTTTTGTTATTGATGTGGTCAATTATGCTGATATTGAACCAGCCCTGCATTCCTGGTGTAAATCTCACCTGATTATAGTATATGATCTTTGTGATATATTGCTATAATCTCCTTGCTGATATTTTATTTAAAATTTTTGTGTCAGTACTCATTAGGGAAATTGGTCTATAGTTTTTTCTCTGTTTTTGCTCTTCCTCTGTATTTGTGTCCTAAAAGGAATTTGGAAGGGCTTCTTCTTTGCCTGTTTTCCTAAATAGTTTGTATAGTATTGGTATTAATTGTTCTTTAAATGTTTGGTACAATTCACTTTTAAATCCGTCTGGCCCTGGAGTTTTTTTCTTAGGGATTTCATTGATGGCTTGTTCAATCTCTTTTTCTGAAATGGTAGTATTTTATTTCCTCTTCTGCTAATCTGGGTAATTTGAATTTTTGTAAATATTCATCCGTTTCACTTAGCTTGTCAGTTTTGTTGGCATACAGTTGAGCAAAATAGCTCCTAATTATTGTTTTAATTTCCTCTGCGTTGGTAGTGAATTCACTCTTTTCATTTTTGATATTGGTAATCTAGTATTTTTTTAATCAGATTAATCAAATGTTTCTCTCTTTTATTTTTCTTTCATAAAACCAGTTGATTTGTTTATTAGTTGAATAATTTTCTTAACTTCAATTTTATTAATCTCTCCTTTGATGTTCAGAATTTCTAATTTGGTATTTAATTGGGGATTTTTAATTTGTTCTTTTTCTAGCTTCTTTAATTATATGCCCAATTCATTTATCTCCTCTTTTTCTATTTTATTCATATATGCATTTAGAGATATAAAATTTTCCCTACGAACTGTTTTGGCTGCATCTCATAAGTTTTGGTATGTTGTTTCATTATTGTCCTTCTCTTGGATGAAATTATTGATTGTTTCTATAATTTGTTATTTGACCTACTCATTCTTTAGGATTAGGTTATTTAGTTTCTAATTAATTTTAGTCTGTCTTTCCACATGTAATTTTTATTGCATCATGGTTTGAAATTTTAATATTTCTGCCTTTCTGTATTAGATGGTGAGGGTTTTATGCCCTCATACATATGTGGTCAGGTGCCATATACTGCTGAGAAAAAGTATATTTCTTTCTACCCGTGTTCAGTTTTCTCCAGAGACAACCATATCTAACTTTTCTAAAATTCTATTCACCTCCGTAATTTCTTTCTTGTTTATTTTGTGTTTAGATTTATTTAGTTCTGAGATGGGGGGTTGAGGTCCCCCATTAATATAGTTTTGCTGTCTGTTTCTTATTATAACTCACTTAACTTCTCTAAGATTTTGGATGCTATATCACTTGGTGCATATATGTTTAGTAATGATACTACTTCATTGTCTGTGGTACCTTTTAGTAGGATGTATTTTCCTTCCATGTCTTTTTTAATTAGATCTAGTTTTGCTTTTACTTTCTCTGAGATCAGGATTGCTACCCCTGCTTTTTTTATTTCAGCTGAAGCATAATATATTCTACTGCAGCCTTTTACCTTTTCTCTGTGTGTATTTCTCTGCTTTCCATGTATTTCTTGTAAACAACATATTGTAGGATTATGGTTTTTAATCCACTCTGCTATTCATTTCTGTTTTATGGCTGAGTTCATCCCATTCATTTTCACAGTTATCATTACCTTTTTCTCTCCGTCCTGTTTCCCTGCCCCTGTTTATACTTTTCTCTCTCCTTTATCCCTTTCCTTCCTCACTAGTGTTCTGCTTCTGACTACCATCTCCTTCAATCTGCCCTCCTATCAGTCCCCTCTCTTTTCTTTCCCTTTTCCCCTACTATTTCTTACCTCCCTGTTTCCCTTTCTCCTACCCACACTTTCCCTTTTCCCCACCTATTTCTTATAGGGTAAGTAAGATTTCTGTACCTAACTGAGTATGTTATTCCCTCTTTGAGCCAAATCCAATGAGAGTAAGGTTCAAATAGGCTCATCTCCCTCCGTTCTTTCCCTCTACTGTAATAGGTCATTGCACCTCCTCATGTGATGTAATTTACCCTTTTCTGCCTCCTCCTTTCCTCTTGTCCCAGTAAACTCCGTTTTCACTTCTTAATTAGATTTTTTTTTTATCATTATGTCAAAGTCAACTTATACCCATGTCCTCTTCTATGTATACCCCTTCTAAGGAAATGTCATAATAAAGATATGTTTCTCAAGAGTTACAAGTATCCTCTTCCCATGTAGGGATGTAAACAGTTTAACCTTTTTAACATTATGACTTTTTTTCTTTCTTGTTTACCTTTTTAAGCTTCTCCTGAGTCTTGTACTTGAAGATCTACTTTGCTGTTCAGTTTTTTTCATCAAGGAAGTTTGGAAGTCCCCTATTTCACTGAATGTCCATCTCCTCCCCTAAAAGATTTTGCTCAGTTTTTCTGGGTAGTTGATTCTTGGTTGTAATCCAAGATCCTTTGCCTTTCAGAATGTTACATTCCAAGCTCTTCAATCCTTTAATGTAGAAGCTGCTAGGTCTTGCATAATCTTGACTGTGGTTTCACAACATTTAAATTATTTCTTTCTGGCTACTTGCAGTATTTTTTTTCTTGACTTGATAATTTTGGAATTTGGCTACAATATTCCTTGGGTTCTTCATTTTGACATCTCTTTCAAGAAGTGATCAGTAGATTCTTTCAATGACTATTTTACCTTCTGGTTCTAGGACTTCGGGGCAGTTTTCCCTGATAATTTCTTGAAAGATGCTGTCCAGCCTCTTTTTTGGATCATGACTTTTAGGTAGACCAACAATTTTTAAATTGTCCCTCCTGGATCTATTTTTCAGGTCACTTGTTTTTCTAATGAGGTATTTTACATTTTCTTCTATTTTTTTTCCCATTATTTTGATTTGGTTTAACTGATTCTTGATGTCTCATAGAGTCATTAGCTTCTGCTTGCCCAATTCTAATTTTTAATGAATTGTTTTCTTTAGTTAGTTTTTGTACCTCCTTGGCCAGTTCTAGTTTTTAAGGAGTTCTTCTCTTCAGTGGATTTTTGTACCTCCTTTTCCATTTGGCCAATTCTAATTTTTATGTAGTTGTTTTCTTCAGTCATTTTTTGTCCTTCCTTTTACAAGCTGTTGTTTCTCTCTTGTATACCTCTCATTTCTTTTCCCAATTTTTCTTCTACTTCTTTTATTTGACTTTTAAAATCCTTCTTGAGCTCTTTTTGGACTTGAGACCAATTCATATTCTCTTTTGAGGTTTCGAATGTAGGTATATTGACATTGTTGTTATCTTCTGAGTTTGTGTTTTGATCTTCCCTGTCCTCAGAGTCTATGATCAGTGTTCTTTGTTGCTTTTTACTCATTCTGTTTGCCTATTTCTTGACTTTTAAAGTTGAGCTCTGCTTCTGGGGCACAGGGTGCACTGTCCCAAGCTGCTGCTGCTGCTTCTCCTTCTCCTTCTTCTTCTTTTTTTTTAAGGCAGTGGGGTTAAGTGACTTGCCTAGGGTCACACAGCTAGTAAGTGTTAAGTGTTTGGTCTCAGATTTGAACTCGGGTCCTCTTGACTCCAGGGCCTGTGCTCTATCCACTGTGCCACCTAGCTGCCCCCTGTCCTAAGCTTCTTGTGCTAGGGTCCAGGGGCTTAGTCTCTGGCTTTGTGTGCTGGGGCCTCAGGTGCTTACAGCTGGAGGCTGTAGGGGTCTGGTCGCTTACCTTGTGCTGAGCTAGGGTCCAGTGGTGGTGTCTGGCGTGTGCTGAGGCCTGGTGGGGTTTTTCTGAGTTTTCCCAGGGCTGTGCTGAGGTGTGTGGTGAGCACTTTATAGGAGGACACTTGCCTGTCCAGAGCTGCTCTGAAGCACAGGGAGGTCTGCTGCTGGAGGATGCCTGCCTCGGGCTGCACTTTCTTACTGATCCTTCAAGTTTCCTGGGTTAAAAGACTGTTTCACCCTGACTTTTTGCTGGCTCTGCTGTTCTAGGATTTTTCTTGGGTGCTATTTTCTGTTTTTTATTCAGAGGTCAATAAGGGAGAGTGATGGCAACTTACTGCATACTCCACTATCTTGGCTTCTGGAAGTCGGGAATCTCTTTTTTCAAATCAAATTAACCAATAGTTTATCTATTTTATTGCATTTTTTTCATAAAATTAGCTCCTACTTTTATTTATTAGTTCGTTGGTTTTCTTATTTTCAGTTTTATTAATCTCCTTTGATTTTCTGGATTTCCAATTTGTAATTTAATTGGGGATTTTTAATTTGTTCTTTTACTAGTTTTTTTAGTTACATGCCTAATTCATTTATCTGTTCTTTCTCTATTTTTATTGATGTAAGCACTTAGAAATATAGATTTCTCCCTAAGAACTGCTTTGGCTGAAACCTGTAAATTTTGGTATGTAGTCTTGTTGTCATTCTCTTTATTGAGATTATTGATTGTTTCTGAGGTTTGTTGTTTGACCCACTCATTCTTTAGGATTAGATTATTTTGTTTCCAATTAATTTTAAATCTGTGTTTCCATGGCCATTTATTGAATGTAATTTTTATTGCATTATGATCTGAAAAGGATGCTTTTAATGTTTTTTGCTCTTCTGCATTAGGTTGTGAGGTTTTTATGCCCTAATACTTGGTCACTTTTTGTGTAGGTACCATCTACCACTGAGAAAAAAGTATATTCCTCTTTAGTCTCATTCATTTTCCTCCAGAGGTTTATCATATCTACTTTTCTAAAATGCTGTTATTTCCTTCACTTTTTTCTTATTTATTTTGTGGTTAGGTTTATCTAGTTCTGAGAGGGGAAAGTTGAGGTCCTTCACTAATAAAGTTTTACTGTCTATTTCCTCCTATAACTTTAGGCTTCCAGTTAGTATGGGATTCCTACCCTATTTATTTTTTTTGTGGGCTTCCACCTATGCTAGAAGTTGGAACTGAAACCCAGTTCTGCTAGTGGGGTCCCAGCTATGTCACTGCTGCTTGTTTCTGAACTTGCTCTTTGATTTTTTCCTCTGGCATAGGGGTGACTTATATTGCTTCTGTTATATACATGTACACATGCACACACAATCTAATTACCCTTAAAAAGGATTTTTTTTTTGGTCTAGGCAGTGGGGTTAAGTGACTTGCCCAGGGTCACACACCTAGTAAGTGTTATGTGTCTGAGGCTGGATTCGAACTCAGGTCCTCCTGAATCCAGGGCCGGTGCTCTATCCACTGCACCACCTAGCTGCCCCTTAAAAAGAATTTAAATATTGTCTTATTTATGTATGCATCCAGTTTCATGATTTTAATTGAGTTACACAATCATTATTGTAAAATCCGTTATACCACCCATGTGGTTATTTGTACATACAATAAATGTGTTCAGAAATACTTTCTATTTTGCTTTGTCCTTCTCCCTCAGAACCAGAAGTGCCATAATAGTGAGATCTTAAGTCTTAGTACTAGCTAAGAATCATTTCTTTACTTTTTTAGGAATTGGTAATGCTTCTATTAGAACATAATGCTGATGCTGCTGTTGTGAATGGGAGTGGACAGACAGCAAAAGAAGTTACTCATGACAAAGAAATAAAAAACATGCTTGAAGGTAATAATATCTAGCCTATAAATACAATAACATATTACCTGTCTAGAAACTGGCTCTTTAAAAACTTAATCTATATATAAATGAAGAAGGAAACAAAAAAAAGCCTTTTAACAGTCAAAATACAAATTGGATACCATAAAGTGTCCATTAAAAGTTATGAGCGTCTCCACAGGAGGCTTATCCTAAGGAATAGAAGACTTGAGGATTAGATTATAGTGGCCATAAAATATTTGAATGATTATCACATGAAAGAGTTTAAACTGTATGGGAAACAGAGTAGCAGAATATTGGGAAGAACTTTAACAAAACAATTGCTCCAGAGATAGAATGGACATTGACTTTTAGGTGGTAAATTCTCTTTCTTTGGAAGTGTTCTAGCAGACACTAGATGAGAACTTGTCACAGTTGATTTAGAGGAGATTACTGTATAGCACCAATGGTTAAGATTAAATGACCCCTATGGTGCTTTCTAACTCTAGGATATTAAGATTCTTTGGAGGTGAAAGAAAGAGGTAAAGGAGAATGATGAATCAAAGTTATCATCAAAGTTTTGAGTCTCGAGTAACTAGAAGAATTGTTACCTCACTGGACTACTGAGGAGATAATTGGCATGGGTAGGAATATGTTTTTATGTGACATGGGTAAGAATGTTACGCACTGTTAGTGATGTATTTTTATGTAGGAGAAAAGTCAGTGACCTTATGTTGTATGTCTTTGATGTTTTAAGTAACATAGGATCAAAGTTATCTACTGAGAATGAAAAATGTTAGCAAGAGTGGAGACTTGAGGAATATGGAGAAAGTTTGCTGTATCATCTTGAGGGAATTTGTTATGGAGTTAAGGGATGAATATAAGAATTTTTGAGTAGTAGGAAGGCCCTTTTTGAGGTTGTAGAAGATAAATTTGTAGTTGATATCAAAGTGGAAACATCTA
Organism: Vombatus ursinus; assembly: GCF_900497805.2. Taxonomy (NCBI): domain Eukaryota; kingdom Metazoa; phylum Chordata; class Mammalia; order Diprotodontia; family Vombatidae; genus Vombatus; species Vombatus ursinus. Next base: position 53,349,088 of record NW_020954590.1, on the reverse strand, counting down.
ACAAGTATTTGAAAGTGTGGCACTGGGGTTTGGGAGAGAGCTAAACACTGGAGGTAAAGATTTGAGAGTAATCTTCATAGAAGTCATAGTGAAAATCCTGGGAGTTGGTGAGGGAGAGGTCATAGACAATGCAAAGGGAGAACTGATGTACGGTAGGGTAGCATCCTAGAAGCTAAGGAAGAAGAGGATTTTAAGAACAAAGGAGAGGATGACAATGTCAGATGTTGCAGAAAGGAGAATTAGCACTGATAGTAACTCACTGGATGTGGTGATTTAGGAGGTTATTGGTTACCTTTGAGAATCCAGTTCCAGTAGAATGGAAAGGGAAGAAGGTAGATTGTGATGAGTTAAGGAAATAAGGGGAACCATAAAGAAGGAAAAACACGGCTTCTCCAGAAATAACAAAAAAGGAAGTGAGTGTAAGAGATGGGGAAAGAGGAAGGGAAACTTAGAGGAATAGAAAAGTGGCATATTCAGTGTCTTTGCTAATTCTAGCCAGTACTTAGTACAGTGCCTAGCACCTCATGAGTGTTTGTTGACTTAATAAATGCTTGTTCACTAGATCAAAACTGAACTCCTAATTAAGTATTTTGTGGCCTTCCAGCAGATATTCCTATCCATGTCTTGAAGTTTCTTTACCCATCATCTCTGTTGAAGCTAAGCTAATCTTAAGTTCTACCTTAATCTGAGTCTTTTACAGACACACATATTAGTTTACGCTGCTAACCAAAGGACCACAGTGCATAGAATCCAAATGTAAATGGTTGCAGTGGCTTTCACAGTTATGTTGGATCCTTCACTTTACTTATAACTCCACTAATCTTAACCTCTGTGCAACTCCTGCCTCAGAGTCTCATGTACTTATGCATATGAGTATTTGTATTTTTTATATTTTTTCTTGGCATTAACTTATTTATTTTATATTTCTCTTAATAATTTAGAGTCCTGTTAACCATGAGCCTCTTTTACCTTTATTATTAACATGTAAAGCACCTAATATTATGCCTTACATATAGTAGGAATCAACAATTATTTGTTATTGATAATGAATACAGTACTAATAGAATACTGGAAGAACATAAAGGAAGATCTTAATATTGAAAACCAGTGCATTCAAGCTGTAAAGAAATAAAACTGTGAGACTGGAGAATCATTAAGGTAATATGAATAGAAAAAAAGTGTTTTGTCTTTTTTTCCCTAAAGAGCATGCAGTCAGTCACTAAGCATTTATCAAGTGCCAGGCACTGTGCTAACTGCTAGGATACAAAAAAAGGCAAAAAAACAATTTCTGCCTTTAAGAAGCTCACAATTTAGTGGGGGTTACAACAAGCAAACAAATATTTACACATGAGCTACCTATAGGATAAATAGGAGATAATTAACAAGGGGAAGACACTAGAATTAAGAGGCATGACTTACTGAAGAAGGTGGGACTCGAGTTGGGACTTGCAGGAAGCCAAGGAAGTCAGAAGGTGGCGATGAGGAGAGAGAACATTCAAGGCATGGGGGACAACCATAGAAACTGGCTGGAGTCAAGAGATGAGTGTCTTGTTTGTGGTTCAGTAAGGAGGTCATTGTCACTGGCTCAAGGAATACTTAAGCGGTTTGGGGGAGTTTCCTGTACAAGAAAGTTGGAAAGGTAGGGGGGAGGCCTTTGAAAGCCAAGTAGAAAATCTTCTGTTTGATCCTGGAGGTGATAAGGAGCCATTAGAGTTTGTGGGGAACAAGGCAGGAGTGACATGGTAGGGACCGATGCTTGAAGAAAATCACTTTGGTGGCTGAATGGAGGATGTCTGACTAGAGTGAGGAGAGACTGGTGACAGGAAGACTAACCAGCAGGCTACTGCACTAGTCAGTGTGAGGTGATGAGGGCCTGCACCAGGGTGGTGGCAGTGTCAGAGGGAGAAGAGATCATATTGAGAGATGTTGCAAAGGTGAAAAAAACCTTGACAGAAGATTAGATATGAAGGGGTGAAAGAGAGGAGTCAAGGATGACACCTAGGTTGTGATTCTGAGGGACTAGAAGGATTGTGTTGTCCTCTACAGTAATAGGTAAGTAGGAGGTCGGGAGCTTTTCAGGGGAAAGATAGTGAGTTCAGTTTTGGACATTTTGAGTTTAAGTTGTCTACTGGATATTCAGTTTGAGATTTCTGAAAGGCAGTTGGAGATATGAAATTGGAATTCAGTAGAGAGATTATGTGGGTCTGGATAGGTAGATTTGAGATCATCAGCATAGAGATGATAATTAAATCCATGGGAGCTGATGTGAGAAATAGTGTAGAGGGAAAAGAAAAGAGGGCCTGGGACAGAACCCTGTGAAACACCTATGGCTAGATGGTCTGGATGAGGATCCAGCAAAAGAGACTGAGATGGAGTGGTTTAATAGGTAGGAGGAGAATGAGGAGATAGTGGTGTTCCAGAAACCTAGAGAAAACAGTATCAAAGAGAAGAGGATTATCAGTACTGTCAAAGGCTGCAGAGAGATTGAGGAAAATGAAGATTGAGAAAAAACCATTGGTTTTGGCAATTAAGATCACTGGTAACTTTGGAGAGAACAGTTTTGGTGGAATGATGAGGTTGGAAGCTAGAAGGGATTAAGAGGAAGGGAAGTCAAGTCATCTATTCTAGAAGTCCTTTTCGAGGAGCCTAGCCACAAAAGAGGAAGAAAGAGAGAGAGAGAAACAGAGAGTATATGCATACTTGTGTGTGTATATGTATGCTCACATATGTGTGAATATATGTGTGTGTATGTGTATATAGATAGATATGTGTGTATATATGTGTATGTGTGTATAGATAGATAATATACACATATGCATATGTGTATGAACATATGTGTGTGCATATATGTATGTGTGTATGTGTATGTATGTATGAATAAAATAACAGCAGGGATGGGAGGATCAAGGGGGTGTTTTTTCTAATATGGGAGAGACATAGATATGTCTGTAGGCTGTAGGGAAGGAGCCAGTAGATAGGGAGAGATTAAAGAGAGGTGAGAGAGGTTAGAAGATATTTAATGAAAACATCAAAATCACTTTACTTCTCCTTTTTGTAATTGAAATTTTTGAAAAAAGATCCTGTGATTTAGAAGAGATTAAAATTCATTCCTTTCACCAACAGCTGTAGAAAGAACTCAACAAAGAAAATTTGAAGAATTACTTTTGGAAGCAGCAAGAGAAGGAAACACAGTAGGACTGACAACATTGGTAAAAAAAAAAATTAATTTTTTAAAAGCGTAAGCAAACCACGAAGTGGCTTTTGTTTATTTTGTAGTTAACAACAAATTTGAAACATTGTTAAACAATCCTTTTTATTAAGAGAGCTGAAGATCAAGACTGAAACACGTTAATGTGTTCAGTGGCTTTGTATTACTTATAAAATAAAATATCAACTCCTTAGATTGGCTTTTAAAGTATCCTACAATCTTACTCTAACCTATCCTTCCTTTCCAGTCATATTTCACCACTATTCACCTGCACACACTCTACATTCCAGCTAAACTGTATGACTAGCTCTTACTTGATCTCATTGTGCTGCTTCCTACTTCATTCATGCCATCATTCATATCTGGAAGTCATTCCTTCCTTTTTAAAATAAATTCCCTCTGCTTTTTAAAATACTTCCTGAACCCTCAATTCAGGTGCCACCGCTTCCGTGAAGATTTCACCAGCCTAAACTATTGTCTTTTCGTAATTTTTAAAATCTCTGCATCCATCTGGCTGTACCCTATATTATATCACTTTCTGTACATGTCTTATTCCCCTTAATAGAATGTAAATTCCTCTAGGTTGGGGCCTGTTATTTTTTATCTTTGCATGAAACCTTTCAAAATGACAAAATGTATGTTATATTTCAATATATATCTATAACATGTATTGTAATATTTTGTTATCAGAAATGGGGAATTCAGAAAAAAAGAATGAATATTGGTGAAATTAACTGTTAATCAGAAGATATCTGATGAGCTTTCAAATCTATAAATGTATCCATTTTGAAACAACCGCTGTTATTCCATTAATGAGATTTTAGTTATGAATGAATGTGTAGAACTTAATTGATTAATTAACATGTAGTTATTTGAAGCATTCCTGTCATTTTCAGCTCAACAAACCAAATCCTCCTAATGTTAATTGTTCTGACCAAATGGGAAATACGCCTCTGCACTGTGCAGCCTATCGTGCCCACAAGCATTGTGCCTTAAAACTTCTAAAAAGTGGTGCTGACCCTAATCTGAGAAACAAAAATGGTAAGCAATAGTGAATTTAGGTATTTATTATCCCATAATTTATAAATGCAATAAAATTTTATGTGTCATTATTAATTTTTACCAAAGAGCTTTCATTAAATTATTGGATGGGATAGTCCATCATTTAATCTTCAAAGTGAAAAACATTCACATACCTGAAAAAATTAGTTTTATTTACAAATTAATTATGGATAGAGATAGAGACTAGTCTTGTCTTTACAGAACAAATCCCTTTAATAAAAGTATTTGTTCTGTTAAACTTGGACTCAGTCAAAAGGCCACACCTAAGGACCTGAAAGGCTGCATGTGGCTTCAAGGCCTCAGGTTCCCCACCCCTACTAGACCTATGATTTCAGTAATCTTGGGAACTCTCAGGTGAGGAAACTTTCTCAGTCAGTGCAGGTCAGCAAGCTCTCTATAACGTGGTATCCTAGAGAGTTGCTCAGAGCCCACCATGAAAGGAAACCTGGCTTGCCTGGCCTCTCACAGCCAGTCTGTGTCTGAGGTAGGGATTAAGCGTAGTTCTTCTTAGTTTTAAGCTTGACTCTCTATCCATTAGCTATTCCACGTTGCCTCATAGAGATTACTTCTAATTATAACAGATAATCCTTTAGCAGTATCTAATTGCTGCTTTGATTAAATATTGATGCACAACTATCCTAGGAAGTCCATGATAAGAGTTAACATTACCTTTGGGAAATGGGTTTGTTTGGTGAAAATCATGGACAAATTACATAACTGAGCTAAATTTTGCCATGTTCTTTCATCCATATATTTTACCAGCTAGATTGTAAAAGCTTTGAAGGAAACTTCTTTTTTGTTTTGTGTATTTAGTCCTTTCATAACAGCATGCTGACTTTTATTGGCTATCCAGAAGCTTGTTCTTTATGATAAATAGAGAGATAGCATAGTACAGTGGATAGAAAGCCATCCATAAGTCCCACCTCTGACACAGACTGACTGTGACCTTTGACAGATCATTGAATTTCTCACAGCTCTAGTCATCTCTAGATTAGTAGGGGGGGAATTTCCTCACCTGAGAGTTCCTTCTAGACCAGTGAAGTCACAGGTCTCATTCCTATACCTACCAACAAATAACCTCATAGATGTCATGTTTTAACATTCATTTGATGAGGAAGCATAATTTTCTGAGCATGTACAAAAATATAGCATAGTGGTGCTAGTTTTTTTGCTCCAGTGTAAGCTTTCAACCTTGATTTTTGGGCCAAGAGGCCAAGGTGAGCCTCAACTTCTGGAACACTTTTACCATCTGCTACTTAATGAAATAATAAGTTTATTTTTATTTCTAAAAACTTTCCTAAGCATGAAACTGGTTAGATGAAATTTTCTTGAGATTCATTTCCATCCTAGAATTCCAAGACGCCTGGGGTTATCTCAAGTCTTGTCACAGATTGTTTGATGGCCATTGAAAAGGATGCTTTGTAGGACAGAACAAAAGATGTGATATGCGATGAGAAATTCATGTAGGTAATTATGATGGAATAGAAAAGAAAAGGTGGTAAAACAGAAATGCTAGTTATATGTCATAATTGGAACATTAGACTCCTTATACCCTTATACTCTGGATGTATTTTTTTCTCATTGCTTTTATATAGATCAAAGACCCCTTGATCTAGCCCAAGGTCTAGAAATGAAACATGCACTTGGTGGTAATAAGGTATGTAAGAGTGTATAAAAATGTTTGCAAACATGATTATTTTAGAAAGAAAAAGTGTAATGTTGTAAAATGTCATTTTAATAAGGAAATATTTTAAATAGGTTGTCTACAAAGTATTGAAACGATACGAGGGTCCCCTCTGGAAGGTAGGTCTCTTGGGTTTTTTTTTTTTTTTTGCTTATCAGAAATCTTAAAGCAGATAAGATGTGACTTGTAAGCTTCAGCTAGTGAATTTTTGTTAAAAACAACATATAATCATAAAGTTGGAAGTGTCTCTAGGAGTCATCTAAACTGACTTACTATTTAATGCAGGAATCTTGTCTATAACGTGTTGTTTGCTTGCTCTAAAATATTTCCATGATGCTAAGAGCTGAGACCTTTTTATGATATGAAGAAGATGATTAATTTGTCCTGGAATAATTTACAGCCTATTTGTAACAAATCTTATGGTTCAAGCCATTTTTGTAGTTTTTTCTTCTCTAAATAAACATGTACTCATATACATATATACTCCTTCTGGATATATGTTAAGTTTTTTTCTATGAATTAAGTTCATTAGGGATTTTTGAAGTCATCATCATTAATTGCTTTTGTGCTATCCCATTAAATCTCCCTTTGTAACTAAGCTCAGAGAAAGAATACGTGTTTATATTGATCATTGGTCTGACTAATATGACTCTTGTTTTGGTTTTATTCTTTAATTTTTTTAAAATTTTGAACCTAATCATCAGCAGATAACCATTTCACTATGCAAAGAACAAGAACATTTGTTTTTTTACTTTATTTAATACCTAAGATTGTATTTGATCCCTGATTAATATCTTAAAATACCATTTAGCTAAAAAGTTCATTCTAAAAAGACAATTGCAGTAATAATTTTGAAAACTCATATATTTGGACTTAAATCATATGCCAGCTTGTTAAATGGTTCATTTTCTCCTCAGAGTTCAAGATTTTTTGGTTGGAGATTGTGCTGGGTAGTATTAGAACATGGAGTTCTTTCATGGTATAGGAAACAGTAAGTATTATGTATCTTTTCTAAATTTTCAAATTTTCAAATCTATTACATAGATTTAAAATGTTTCTTTTTATTTTTTTTTTCCTTCTGGAAGACCCGATGCAGTAAGTAATGTTCACCGCCAAGGATGCAAACATTTGACTCAAGCTATTTGTACGGTAGGAAGAGAATTTGACCTTTTGACCTTTTGAAAAATAACCAACGCTTGAAAATGAATGTTAGAAATAATTTGTGTAAGCAGCTCAGCAAAACTTGGCATTCCATGAAATATCAATGCTAATGTGAAAACAGATACTATGTTTATCATTTTAAAAAATAATATTTGTGGAATTTACTATTCTGGAGATTTGAAAATATAGGGGTGGAGAGCAGACTTTGGATTTTTCAATATAAATTATGTGCTGAGCTAGGAAATGGGAACAGGACTACAAATAATAAAAAATTATATTTTTATTAGAAATATTTTTCTGTTTGTAATTAAACATAGATATAATTGGTGTTCTGTAATTCACAGTATTTTTATCCTTTTATTTATCTAGTAGTTGAAATTTCTGACAACCTCTGCCATTCAGAACACTAACTTAAACTTAAAAGCAAATAGAAAATAAAATGATAAATTAGAAGTCATAGCTTAGAGTTAAAGAAGAGGCAGCAGATGATATTATATAGCACAATACAATAAATAAAATGTTTGCACATGCCCCACAGTCTATTCCTGGAAATGTCAGAAAGAAAAATGTTGAAAAATGGACCATTTTATTTCTTTGGGTTAGGAAGACTTATGGCCTTGTTAGCTGAAGTGATAAACAAGAAGGGCAAGTTACTGATTTTATTGTATTAGAGAACATGTGGCAACTGAAGAATTCTACTCAGCTCAAAGTGTAGAGAGAGGGAGGATGAGAAGGGAGAGATCTAGTCCATTAGATATGCAGATGGGTGAAATGAAGTGGTGAAAAACTGTATATAATTATTTAGAGGAGGGGATGCTTGCTATCCTAAGACAGGACTTTAAACTAAAATCACATGGGCTTTAAATTAAAAAGGTTGAAGGAGAGAGAAAACTAGCTATGTGTATATCCTTCTACAGGAGATACCACAGGGAATAAATCAAATGAATAAGGAAGAATAGCCATTTAATAGCCAGAAATGTATAGGTGACAAAATCCAAGAAAGGAGATAATAATAAAAGTTGTGGCCTCATACAGTTGTATGCAGACACACAAAGTTTGGGCAGCTAGTATGATGAATTTAAGGTCCTAACAAAAAAAGCCAAATTTGACTTCATATAGGTATCACTTAATGTGGGTGGGATAACACTCGTGACTAGAATTTAGCTCTTGCTGAGTATACTTTAAAAAAACAAAAACCCAAAACCAAGATAAGCAGAAGGTAGGGTTGATTAACTTTATTAAAGTTGTTGTTCAGTCTTTTCAGTTGTGTCCGACTCATTCATGACCCCATTTGGGGTTTTTTTTTTGACAAAGATACTGGAATGGTATGCCATTTCCTTCTCCAGTCTATTTAAGAGATACTTTTTTGGGGAAAACCAGGAACCATAGAGAAGAAAGGTGTGGTAGAGAGCATTTTAGCTTCAAAGGAAGAAAAAATAGAAATGATTTTGTCATGGGAATGTGCCCCATTTGAACAGAGAGAGCAAATGGATGAGGAATTCATGAAGTAGATTACAAACCTTGCTTTGAAACATTAGAGATCGCAGTGACGGGCCAATTTAGTAATCCAAGGTGTCTACTGGAGCTTTCTCTCTTTGTCAAAGGCAGAGTAGCTAATAAAATTTTACTTATTTTAATGGAAATTTCATTTAAAAATGGAAAAATACATAAGGGAAGATTCTGTTATGTAGCACTGCTTGTTCTATTCTAAGAACTTCTTGCTAGGGTTGAAATTATGAGAACTTTGGGGAAAAGTGACCACTATTAATACTTAGATTTTCTGATAGAGAAGGGACTTAATCTCACATGCACCCTAGATTGTGGGAGAACAGATTTCAGATGGCTCAGAAAAAGGCTAAGTAAGATCCCATGGAGTAAAATTTTATGGGAGGAGGCAGCCCAGGAGGGATAGAAAACTTTCAAGAAAGAAGTTCTGATAAATGTTGGAGAAGATGTGGGAAAATTGGAACACTAATGCATTGTTGGTGGAGTTGTGAACTGATCCAACCATTCTGGAGAGCAATTTGGAACCATGCCCAAAGGGCTATAAAATTGTGCATACCTTTTGACCTAGCAATACCACTTCTAGATGGATCATAAAAAAGAGATCATAAAAACGGGAAAAGGACCCACATGTACAAAAATATTTATAGCAGCTTTTTTTGTGGTAGCCAAGAATTAGAAATTGAGGAGTTGCCCATCAATTGGGGAATGGCTGAACAAGATGTGGTATGTGAATGTAGTGGAATACTATTGTGCTATAAGAAATGATGAGCAGGCGTACTTCAGAAAAACCTGGAAAGATTTATATGAATTGATAAGTAAAATGAGCAGAACCAAGAGAACTTTGTGCATAGTAACAACCACATTGTGCAGTGACTGACTTTGATAGATTTAGCTCTTTTCAGCAATGCAAGGATCTGAAACAACTCCAAAACTCAGGATGAAAAATGCTATCCACATCCAGAGAAAGAACTATCGAGTCTGAATGCAGATGGAAGCATACTATTTGCTCTCCTTTTCTTTTGTTGTTTTGTTTCTTTCTCGTTGTTCCTCCCATTAGTTCTAATTATTTTTTACATCATGACTAATGTGAAAATATGCTTAATATGAATGTATAAGTAGAACCTGTATCAGATTGCATGCTATTTTGGGGAGGTGGAAGGAGGAAGAAGGGAAAAATTTTAAACTCAAAATCTTGTGGAAGTGAATACTGAAAACTAAAAATAAATTAATTATTAAAAAAGGAAGTTCTGAAGATTATTTTTAAAAAGAAACAATTCCAAGGAGGAGGCAAATTGAAGTTATCTGAAGAGACCAGTGTGGATGCACAGAGAACTCTTTATCAACCAAGTTAAAATCTTAAAGATATATGCAAACCAGCTGCAGGGCAATATGGAAGTGTTGATCCTAGAACCTTCTCTGTATACAGTCTAAGTTATCCTAATTCTGGACAATGATGGAGATAAACTCTTTTTGCTAAGTACTTTGATGACATCTAGCCCAGTGTCTAAGATCAGAAGGCATTTGAGAAGAACATTTCCAACAAGACCCACTGGACTGTCAATGCAATTGCCTTCTTGGAAGGACTGACTATATTGCCCAAAAGCAGCATTGACTTCTGCTTCTGTGTATGTGGTTGGTATCTTCTCAGGAAAATGAGCTGATACTTCTGGCTGATCTGAACCGTCTCTTTGACTCTGAGCCAGATGCTGAGGAAGAATGTTGAGAAGCAGGCCCTACAGGGAAACTTGGAAAGACTCATCCTGTCTGTGGTTGCCGTCATAGGTGAAGAGGTGTTTTTCAATAGTGACGCCCAGCACATGGTACACAGACTAGCTTTACAGGGTGAAGATGTCCCCATTATGGGGGGTTTGCTTTCATGTTGTGAAGCCTCTATCAAATACAGCTACCATCCCTTAAAATCAGGGAGCTTTGAGGTTCCCTGGTAAGGTAGAAGATAGATAACCATCCTTTGGTGTGTCCTTGCTACTTGACTCCCTATATCATCTCTCCCCTTTAGAAACAGGTGTCTGTTCCCTCCATGCCATTGTTCTAAGTCTTAAGTGTTTGTTGTTGCCCACCTTCCACCCTTTCCCCCAGTTTTCTCATTCCCTTTGCTGTAGGGAAGAAGAAAATAAGAATTGTAGGAAGAGATGGGGGCAACAGAATAAGGCTTGTGGGGAAAGAGAGAGCAGCTGGCTACATATTCTGCACAAAAGCCTGGAAGTAAATATTTTCCCTCCCTCCCCAAAAAAATACATACAGAAGATTGAAGGAAGAGTTAGGTAAAGTCGGATGAATACAGAACTTAGCGTGAGTTCCAGCTGGTGGGAAAGTTAAAGACAGGAAAGGGATTTTTCAGTGTCTTCAGGGAAAGGAGGAGAAACAAGATAGAACTATTACTTGAGGTTGTTGGGGTGATGAAAACTGATAACAGATAAGAGTGCCTCATAATAGTAATAGCAGTTATTATTATTCTGTCAATGAGGACACACTATCATGGAATATGAAATTTGGAATGGACCTGAGTAGTTATCTAGTCCAATCATACTTGAAAGGAATCTCTGCTGTAACATACCTGACAAGTGGCCATCTACCTCTTGAAGGAGTCTCCAAGGAAGGGGAATCCAGCACGTATTAAGGCATCCCATTCTGCTTTGGGATAGCTATGTTAGAAAGTTTGGGATTAGAAGAGACAAAACAAAAATGCCCATTAAGAAGTAGATCCCCAGTATAGATAGTAAGAAAGCATGTAGGTACCTTTGATAGATTCAGGTCATCACATCCACACGTACTACATCCTGGTATACTGTAAGAACTAAGTGTGGAACAAATATAATGAACCTCTAGAAACAGGGAATCAACAGGCTGCCTCAAGAAGGGCAAACTGGCCAGGTCTGAATTGGAGCATTTTAGAATGTTCCAATTGCTAATCATCATTGGTGTGTCTGTGGTACTTCTAGCCTGGGTGACATGGGAAGACCCAGTCTCAAAACAAAAAAAAGCAAAACAAGGAGAGCTAGCATAAGAGTATAGATAAGGGAAAATGCTGACCCGATTTTCAATAGAAGGGAAGAGAATAGAATTTGCAAATTATAAGCCAGTAAATTTGACTTTTCTTTGCAGTAAATTCTAGAACAGAATTATTAAATATATTACATATTTAGGGAACATCTATAAAAAGAAGCAGTGATCATGAAGAGCCAGCAAGGCTTCAGCAAGAATGAGTAGTTCCAAACTAACCTTATTCCCTGTTTTTGACAGTAACCAAACTGGTGGTCAAGGGAATATTGTAAATGTAGTTTAACTTCGTTTTTAAAATTAAATTGAATTTTAAAAATTTATAACTTTTGCATTTACATCGGTCATTTCTGGATATACCCCTCTACCATTGTCTTCCACAGTGAGACTTCTTTTGTATTGATGAAAAAAAATAATTAACCCTAACCAACAAACACATTAACCACATCTGTCAGTATATGCACCATTCTACTCTCCAGTGAAAGTCAGTCAGTAAACTATTAAGCATCTGCTTTGTGCCAGACACTGTGCTAAGCCCTGGGGATACAAAAAGAGTCAAAAGTCAGTTCCTACCCTTAAGGAGTTTACAACCTGATTAGAGAGACAATAAATAAAACAAGCTAAGAGATGGAATGGCTTGTTCGTGGAAGTCTAAGAGTGTCTTTTGATTCTTTTTATAACCCTTTCACATAGCACAGTGCGTGATGCATAGTAGGTGCTTCATAAGTGCTTATTAACTGACTGACTAAGTAAAGATAGCTTGTATTTCTTCCTTTGAGGACTGCCTGCTCATATCTTTTGACCATTTATCAGTTGGAGAATGGATGAACCTTAGTTATCAAATGAGATGATATTTGTAAGTTGTGTAGCACAGTACCTGGCAATTTGTTGTTGTTGTTATTGTTGTTGTTGTTGTTCAGTTATTCAGTCATGTCCCATTCTTTATGAATTCATGGACCATAGCATGCCGGGCCCTTCTGTCTTCCACCATCTCCTGAAGTCTGTCTGAGCTCATGTTCATTGCTTCCACGACACTATCTGTCTGTTTTACTCTCTGCTACCCCCTATTCTTTTTGCATACAGTCTTTCCCAACATCAGGGCCTTTTCCAGTGGGTTCCATCTTCTCATTATGTGGTTAAAGTAGTTAAGCTTCAGCTTTATTATTTGACTTTCCATTGAGTAGTTTGAATTAATTTCTTCCAGTATTGACTGATTTGACTTCCTTGATGTCCAAGAGATTTTCAAAAATCTTCTCTAGCATCACAATTCAAAATCATCACTTCTGCAGTGCTCAACTTTCCTTAGAGTCCAACTTTATAGCCATCATATATTATTACTAGAAAAAATGTAGTTTTGACTATATGGATCTTAGTTGGCAAGGTGATATCTCTGCTTTTTAGTATGCTGTCCAGATTTGTCATAGCTTTCCTTCCAAGAATCAAATGTCTTTTAATTTCATGGGTTGCCAAGATATTAGTTTTTGGATGTTAAACTTCAAGTCAGCTTTTACACTTTCCTCTTTCACTCTCATCAAGAGGCTTCTTAATTCTTCTTTACTTTCTGCCATCAGAGTGGTATCATACGTATTTCTGAAATTGTTGATATTTCTTCCAGCAACTTAATTCTGGCTTTTGATTCATTCAGCTTGGCATTTCACATGATGTACTCTGCGTATAAGCTAAATAAATAAGGTGACAATATACAGCCTCATTATACTCCTTTTCCTGTCTTAAACCAATCGGTTGTTGCATCTTTGGTTCTAAGTGTTTGTTTTTGGCCCACCTCAGGAGACAAATAAGATAATCTGGTACTTGCATCTCTTTGAGGATTTGCAACTTTTTATTGTGATCCACACAGTCAAAAGCTTTAATGTGGTCAAGGAAGCAGAAGATGTTTTTCTGGAACTCCCCTGCTTTCTCTATAATCTAGCAAATGTTGGCAATTTGGTCTCTAGTAATTGGCAATTTCGCACATTTTAGGGCACTTAATGAATGTTTGCTGACTGACTGACATATGGTGTGTCTAGTTCATGAAACAGCCAGGAGGACAGTGTCAGTGAATCATAGAGTACTTGGCAGGGAGTAAGGTGTAGTAAGACTGAAAAGGAAGGAGGGGGCTAGGTTATGAAGGGCTTTGAATGCCAAAGAGAGGATTTTGTTTTTGATCCTGAAGGCAACAGGGCACAATTTAAGATTATTGAGGAGGAGATGGATGGGGACCGCTGTGTGTGACATAGTCTTGGCCCTGTGGCAAAAACATGGTACCTGGTCTCAAGGAGCTCACATTCTAAAACAGATGACAACATACAAGTAACTGTACATATAAGATACATGAAGTATAAATGGAAACTAATCTGAGAGAAATGGAGACTGAGTGGGGGGGAGGGCTGGAGAAAAGGACTGGAACCATGAAAGGCCTCCTATAGAAGGTATAATTTAACCTGAACCTTGAAGGAAGCCAGGGAAGCTAGGAATGAGAATTGAGGAGGGAGATAATTCCATGCATATGGGAAGCCAGTGCAAAGCACAGAGTTGACACTTGGGAGTGTAATATGTAAGGAACAGTAAGTCCATCAGGGTAGCTGGATCACAGAAGGAAGCAAAGTGTAAGAAGACTAGTTAGAAAAGGACCAGACTGAGAAAGGTTTTAAAAAACCATACAGAAGGTTTTATGTTTAATCTTGAAGATCAATAGGAAAGAGGGAGCCAAGGAGTTTATTGAATTGGGGATGGGTTACATATATATTATAGCCTAGTATTCAATAAACAGAAAGATCTCAGCTACTGGGACAAGGACTTACTATGTGACAAAAACTGCTGGGGACATTGGATAGCACTATGGAATAAATTAAATTTAGACCATTACCTTACTACTTACACAAAAAGATCTCCAAATGGGTATTTGACATAGATATAAAAGGTCACATCATAAAGAAATTTGAGAAATGTAGGAAAAAAAATTACCTCTTAGATCTATAGATAGAAGAAAAGTTCATGATCCAAGATAGAATAGAGTGAGTCACAGGAGATATAATGAATAATTCTAATTACATTAAAGTTAAAAGTTTTTGCAAAAAACAAATTTAATAAAGCTAAGATTAAAAAGGAAACAACTGGAAATTTTTTTCAGTAAGTTTGTCTGATAAAGGTCTCATTTCCTTGATAATTTCTTGAAATATGATGTCTAGGCTCTTTTTTGATCATGGCTTTTAGGTACCAGTAATTCTTAAATTATCTCTACTGGATCTATTTTCTAGGTCAGTGGTTTTTCCAATGAGATATTTCACATTTTCTTCTATTTCTTCATTCTTTTGATTTTGTTTTATTGTCTCTTAATGTCTCATGGAGTCATTAGCTTTCACTTGCCCAATTCTAATTTTTAAGGAATTATTTTCTTCAAGGAGCTTTTGTTCTTCCGTTTCCATTTAGCCAATTCTACTTTTTAAGAAGTTGTTTTCTTCAGTGGATTTTTGTACATCTTTTTCCATTTTTTGTGCTTCCTTTACCAAGCTGTTGACTCTTTTTTTATGATTCTTTTGCCTTACTTTCATTTCTTTTCCTAATTTTTCTTCTATCTCTCTTAGTTGATTTTAAAAATCCTTTTTTGAGTTCTTTCAAGTTCTTTTTTTTGGGGGAGTTGTGAGGGACTGTCTGATGTTGGCTACTGCCAGGTGGGCGTTGTGGCAAGATTGGGGTAGAATCTGGGTATTTGGAAGTCGAGGCAGGGGCTGTGGTAGGCGGAGTTGTGATGAACTGGGATGGGCTGGATACGGAGAAGCCCTGAGGCAGTGGGCAGTGCTATGTGAGACAAGCTGGGTGCAAGGAAGTAGCTGGAGCATGTGCTCCTGAGGCAAGAGGCAGTGCCACGTGGGAGTGGGACGGCAGAGGACGAGTTCCCTTTGCTTAGTCCCCTCCCTACATGCAACGTCAACCCCAGACGCCTCCTTCCTGTGACCTTCCTGACTTCCTGGGTCCTTTTGTGTAGCACTGACCCCAGGCGCCTCCTCCCGGTATCTGGGCCTGACTTCCTAGGTCACGTACTCTTTGTCTATGAACTAATCCCAGACGCCTCCTTCCTGTATCCGGTCCTAGCCTCCTGCGTCACTCCCTCTCCCTTGGTGCGCTAAACTCAGACAGCCCCTTCCGGTATCTGACCCTACAATCATTGACTAGTAGGCGGGCTGAGGAGGAGGGGCTAAGTAGGTACTGAGGAACGGTCGTGGTCGGGAGTGCTCCCTCTTTGCTCCTGCTCTGTTGCTCTGGCCTTCCTGCTTGGCCTTGCTGTGATGGCTTGCTGTGATGGCCTCTGAATAAAGCTCGGGTGTTGGCAGCCTCCTGATGGGTCGTCTCTTTGTGTGTATATCCGGGTAGGCACCGAAGACTGGTAAGTATGACTCTGGCAGCCTGCTCCTTATAGGAGGAGAGTGTTCGGCGTGGCTGGCACAAGGTTGGCGCGGCCGGTACAAGTGGCGCCCAACGTGGGGCGGAGGAAATAGGCCAGAGACCCCGTGGATCAGCTGGTCTGGTTGCGGGAAGAGAGACGAGACCCGTAGCCGATAGGGTGAAGGAAGAAAGATGGGACAAATGTTTGTTAAGGTCCAGGATCGGGAGGTGCAAGGGAAAGAAGTATATAAAAGAGTGAAAGAAGCGGAAATCAGTAGTGAGGAAGAATCAAGGAGTGAGACAGAATCAGGGAGTGAGACAGAGGACACTGGAAACAGGGAATGGGAAAATAAGCAAGAGAAAAGACAGCAAGGCCAAGCAGGAAGGCCAGAGCAACAGAGCAGGAGCAAAGAGAGAGCACTCCCGACCACGACCGTTCCTCAGTACCTACTTAGCCCCTCCTCCTCAGCCCGCCTACTAGTCAATGATTGTAGGGTCAGATACCAGAAGGGGCTGTCTGAGTTTAGCGCACCAAGGGAGAGGGAGTGACGCAGGAGGCTAGGACCGGATACAGGAAGGAGGCATCTGGGATTAGTTCATAGACAAAGAGTACGTGACCTAGGAAGTCAGGCCCAGATACCAGGAGGAGGCGTCTGGGGTCAGTGCTACACAAAGGGACCCAGGAAGTCAGGAAGGTCACAGGAAGGAGGCGTCTGGGGTTGACGTTGCATATAGGGAGGGGACTAAGCAAAGGGAACTCGTCCTCTGCCGTCCCACTCCCACGTGGCACCGCCCCTTGCCTCAGGAGCACATGCTCCAGCTACTTCCTTGCACCCAGCTTGTCTCACATAGCACTGCCCACTGCCTCAGGGCTTCTCCGTATCCAGCCCATCCCAGTTCACCACAACTCCGCCTACCACAGCCCCTGCCTCGACTTCCAAATACCCAGATTCTACCCCAATCTTGCCACAACGCCCACCTGGCAGTAGCCAACATCAGACAGTCCCTCACAGGGAGTGAGACCAATTCACATTTTTCTTTGAAGCTTTGCATGTAGGCATTTTGACATTGTTGTCTTCTTCTGAGTTTATGTTTTGATCTTCCCTGTCACTATGGTCATTTTCTATGGTCAGGTTCTTTTCATTTTCGTTTTTGTTTTTTGCTCATTTTTCTAACCTGTTTCATGACTCTTAAAATTGGGCTGTGCTGCTGGGATAGACAGGCACTGTCCCAAGCTGCTTGTGCTGGGGGCAGAGGCCAGGGGTACAGGGCCTCCCAGCTGACCTGCTGGTTTGGGGTCTTGCAACTGGCTTCCTTTGGGTGGTTTGCTGCTGGTTTGCCCAGACACTGCCTGCACTGGACTGCAACCTCTTGTTGGCTGACTGAAAGAGACCTTTCCTTCCAGCCTTCTAAATTGTCTTTGAATGGAAAATTGTTTCACCCCCATCCTTTTGTTGGTTCTGCCACCTTCAGAATTCATTTTGAGGCATTATTTTATAGTTACTTGGAGGTGAATTTAGAAGAATTCAAACAAGTTTCTGCTTTATTTTGCCATCTTGGCTCTGTCCCCACATCATTTTCCATCTACATAAATTATAACAAGTGTACTTAATCACAGTGAATAATAATTTATGATGTTTTAATGGTATGAAGCATGTCTGATTTTTTTCAGTTTTGACCTGTTTCTCTCAAAATTAGCTAAATTTTCCCTTTTAACTTCAGGTCCTTTTTTTTTTCAGTCAGTATGTAAAAAAATCTTATAGCTAGGTATTAATAAAATATTTCATACTTTCAGAATTTTATAGTGAAATATTGTTAGAGATGTGGGTTTTTTGTTTTGTTTTGTATATTTGAAAATTGATCAACTTATTGTTTTTCTTTTTCTCTCAGGTAAAACCCACTGATAGCTGCCTTTTCTTTGTTAAATGCTTTGATGATAGTATGCACAGTTTCAGAGTTCCTAAGAATAGCCTTCAACAGTCAAGAGAGGTAAAATACCCAACTACTTTTTTCTTATAATTTAAAATATATGTGAAAATATTCAGAATTTGTAAATGTTTAAATAATTTATATTTTCATATCTTGCTTACCTTACATCTTAGAATAATGCCAATTGATCAGTTTAGGTATAGTTTGAGAAGTCTTGTTTATGGCCTTTGCATAATTACAGAGTGTTTTTCAGCTGTTATGAGCATTTCTGTTTAATAAAACTAGGAATTTTCTGTTTCAATGATTTCCCTATTTTAAAATGCTAAAAATTTTCTTCTTCTTGTGTCTTGCCTGTTAGATCAATCCTTTGTTCTAAGTAAACCAAATATGTATAATTTAGAATTCATTAAAGTAGGTAACTAATTTATTTTATAGTCTTCAACTTAACTGAATTTTTAAGCTAGAACAAAACACATAAGATATTGGTACTTATTGTTTAAGTGTGATTATTGCTGCCTAACTCTATTAAATAGTGTGAAAATCTAGAAAAAAGGAAATGGTGAGTAGAGTTTTGGGAGTCAGGGCATCCCAGAGCATCAGAGGACTTTTGGTTTGTTAGGGATGACCTGAATGATGGAATTAGAGATCCCAGAGGTTTGAAAGTAATGAAAATTATGCAGAGTACAAGAAATATGAACCATGTGAGGATTTTACATTTGCAGCAGGCATGTAAGTACCTTACGTTATATACCACAGAATACCTCTAAAGTCCCTTCTCACTTTGAATCAATGGTACTACATGACTTTATTATGGGGCTGGTGCACCATTGGAACATATTCTTAACTTATAACTAAAAGTTAACATTCTTTAGGGGATTGTTTCTATGGGAACATATCTCTAGTTTTGTCGAAGTAATCAATAGGAATAGTATGCATGGCCTTCACAGAAATTCAGTTTTTATCCACTTCACTGCAATATTTGTATTCCTACAAAGCAAGATAGCCAGATCCTTGTTTTTGTACATCGGAAATTAGGATGGAAGAGAATTAAGTGATTTGTCCTAAGTCTAGCAGTGCCAAATTTGGCTGTGTCATTGAGAAATAAAATGCTCCAAACTACCAAGTTCATGTGCACGTATTTCTTAGAAGCATTTAAAAAATTATAAAATTTGATGAATTATGTTGAAAGAAAATAAAATGTAATCAAGACCTAGGTCGTTAGACTTGGTATTCTCATTGCCTAATGAAAATAGTAATTTCAAAATCACAAAAGTTAGGGTGCTAGGCAAACAGTTCGCCAAATTGAGAGTCTTTAATTTGCTGTGCTTACAATTTTAATTATAGATAATTAAAATCCTGTCTGGTGTCGTCATATAAGATGTTATTTGTAGTGTTCAGAATCCTATAATTAACTACAACTTTTTTTAAGCCCACCATTCAATCTCTAGTTGCATTTATAAATGATAATATTAGTGGAAATGTTAATTTAGGAAATAGATTTTTTTTCCTTCTAAATGTATTTAGAGGAATTCCTATCTATTCATGTCAAGGACAAATGACTTATTACAAGTTGCTTCTTTTTTGAAGCATTAGTATTAATTTTTCACATGTAACTTTTTCTGTGTTTCCAAGATAGTGACATTGTTGTATTATCTGTTTTGTGTGTGAAAATGTTTTTCCGTATCTAATTCACTTCAGAACTGGCTAGAAGCAATAGAAGAACATTCTGCATATAGTACTCACTATTGTTCTCAGGATCAGTTAAGTGATGATGAAGAGGAAGATGATGCTGTTTCTACAGTAGATATGAGGGAATCTCTACAGGTAAGTATAAGAAGATAACCTTACATTCTCAGCTAATTCTAACTTTAAGAACATCAAAATAGTTGAGATTTTCCAAAATGACTTTTATATAAAAGTAGAAATGATTTTTTCCTTTTCCTTCTTGATGAATCTATTATAGTAATATCCACTCTCAGAGTGCTTTGGTAGAAGTTTATATGATAGGTAGAATGGTGTAAGGGCCAGAAAGATGGTTTTGATGTTAGGAAGACCTAAGTTTGAGGCTTGCTTCTCATTCTCTTTGTGTCCCAAGGCAAGTCATTTAACCCCTAAGATTAAAAAGTGGCAGAATAGTTACCAGTCTGCATTGGTGGAGGAAGTTTCCTCACTGGGAGTTTCCTACATCAATGAAATCACAAGTCTGGTCATGAAATATATCTAAATATTCATATACCCAATGGACTGATTTGGTTGTGTATTGCTAGAGACTGATTATCATTCTAGCTAAAGACTTCTGCCACCAGGAGGAGCCTGACTACTGTATACCTTCCTGCCCTTTATGACTTCACTGCATATTTTAGTGTTTAAATAATGCAACTATAGTGATGTATAACCTGATTGGTAGTTTCATTTAAAACCACTTGTAATCTTTAACTACACTGCTTAGAGGTAAGATAGTGTGTCAGTATCTAATTTGTAAGGTCCTCATCTGATGTGACATCAATGCCTTCCCTTGTTTTAGTGATTGATGTGGTGGGGTAGTGTCATAATGTTTAATTCAAGTGAAATAGGTGCTTTTTTGCAGGCTTTTTTTGCCTTGATGCTACCTTTCCTCTCATGCATGTGGTACAGAAAAGAGTAGAGGGTAGAATAAATAGAACTGAAGAAAGATAATTAAATCTCTTGACAAACAATAGAAGCTTAGTCACAATGTTTAATTATTATTTTACATATTAAGCAAGTAATGAGAGAATGTATATGAGTAAGCAACCTTATTGAATTTAAGTGTACCATACTCCTACCTATCCTTGATTTAAGGACCAATGTTTCCAAATGGAAAAAGCATTTTGACTGCTTGGCCATCAGGCTGGCAAGTTTTTTTTTGTTTGTTTGGTTTTTTGAAAATTAAAAGAACTTGAATTATTTCACGATCTGGTAACAGTTTTACTTATTATTATTAAGAACTGCTTTTAGTTGTAGTTCTTTTGTTCTATAACTTATTGACCAAATGGAGACTCTGTATATAATCTTCATAACACAATATTTGAAGTCATGCTGTCTTTTAAAGCATATTATTTCATATATCAGCACTTAAAATAATCCATAATTTCATTAGTGTGGGGTTGCTGATTTTACCTGTGCAGGTTCGCTACCCTTTCTCACTTTAGTAGAATTTCATGAGTTGCAATGGCAAAAATAATTTATCACCTGATGAACATTGTAGTGACGAGCCTCTCAACGTAGTTATTCTGGTCTTCAGACTACAGGCATTGTGTTCATTGCCAAACCAGTACTCAAAGCATTTGTAGCTTAGTAGAACTTACCAAACGTTATGTTCTTTTGGTATAACTTTTGAGATACCAGTGTCACTGTTACTCTATTATAAAGCATCACAGCATTAAAAAAAATTCAACAAACTTTTGTTTATCAGGAATATCCCTAAATTTGTATGACTAAAATCACACTTAAGCTTCAAAGTAGAATATTAAATAAATATTTCAATTCAGTAGCCAGTTTACAATATGTAAAATATTTTTATACTAATTATCTTGTAAAGCAAGCAATAAAACATAAAAAAACCAATCCAGCATACCAAATGTTTCACTAGGATTTAGACATCTTGTAATGGAAACTGGACATAACTAAATGGCTTACTAACTTTCCAGGCAGAATGGATCTTGAAGACTCTAAGTTTCTTCTTTCATTATGTCTTGCAGGCTGTCAGTTCATTGGATTTAACCAAAATCTTAAATACTAGTCAGCTAATCCATTTTATGTTGTCTTCAGGTCCAGGGGATAGCTTTTAGTTTTTAAGTTACTTAAAACCAAAATTGTTTTATAAGATTTTTACTACCATCAGGGATTGTAGATGTATAGCCAACAAAACTTTGAATGCCTGTAGGTGAAAGCTTTAATGAATTAAGTCCCTTGGCCCCTTTCCTCTAGAGACCAGTCTAAAACTGGCCCAGTCTGAGGCTGATCTAGGAAGTCTGCTGAGGAGAACTGGAAAGTCCAATCTAGTCTCAAGCCATGCTTGATGCAGAAAGTATCTGAGAGGCCAGGTGAGTTCTAGGGCATATATGGTGGTATGGGTCTTCCCTGTGGATTCTCAGGGTATCCTCAGACCCTCAGGATCACTCTAAAATGTACTTCTAGACCTCCAAATTAATCGTAGAACTGATTTGTGGCTTCCATTGATCTTTTGGACTGAAGAGTAACCCAGAACGAGACTTGTTTCTCCACCCTACCCCCAAGGCTGAACTGTTATCACCAAATATCAAGAATGCAAAATATTGTATTAGGTGTTAAGGGATATAAGAAATCTATGTAGAAATATGGATCCCTCTATCTTTTGTCTAAAAGGTAAATAATACAGACAGAAAAAAAATGTTCTAAATAACGTTGGAAAGTTTGGGGAAAGAATTAACTTCCCTGAAAATGAAGAAAATATCCTAATTGTGAAGGTAACTTTGCTTTTGGTGATTGTCTTGGCCTCAATGAGTCCCTTTCCAAAAGAAACCTCTGTCAGATTAAACTCTTTCCCTACTTTAAACTCCTCAATTAAATCCTGTGCTATTTGAGACCAGCACTCTGGCTTGTACCTCTAGGTGGGCCTTAAGGGCAAAAGGAAAGGCAGAGTTTATGGCTTTTGCCATAATATCATATTGAACATTTTAATTTTAGAAATTAAAAAGGAAAAAAAGACAGAGGAAGGTTCAGGCACTGTGAAGACTCATTGTCTTTTCACGATGCTGAGAAGTGGAGATTTTTTGTGGGATTTCTAGTGATAGATTTGAGGAGCTTGCTGACCCTTAAAGAAACTCAACATTAGGTGGTTAACAATATTGGAATATTATGTAAGACTTAAATTATAATGTTAAAGTAATGTCTAAGAAGAAATAAATGACACTACAAATTAAAGGGGAGCCTTAGTGGTCCCAAACATCTAATTTTTTACCTGTGTAAACAAATTTTAAGGTTTCCTGATATATGATTGTCATTTGGTGAAAATCCTAGCAAGTTGGAGAATGTGCTTTGTGTGTGTACTGTCATAATATCTTCTTTCTGTTCTTTCTCTAAGCTACTTAATATAGTAGAAATGATATCAGGGGCAAAGATATACATATTGCATTCAATTAAAATTGTACGTGTAGCTGGAATCTTTTCCAGCTGATCCCTTTAGGTACCTTTTAAAACTATTGAATTATTGATCAAGGAACCTTTTTCAGTACACATCAGATGGATAAACGGAGCAAAGATATCTATCACTCCCACTATGTAAAGATGATTAGACTGTATCGCTTCTTGTCTTTAAGGATATACCTTCCAAGACTGAGGCAGAACCTCAGGCATGTCCACACTTATTACACATACATGGTCTGTAAGTGAGGACAGGGTATACTTCTAAGTGTGGCTTTTGCTTTCATCATGGAGAGGAAATGAGAGAAGAATAACACTGGGCACAAGAATCACATGGGCACAGAGGTTAAATACGTACATACCAATAGAGGTTGTTTTCTATTAATGAATTAAAAATGATGCATTTGGTTCCAGTGCATGTTTTCACTGCCCCCAGACTGACCTTTTCCCTTTTTGTCCCTTATCTTCATGTCTCAAAAAGTAGCAAATATTCTATTTTTTTCTGTTTTTGCCTTTAATTAAAAAGTATCCCCCCTTTCTCAACTCCTGTAATCAATATTTTTATATGCTAGTACTTACCTGGAAGTGTAAAGAACACTACAGTCGAGCTTTTTTTTAAAGAAGAGAATCGTATTGGAACTAATGCTGCAGCATGAATAATTCTGCATCAGTTAGGCTAAACTTACTTCATTAGTGCTTAAAAATGCACGAGATGACATAGGAGAGAAGGTGCTTATCTATGTCACCTTGAAACACTGGGCAAGAGTGGAGCCAGTTTGGGGGCAGCAGGATGTTGGTTGATGGAAATGGTGAGACAGGGGTAGGGGTACACAGTAGGGAGGATGTGTAATGATATAGCTCTACTAAGAATCATTTAATAGTTAATAAATGATTCAGTAGTAATATGCCAATTTCTTTTCTACCACAAAGAGAATTTGTAGAATTTATATAATTTTGCTCATTTATTCTTCCTTTCACATTATAGGGATCCTTTGAGTAGAGGTAACATTAAAGTGACAAAAGAATAAAAAAGGTTTATAATTCATTTGAATTCTCATTTGAAACCTTTAAATTTGCAAAAGAGAGGACGTGAGAGTCACCAATATATAATCCAAGAAAATAGAATTCTGTTTTTATGTTGCTTTTAAGCATCTTGATGTGCAGAGTTCCCAAGTAAAATGAAGATTTCTTTCTAAAATTGACTTTTTTCTCTTTTTCTCAAGCTTTGTCTTGCTTGGATAATATCCTCATTTGACTAGTTAGGTGGGAGTTGTACGTACATAGGATGCTGAAGTAAAATCAACTTATGGTTTCCAAATGTTAGTACCATCTGTAGGCTACAAAAAACACAGCACTTTAAATATATTTTTAAAGTGTCATTTCTTATTAATGGTAATAACTTATGCCAAAACTGTTTATAAAACAAATTAAGAATTCCATCTTTAATGCATCTTAAATATGTGTGAAACTACTTTTAACAGAGTTTAAGGAGATAAATAGATAGAGATATATAGATATATACATAGAAACATGTATTTGTAAAACTGCAAGCTTCTATGTACAGAAATTCTATCTACCTTGAAAGAGACAGATAGCTGTAGGTTTCATGTGGTTGTATCTGTGTATATGCCTCTAGTTAGCTAGCTCAAGTTAGTTATGATTTCTGTATATCGAAGTTTGTATTACACATCTTGTACATCTGTCAGTCTGTCTGTCTCAAGGTAGATATAATTTTTGTACATAGAAGTTTGTATTGTGTACATTTTATTAGTGTTAATTAATTTAGAGCCATGAAAGATAATTAATTGATAAATTGATAAATGAATTAATGAATTGATAAATAATTAAGAAGAGTAAATAAAACTTTTCTATAAACATGTTTTCATTTTATTGTCCTGGATTTTATTTCCAGAAAGCACAAGAATGCCAACAGAGACTAGATAGAGAGATTTCCAACTTTTTCCAAATGATTAAGGCGTGCGACATGGCTAAAGGTAAAAAAAAAAAAAGGGGGGGGGGGGGAGGAGGTGCAGGAGGAATTCATTACATTTTTAAAATAAGTTTTTATTGATATATTCTTATAATATCACCATAGTTCCCTCCAGAATCCTTACTCCTTCCTGAGAACCATCCTGTATAACATAGTATTTCTTTAAAAGATAAATTTTAAAAGAGGAAGAGGGAAAAAAAAATCAGCATTTCTGATTGATACATTGAGAAAGTTTGAAAATATGTGCAATATGCAGCACTTGTGGATCTCCACATCTGCGAAGAAGTGGATGGACAAGTCTTCTCATATCTGTCCTTTCAAGACATGTTTGTTCTTTATAATTTTGCAACTTTCACTTTTGATTATTTTGTGATTCTTTTCATCTACGTTGTTGTCATTATGTGTGTGTATATTTTTTTTTTGCTGTTTGCTTCACTCTGTATTAGCTCATATAAGTTTTTCTACGCTTATTCATCACATTCATCATTTCTTACAACAGAGTAATATTCTATTACTTTTATGTACCACAATTTGTTTAGCTTCCCCAGATGATGGATATCTGCTTTGTTTCCAGTTCTTTGCTATCACTAAAAGTGCTGCTATAAATATTTTGATTTATATATAGGAACTTTCTTCTTATCAATGGCCTCCTTGAGGTGTAAGTCTAATAATGGAATCTCTGGGTAAAAAGGTACAAATATTTTAGTCTCTTTATTTGCATAATTCCAAATAACTTTTCAGAATAATGGTACTGATTCACAGCTCTACCCATAATGCATCAGTGTGTCTTTTTTTCCCACAGCCCTTCCAACATCAACTATTCCCATTTTTTGTCATCCTTGCCAATTTTCAGGGTGTGAGGTGAAACCTTAGAGTTGCTTTGAATTGCATTTCTCTTGTTTTTAGTGATTAGAACATTCTTTCATGTGATTATTAATAATTCTGAATTCTTCTTTTAAGTACTGTTTGTTTATATCCTTTGACCACTTTTTTATTGAGGAATGACTTTTGATAATATATGTGATTGTTAATTATTATACATCTTGGATACCAAACCCTTATCAGATAAATTTGATGAAAATATTTTTTCCCCATTAAATACTTCCCTTCTTATCCTAGGTGCATTCATTTTGTTGGGGCAAAATCTTTGCAGTTTCATGTATAATCAAAGCCATATGTTGTAGGTACGACTCTTGCAGTAATTGCCAAACAATTCAGTTAATTTTAAAGTAAATAATTATTTTTATTTGATAATTTTAAATAGATTTTGTTTTAGATTTGGAACTATTTTTGAAACAAAAGTTCTTTTTAGTTACTGCCCATTGAGGGAAGCTGCTTTCTAGTTTAATCCTTTGAGTTTTCATATTTGCCATTAAAATAAAACAGAATTATTAAGATGATGCATTTTAGAGTTTTAAATCACCCTGGCTTTTTAATGGGAAGTCTGTTAATGTATCACACATGATTATGCTATCCAGATGAAAGAATTTAACTAACTCCCGCTATTATTTTTCTTGCCACAGCAGGATCAAGTAAGGAAATAGAATTTAACATAAAGTGAAGTGTGTGTATGTGGGTGGATATGTGTATATATGTATATATATATAGATGTGTATATAGGTATGTACCTGTATACATATTTGAGAATAAGTATATATGTTTATACAAACGTGTCTGTGTTTTTAATGTTGGTTTAAATATGGCCTCAGACACTTACCAGCTGTGTGACCCTGGGCAAATCACTTAACCCTGTTTGCCTCAGTTTCCTCATCTGGAAAATGAGCTAGAGAAGGAAATGACAAACCACTCCAGTGTCTTTGCTGAGAAAACCCCAAATGGGGCCATGAAGGATTGGACATGACTGAAAAAACTGAGCAACAAAATACATAGAACAGTTTATTTAATTTGGTGGTTACCTGGTAGAAAACATAATAATACTTAACACTTATTCTTACTGAACTTCTAAAACACCAAATTCATAGAATGCCCTTGAATAATAGGAACGCTTATTATTATTTCGTAGATTGATTGTGGGCTGAAGGATTGGGGTAATTTCTATGATTCTGTGAATCATGAGGACCCATCAATTGTGCTCCTTATGGATTACTATCCAGCCAAAGTTAATTAGCTTTCAGACAGGATTATTTATTAGATAATGTAGTAAGAAAAGTTGGTACAAAAACATCTTTCCTAATATCTGAAACAGACAACTGCATATGCTCAAGGGAGCTTTCTGAAGATATCCAACAACCTGGAACTGTGAGTTATTCCTTTACCACATGTTATATCTAAGCTTGAGCCCACTTTCCTCTGGATTTTATATGTATTTAAAAGCTTATTAACTTTGGCTCGTTAATTGAAAAGTGTTTTGTTTGGTTTGGTTTGTTTTTTGGTGCAGAGGACACTGGTTGGTGCTAGTGAGTGATTGTACTAGAAAATACCACCACCAGCCCCTCAGGTTTACATTTATAACTCTGTGATGAGAGACAGTCACTCTCTGGAGTTCCAGCCAGTATGTGTTGATGGAAGTTCAGAAAGTGAGCCCAGAGATAAATGTCACGTGTATTGCTCTGTGTTAAAGTTTGGAATGCTTTTTACATTATTTGGAGGATTAATAAAAAGTTAACATTGAATCGTTTGTGTATTTAGAATTATGGTATATGAATAACTTGTGTTTGAATTGGAGAAAATGTTTTGCTTAGAATTATGCTGTGTGGAAATATATTATTTTCATAGTGAAAGGGGCATGAACTTAAATATTTTGTTTAAAAGCTTTAAGGTGCAAAGTTTTCTTTTGATTGTCAGTTTAAAAATTTTTGTTTTTATGAGGTTACTTTCTTACTCATATGAAACTCAGTAAGTATAACATACTTTTTAAAGTGTGTTTAATAAGCTAACAGGTGGTTTGAATTTTCAGTATTTAAATCTGGGAAACTTTTGATAAGATGTCTAATGAAGAAATGGATGGCAATATTTCTGTCATGTACTCTTTTATTAACACTCATTTAAAAAAAACAAAAATGCACAATCCTCTCTGATAATGATACGTACCTGCATTAAAATGTAAATGTGGTCGCTCAAAACTTAATTCCAAACACTGACTACTGAAAGGTCTGATTCAGATTAAAAAATATAATCTAAATTATGGATTTAGGTTATGGTTTTTTTCCACATAAATGAAAACGGGGAGTTATGGTTATAGCACAGATTTTATAAGAGGAATTAACTGGTTTGACTTTACTGCCAAAAAAATTGCACAGAATAAACTTGTACCATATGTTCCTTAAAAAATACCCAGATACACCCACATCCTGTTCCACATTGCTGATATAGTTTGCCAATGACTTTTTAAGATGCCTACGGAAAAAGTCCAGATCTTGGAGTAGTAATTGTTGGCTTTGAGTTCAATGAAGCAGCAGTCACATTAGGATCACGGTTTTTATTTTTTGTTCTTCTTGCCCTGACAGTTTAGTTTAATGCACAGACTCTTATAATAGCTTCCTTTTATCCCAGAATCTAGACTATACCCCTCCAGTTTTTCTGTACACTAATCCCAGACCACCTTTCTAAAGTACCATTTTGTGTTGCTCTTATTCCAAGAGCATAGGATCACAAAATTTAGAACCAGAAGTAGTCTTTTCTCTATCTTTCTGTACTAACACGGAAGCACTGTCTCCCTGCTATAGTTCCCATGTTTTCAAGTAACAAAACACACAGTTCAGTAGCAGTTATATCAGTTGAATTTCTACTGGGAAAAAAATCAAATTGTTTAAACAGAAGTTGGACAAGTAACTTTTCAGGACAGAGTAAGCTTTGGAATCAGCTTCTGCCCAACTTAGGTAGAGAGTAAAAATAAGGAAAAGAAGGCTGTGAATCATAGTCTGGTGCCCCCTCTTCTTACAAATGAAAGGGCAACGACGCCTGGCCCATTCTGGTTGTTGAAAGTGGGCACAACTATAGTACCTTAGGCTCCAGCAGTAGCTTCCAGGCTCCTGGTCCTGTGGCTGCAGGCAGTGGCCCCACAGATTACTGTGTTCAACCCCAGGAAGCTTTGCTTCAACACTTGATGTTTCAGTTTCTAGTCTCCTACTCCAACTGCCATTTCATCTTACTCATTTAAAAAGTGCCCACTGCCACCACCAACTTCTCCTGCTACCACAGTAGTGCTCAGTTGAAAACAAACAAAAAACTCTTTGTATGGTGAAAATTCATCCCATTGCTGGCAGCCCCATAGCCTCTCCTGGCTCTGAGCTTGCAGTGTTCTCAGGAAGTTATATCTTAGTCATAAAGGGCATTATTTTTATTTATCAAGCAATCTAAAGAAACTAAAATTCAATTAAACTTAATTTTTAAAAATGAAAAATTAAACTTTACTTAAAAAAACACACTTTGCCTAGAATTCATTTTAACCACACTCTTTCCCTTCTTCTAAAACTTAGAACAACCTTTTCAGCCTTATATTTTTGGATTTTAAAAAAGCATCTTTCTACCTGAACATTACCCCCACCCACTCAGTTCTATGCTTTGCCATGAATTACAAGAGGTTGAATAACTTTTTTTGCCTTCTTTGCCAACACCAAATGCATTCTATGGGTTGCACTATAGAAAAGAAAGGAGAGAAAAAGTTAAAGTGGAAAAATGTGTAGTTGGATTTTTTCCCTTGGCAGAAGCGAGGCAGGAATGGGTCAGCGTGCTTGATCCTAACAAGAACTGGGCTCCTCTGAGGAGAAGTGCCGCTGGAGTAGATGAGGCAATGCTAGACAGACTATGGGACACCTTCACAGAAGAGCCTTAGAAGTCTGCTGTGGGGTGATTACATCATTAAATTTGTTTCCTCTTTTCTCCTATACCAGAGTCTTATGGAAGTGTCAGAATGTGAATAAGAATTGAAGAAGGAAGGCAGGAGTATCAGGTGCGACCTGGAGTTCCCAGAGACTGGGAAAGCTCCCCTGAGCCCTTTCACCCACTTCCTCTTGCTCCCAATGGTGCACACACATTTGCATAACCTTGAGGGAGACTGTGGCAATAGTTCAGGTGGGCGATGCTGAGGGTCAGTATTAAAGTAGTACAAATGGGACTAAAATGGAGAGCGTACATTGGAGACGTTTTGAAGCAGTAGAATTGACAGGAGTTGGAAGCTGATTAGATAGGAGAAGTTAAGGGTAGAGTTGGAGTCTTCAAATACGAGAGACTGGGATCGTTGGAGGTAGAATAGATAGAAGTGAAAGTAGAAGGCCAAGCCGTTTTGTGTGTGTGAGGGAGCAGTGTTGGGGACATGCTGAAATCAATGAGGTGTTGGTGGAAACAGCGATTATCTGCTCCAGGCAGATGGATTTATAGGTGTGAAGTTCAGAAAAGACAGGTCAGGGGTGGAGATGTATGGAATGTGGTAATGAAGCTAGTGGAGTGGATAAAATTTTCAAGAGAGAGAAAAGGAGAGGCCCAAGACACCTACCTTAAGGGACTGGAAAGATGATGAAACAAAGGAATCGTTATGGAGTTGGAAAACCAATAGTTTAATATCTCTCAGTGGAGGAGAGAAAATCAATTAGAAGGGAATGGTCAATATTTGAAAAACCTTCAGAGGGTTCATGGAAAAGGATGGATAAGGATGGAAAAGAGGACATTGGAATTGGTAGTTAGTTATTGGTGACCTTAAAAGTGAACAGTTTTCTTAGAGTGGATGAGAGGGGAGCAAAAGCTAGGTTAAAAGGGGTTGAGGAGAGAATGAATCATCCACAAATAGTATTACCTGCGCCTGAATAAGTCAAGATTTGATTTCTCTCTTTGGAAGATGTAACAGAAAAGGGTTAAAAAAAGTCTGTAGATTTGCAATCAAGGGGATAAAAATAATGTTTTATTTTGATGAGCTAAAGGAAATATAATTAGCATAGATACTGCAGCTCAGGTGTTTGCCTAATATGATTATTTTATGAGTTGCTGCTGACTGCCTTTAAGGCCAGAAGTTTAAGTGGAATGAAATTTATATAAAACAGACATGCTTCTATCCCTAACATAGAAATAATTTTCCTTTCATTTCAAATAACTTTCTTCAGCTTCTTTTCTTGTCATTCTTTCTGTTCTTGCAAACATCCTATTCATGCTCCTAGCCCCATTCTTAAGTGTATGAAGGCAGAATCCACCGTGCTGGAATCATGTCCTGCTCAGACTGATATTTTTCCCCAGCACATATCCTGCTCATCTTTGATCTTTGATACAGGGGTTCCTAGTTACAGTGTTCCCTTAGAACACATATTGCTGGAGCCACTTATGTCATCTCAAGAATTACATGGTTTTTTTTAACTATACAAATTTGTTACATCTGAAGATGCTGACCTTTACCCTATGGCACAGTCCTTTTATGGGAGTGACAGTGAAGGGAAGTTGAACAGGTGGCAGGGACAGCAGAAAGTAAGTGGTGTTAGCAAACACTTTTCTCATAGCTATTTCTGTAGTCTTGAATTCTATTTTTGTCTTTTCTACAGAGCTATTCTGTGGGTATCGAGGCCACCTTCCATTTTGTGCTTTTCTTGCAAATACTTGTCTTATTAGTCCTCTAATTGACCATGTATGATAAGATATATACTAAAGTTAGATTAATTTAGCAAATACAAATATTTATTATAACTTTTTTGTAAAGTGTATTCCTGTTGAAGCTTATAGGACTTTGGAGGATGATTGTTTTGTCTTTAGAACTTGAGTACAAGTGTTAAACAAAAGTTAGCCACCTTATCCAGTGGATTTCTCACACAGGAAACTAGGGCATTATCTGTGATTTTTTATTAGGAGTATGTTTAAAGGGTCATTTCATATGGTAGTAAAATTGTCTTTTGGTTACTGGCAACAAAAAGAGTTATACATTTGTAGACAGTATGCCCAGGAGGAGCCTGGGAGAGTCTCCTCCACCCCCAACCGTTCTTTTGTTTCTTTGAGGAGATGCTATTCCCCTGAAAGGATTAACTCCTTGATAAATATGTGATGTGAATTCATCTGACCCTGGGTACTTCCCTTGCTTCTTAATACCAATGAAGGATGATTGATACAGTTTATATACTTGGGTTATGCCCTTGGACTTTTCCTGTGAGAAGGAGATCAGAAACAAATGAATACTAAGAACAAGAACTGGGAGATACAGAGAGGAGAGGAGGCTGTATACATAGACTTAGTTTCTTGGAGGTGAAGCCTGTGCATTTCCAGCATTCCTCCTGGGAACTACCTAGCACTGGTAGGGGTTGGGATGGTAGAGGTTAAAGGCAGCAGCAAGGAATTTGTGGGTAAAACCTAGAGCTACAGGAATCCAAGCAGGCAGTAGGAATGGCAGTGCCAAGGATGAGTTCCTGGACCATTGGTCTTGGATCTCCTCAGCAGAGGACCTCCTAAAGAGAGCAGAGTGGTAGCTTAGTGTTTTGAATTATATGGAGTGTCCAGGTTTAGAGGGAGAGATGAGTTCTCCAAGTGACCCTGAATAATTTCCTCAGGGTATGGGGGGGAGGCGGGGGAAGGTAGACTTCAACCACATGGCAGTACTATAAATCAAGAGGGCTCTGTACGTTATTGAAGGCTGACTGGAAAGGGAAGAAGTTTTGATTGTTTATGACTTTAGAGTATATGTCTTTTTTGGGGTTTTTGTCAGATTAAATAAAGCCTATTTTTTTTTCCACATTAATCCTGTTTTAAGGAAGAATTAGAACCAATAGGAGGAAGCACAAGAAAGGAAACAAAACAGAAGGGAAAAAAAAAGAGCAAATAGTATGCTTCTATCTGCATTCAAACTCCATAGTTCTTTCTCTGGATGTGGATAGCATTTTCCTTCATGAGACTTTTGGATATCTTTGCATTGCTGAGAAGGGCTAAGTCTGTCAAAGTTAGTCATCGCACAACATGGTTATTACTACATACAGTGTTCTCCTGGTTCTGCTCACTTCACTCAGCATCAGTCCATACAAGTCTTTCCAGGTTTTTCTGAAGTCTACCTGCTAATCATTTCTTATAGCACAATAGTATTCCATTACATTCATATACCACAGCTTGTTCAGCCATTCCTTAATTGATGGTCATCGCCTCAGTTTCCAATTCTTTGCCACCACAGAAAGAGCTGCTATAAATATTTTTGTACATGTGGGTCCTTTTCCCATTTTTGTGATCTCTTTGGGAGACAGCCCTAGAAGTGCTATTGCTGAGTCAAAGGGTATTCACACTTTTATAACCCTTTGAGCATAGTTCCAAATTGCTGTCCAAAATGATTGGATCAGTTCACAACTCCACCAGCAATGCATTAGTGTTCCAGTTTTCCCACATCTTCTCCAGGATTTATCATTTTCCTGTTTTGTTATGTTGGCTAATCTGATAGGTACGATATGGTACCTCAGAGTTGTTCTGATTTGCATTTCTCTAATCAATAGTGATTTAGAGCATTTTTTTCATATGATTATAGATGGCTTTAATTTTTTCATCTGAAAACTGCCTGTCCATATCCTATGACCATTTGTCAATTGGGGAATGACTTGTATTCTTATAAATTTGACTCGGTTCTCTATGTATTTTAGAAATGAGGCCCTTATCAGAGACACTGATTGTAAAAATTCTTTCCCGGTTTTCTGCTTCCCTCCTAATCTTGGTTGCATTGGCTTTGTTTGTGCAAAAACTTTTCAATTTAATGTGATCAAAATTACCCAGTTTGCTTTTCATAATGTTCTCTATCTCCTGTTTGTTCATAAATTTTTCCATTCTCCATAAATTTGACAGGTGAACTATTCCTTGTTCTTCCAGTTTGCTTGTAGTATCAGCCTTTATATCTAAATCACGAACTCATTTTGACCTTATTTTAGTATATGGTGTAAGATTTTGTTCTATGCCTGTTTCTGCCATACTCTTTTCCAGTTTTCCCAGCAGTTTTTGTCAAAGAGTGAGTTCTTATCCCAGGAGCTGGGGTCTTTGGGTTTATCAAAAAGTAGATTAGTATAGTCACTGACTTGCTTATTTAACCTATTCTCTGTTCCCCCTTTTCACCTGATGATTTCCTATCCCCCAATACTATCTCCATTCCCTGAGCTTTCTCAAGTCCATTCCTTTAGCTTG